>NC_135880.1:217391910-217878265 GCF_964194155.1 Cetorhinus maximus
CTTTCTCTGAGCCAGGAGCTCCGGGATCGAGTCTCACCCCCCCAGGACTTGATGGCCAAGGAGGACATGTGCATAACGTGGCCAAACAGGTTGATTACAAACCTGCAAATCCTTCCAACACATGCAAGCGGCAGGGCAGTAAGAGCAGGGGGAGATTCCTGGTCAGCCATGTGCTGAAAGGAAAGTTGCAGCATCTACCATAGCTCCAGGCTACAACATGTGTGTAAAAGTGCATGTTACCACAGCAACTTAGACTCCCTCAGTGAACTGTAACACACACACACACACACTACACACACCACTTGCCTTGTGAAACTATGACCAATCAGCTGGGGCACTTGCTTCTATTATCCCCTGAAGCATTGGATGCAACTTTCAAAATATAAGATTTTAACTTCAGCTTTTTTAAAAAAAAAAGATCCATTAATTCTTCAATGTCAAATTAGTGATTCGTGGGGGGAAAAAAACACATTTATAATGTTCTGCAGTTTAACTTTCAGAGCGCTGAGGATTAGGACAGTAACCATAGGGAGGTGCAGGAATTTGGAGAGAAGCAACAATTTAATTCAGCAGGGTTTGGAAATCAATTGAGTGAAGGAATGAGAGGGAACCAATCCAGGTTGCGGGAGATTGGCAGTCTCTGGACAGTGTCTATTGATTGCGTGTGGAGGAATTTATGCCTTTCTTAATGAAAAATAGGAAAACCGTTGCCCTTTTCCCCACATTTAACATCCCAAATACAAAGCAGGCTTTGAAACTTCCAATTTCTGAGAATGTGGTTTTCTTTAACCAGGCTAATGTCTCCACGGTGTAAAATTCAATTTTTAAAAAGGCGGCGTTTCTTGACAACACAACCACTAGATGGCACACTACCCGCACGCACGCAAATGCAACGTCATCCCTGATACGTCACTGCCAGTGCCCTCTCAGGCCGCTGCCTGTAATAAAGATGGCGCTGCTCAATCACACACGGAATTCACAGGACTTTGGGGCTGATTTTTTTAGGCTCTGATGGAGGCGAGGACAGAGTGGTGCAGAGGGGGGTGGGGGCAAAAATCTAACGCCACTGTTCGCCGGCACCATCTGCCCCTGGAATATTTTCCCAGGGGTGGGACGGCCGGGGTGGTGGGGCGGGGCAAGGCAACCCACCCACAAGTGACAGGTAGTCAATTAACGTCGTGAAAGGCCTATTAAAGGCCCATTGCCAGAGGCCCACGCAGGCAGCCAAGGGGCAGCACGGAACAGCGTAGTTACCTGGAAGTGACCTGCTGACGGAATAAGATGGGAGGAGGGAGGAAGATGGAGGTGACAGCTCTCCAGGCCAGCATGGAAGCCCTCCCCACCTGCCTGACTTCAGCTGCCACCAGAGGCCATCCTATGGAAGCCCCCCACTCCTTCACAACCGTGGCCCAGCTGCTATGGGGACTTTAAACTTTTACTTCCATCTTGGGTCGCCCTATTTCTCGCTCACCTTGAGAAGCTAGCTTCTGTTTCTTCTGAGCTGATATGCCTCCCATTGGTCCTTCCGCTTCAAGAGGCCACCAGCGGTCCTTAATTGGGCGGCGAGCCCTCCCTCTGGCCACTAATTGGCCAACTTAGGGCAAATCACAACTGGGGAACTGATCCCCACACTGCACAGGCTTCTGACCAGCACCCCTCCCCCCATCCCCATCTTTTGACCATGTTGGCAGGGTCCAAAGACGTGCAGGCAAAATCCTGTCCCTGGTGTCTGGGCTTATATTCCAGTTTTATGAAGCCATGTTCACATTTTTAATCTTTATCAAAGTGAACTCAGAATAGCTGGACCTGAAATCAGTGAACATGCCCCCTCCCCACCCCCACCCCCACCCCCACCCCACTACTTTCCAGTTGAGCAGTTTCATCACCAGGTTTCAAAGTAAGGGTGCTACATAGAATCACACAACTACATTGAATTTACAGCACAGAAAAAGGCATTTAACTCAACGGGTCTATGTCAGTGTTTCAATTCAACATGAGCCTCTTCCCACCCAGTCCATGGGTCCCTTGAATCCCTCCTCCCACACATTTACAGCAAGCCTCTCCTTAAGGGCATTCATGCTTGGAAGGGAAATGGAGTTGGAAATAGTCAATTAATATTGTACCAATGTTGTATTTGATGCACCTAAGCTCTTATGTGATCTTAACACAAGAACAGAAGTCAGCCATTCAGTCACTCAAGCCTGTTCCTCCATTTAATGAGAGAGACCATGGCCAACCTAACTCCTAACTCCTTCTGCTCACTTTGTCTCCATATCCCTTAATACCCTTGTCTGGTCTGCTTTTCCCCTTCATACTGACCAACCTACCGTGCACGTTCAGCATTTACTATTTTCAATCCTGATTCACTCCTTTTATTCTTTGGCCAATTCAGCTGTTCCCTTGCCTCATTTCTATTGAAATCCCAGCCCTGAACAACATAACTGCTTGATTCTGTGCTGTGTGATGGCAGATCAGTTGAATCAGTAATAAATCACTTTGCAATTCACTGGGTGAGTTGGATGTTTTAGCATGCACAGAGTGACTAAATATCCTCCTCCTCCTCCTCCAGGTACTGTGCCCTAAGAGGGTGTTGATGATCAAGAACTTCAATTGGATTGGTCCATGATTATGCTTAGTAAAGTACTGCAGTGGTTTGCCATTGCCTTCTGCAGTATGGCTGACCAGGAAACTCTCCCATTCTTTAATGCCCGCTATTGGTGGATTGGGTGGATTTACAGGCTGATAATCAACCTGTTGGCCAAGCATCGGGGATTGGAATTCCCTCTTGGTTGCAGCTGAAGGTTGTGACTAAAGTTGCAGCAACTATGCTCAATAACGTCGTGTTACACCCAAGTATCTTTCTGATCACATTAGTGTACACCCAAACTTAAAATGGGTGTGATAAGTGTAAAAAATCAGTGCCCAAGCAAGTGCCCAACAATTTAAATAGCATTTTTAACCCAGTAAAACTCCCAAGCCACTTCACACAAATATTATCAAACAAAATTTGACATCGAACCACATAAGGAGATATTAGGTCAGGTGACCAAAGACTTGGTCAAAGAGGTGACCCACATCAATATATTTTTTCCACATCCTAAAATTTACAATTTCAACTCATTCACCATCATTCATTTACACCAGGCACAGTATGTTCAGGAACCTGCAAGCGGGAAGTTTTCAATATTTCATGTGACTTATTCTTTCCTATGAAAATGAATCCAAAGAAACAGACAAAACAGAGCAGCATAGTCTTGACCAATCAGAGTCAAGTTGCCTGGTTTAAATTTCAAGCAATTCTTGGCAGTTAACTGTCAGTCACCATTAACTGGTGCATTCACCAGGACAATGCCTCTACCAATCTGAGTCCACTTGCCAACCAATCAGCACTCTCTTCTCATACAGTATAAAGTTGTTGCTTCCCCTGACATTGGTATTCTTGTGATTGTCCTGATGAGTGCAAGATGAAAAGTTTCGACAAAATGCCTTTTTCAGCAATACTCAAGTTCTGTACTACCAGACGACTATATATGAAAAAAACACTCAAAGAATTCCAATTAAAAGACCTGGAAAAAGACTTTGTTTCCGATGGCACCTGAAAATCTGGCAGCAAAGTTGTGATCCCTCAAACAAATTAGAGGGCAATTTGCATTTGGCAGTGAAGCGCATGGGCAGTTTTGTGACCCGAGATTTGTTTGGATAGAGGGTTTGAAGGATGCATAACTCACTTATGTCCAAAATTTCACAACCTTTTTAAGCTGCCTAATTGGTTTGCGCCACATTGTATGGGTGTCCCTGGGCGCAAATACAGAGGAGACTCCAAGCCCAGAAGTGGCCACGGTCGGAGTTATACTGCATAGTGTGAGGGTAGCCTCCTGGAAAGGAGTCTCCCATTCTCAGGGCTTTACTGTGCTCATTGAGTGATAGCTGTGGTTTGGTCATTACCATTCTTGCCCCCGAGTCTCCAGGTGCAAGTCACACTCCAGGTCTTATGCACAAAAATCACGACTAGTATTCCAGTGCAGTGCTGAGGGAGTGTTATCTGGTCATTATCACATTGCTGGTCGTGGGAGTTGCTGTGTTTCCTGCATTAAATGCTCTTCACTGGCTGGAAAGTACTTTTTGAGACAGCCGGTGGTCACGAGAGGCGCTACATAAATGAAAGTCTTTTTTTTAAAAAAAAAACTGTTCTTTTTAGTTACACGGCTGCTTTTACCTAATAGTGCACGGATACCCACAACCACTATGTGTTGACGTGGAAGTGACACCCCGGAGAGGAAATGAGCAACCGCCGCATGGAAAACATCACAATTATAAAACGCTGGCCAGCATTTCCAAACGCCGCAACAGTGCAGCTTTGATGTTTTTTACTATTTCAAAACACTTGGACGGCCCCTGAGTATTCCCCCCACCCTCTCAAAAATAATGGGGGGGAAAGTCAACATGCAGGGGAATTATTTTTTTGCAATGCTCTGCGGTTTGACTGGCTTGGTGGGAACTGTGCAGGATCCGGGTTGCTACCCCGGAACCCGGCTGCCTAGCTGCTTCTACTGTCACAATATAACATCGGTCCGTATCTTATGACTTCACCAGACCACAGAGAGAGAGAGAGAGAGAGAGGGGGGGGGGAGGGGAGGGGATGGGCTGCAGAAACTTTCTTACAAAATGACATTAGAAATTGAAACAACAGAAACATTGATGTCTTGTTTGTTTTTTACCTTGTTCCGTGAAACGGTGTGATTGAAAGCGAATATATTCTGGACGTTGTTATTGACGACCACTAGATACGCGTGGTCGAATACACCGTCCACTTGGATAATGTCTTGGGCCTCAGCTCCCCTTCCATTTTCCAAAGGTAGGAAGCAGCCCAGCAGAAAGACATTCAACACAAACGTCCAGTACGACTGTGTCTGACTCCAGATCCGCCGCATACTCCTGCCCTCCGATCTGGGAAAATCCGCCAGCATTGCCAAGATAAAACACACACAGAGAGAGAGAGAGACAGGAGGGGAGATCCGTGTCGCCTTGTGGGTTCCCCCCTCCCCAGTCCGCCCAAGGGGGGGGGAGAGATTTCTGAACCTCCCTGGCCTAGCGAGAAGCCATGTCATCCACAATCAGGAGAGATAAAAAAAATCCTGAGGTCAGCGAAAGAAAATGTTTCCAAAGAGGAGGTGGGCTGGGGGGGGGAACCTTTGAAATTCGCTACATCGGCCGAAGAATGTTACATGTTATCCCCTGTCCAATCCTGATCAGCCTCTGACTGGAAACAATGGTCCTCGCGCTGTAACCAGGTAGTGAATTAATCTGATCAGTTTCATGTCTGCCTTGTCAATTGCAGCCTTGCTCGCGTCTTCTCTCTCTCTCTCACTGTGGAGTGTATTTCCCCCTCCTGGTCTCTCTCTGTTGAGTGTATTTCCCCCTCCGGTCTCTCTCTCTCTCTCTCTGTGTGGAGTGTATTTCCCCCTCCTGGTCTCTGTCTCTCTCTCTGTGTGTGGAGTGTACTTCCTCCTCCTGGTCTCTCTCTCTCTCTCCCTCTCCCTCTCTGTATAAATGGAGTCTTGTTTGATCACACTGCCGGATCTCTGAGCTGCTGCAGCAGCAACAAGCGTCCCCTCTGTAAACAAATACTGACTGGGCATAGGTTGACGTCAGCCATCAGCCAGCCTGTCCTTCCCTTCGCTCAGTTCCAACCATCAAGCCTTCATCTCTTCATTGGTCCATTTTGAGGAGAACAAGCTTTTTCCCAGGGAAATTCTAGTGCTTTTATTTATTATTTTTTGCACCCAGCACAAGGGTTATTCCCTGCAGAAATATTCAGCTGAGCTTTTTAATTGCTGTGGCTCATATGTGACCCTGAAAAATACTGGAATTTTTACATCAAAAAGTTGCTTTGTGTTTGATTTTATGTACTTTTTTTTTTCTAGAATTCTTTCCAGGTTAAAAATCTATGAAGTAAAAATCCAAGTGGGAGATATGGGTTTCTCCATGTTGAGCAGATCAACTTTTCTGAGTTTACATTAGCACTCTCTCACTCCTTTTTATGAAGGGAGTCCCTTAACTCTGCAATGAGACAACTACTCCAACCTTCCCCAGTTCACCCAAGCACTCCCTCCCTCCCACTCCCTAAATTCTACCTACTTGATACCCTTACTATTGCTCCTAGGTACAGATCCTATCTGAATGGTCCAATCTCCATTGCCTGCACCCTCTCTATTTTTGCAATTCCTTCCACCCTCATAACCCCCTGAGGTATCTGCCTTTTTGAACCTCCCTGATTTTAATCCCTCCACCACTGGCAGCTGTGCCTTCAGCTCTGAAATTCCCTCCCCAAACCTCTCTGACTCACTACCTCTCTCTCCTCCTTTAAGACGCTCTTTAAAATCTATCTCTTTGTCCGGACCTTTCATCTGCCTTTATACCTCCTTATGGTGCTCGGTGTCAATTTTTGTTTAGTAATGCACTTGTAAAGTGCCTTGGGACATTTTACTATGATAAAGACGCTATATAAATGCAAGTTGCTTTGTTGTTGTTGAAGGGGGGTGGGGCTAAGGAATCAAGCAGGTGGATTCAATTAGGATGCAGATAAACCATGATGTTGCTAAATGGTGGAGGGGCTGAAGGGCCTGATCTGGTTTCTATGGACAGAATTTTGCCCTTGGCGTGCGGGATCGGCGAGGGTGGGCGGGGCTGGTCAGGAAGCTGACCGCCGCCCGCAATCGGCAGGGCACCACGATTTTACGTTGGCAGGCCTAATTAAGGCTTGCCCAGCGTGATACGCAGCTTGGGAATGAGCGAGAAGGGGCGGGGGGCAGCAAGATGTCCGCCGGGCCCAATGGCGACCCCGGCAGCCCCTGGAAGGCCGCCAGGGAAGGATGCTGAAGTCTGGCCAATGGAACCCGTTGCGGGTGGACACGGCAGGCGGGAGGGCAGGTCGGCTGGACAGTCGGCCCTGCGTTTTTTGGACGAGTGCCTCGCAGCCCACCTGGAGGAGGTGGCAGCGAGAAGAGAAACTCTTGTCCCCAGGGAAAGGAGGAAGAGCCCCTCCCTCCCCCCACCCATCTCACCAAAAAGGCCTGGGAGGAGGTGGTATCCGGGGTCAGCAGCCGCACATGGGTGCGGTGCTGGTAGCGCTTTAACAATCTCCTGCCATCAGGAAGGGTGAGTACCATGTTGGCTTGGGTCAATTTGCAGAACAGTTAGGAGCTGCCCATCCCCCCGTGGACCTCAGAGGTGTTAGGGCCTGAGTGGCAACTGTCAGTGAGGCAGGATCTGGCCAAGGGGGTGAGCCCTGGCTGCTTGGACTGAGTGCCTTGTGGCTCCAGGGTCATGAATCGGCTGAGCCCTGTGAGGTGCTCCTCAGGTGGGGTTGGCCAGGCTGCAATGGCGCTGCAGGTAGAGAGTGGACTAATCAATGCTCCTCTGTCCTTTCAGGAGAAGACATCCCGTAACAGTATTGAGAGGTCACAGACTCGCAGGGGACCCCCACACCTCATCATCCTCATGCGGATGAGCAGGAGGCCCTAGAGCTGGAGAGGCACCAAGTGGCCGTGGTGAGGTTGGGGTGCCAGAGAGAGGTAAGGGTGCAGTGCACTGAAGTGAGAATCTCAGTTATTGCAACCATTCTAGTGTAGTCTCTATATTGATGTGACCCTCCAACCTGGAATCTCCGTTGATAATCGAAAGGCGAGGGCACCATGATGCATATCTCTGTCTCACCAGAGTGCCTGACAGTGTCATGACTTAAACTAATGACATGTCGTTCTTCTCCCTTTTAGGCTCACCAGCAGATGGTCGCTATGAGGAGCCTGAAGGCCCACCCCTGACCCCTGTGGACCACCATGCTCAGCACGCACCTGCATCACACCCTCTCCATCAAGCAGGCACCAGCGCAGATACCAGCACCTCGGTGGGCATAACATTGCCATGTAGTCTATTGGTGTACATTGGTGAGGGCACTTCACACTTGCTTGAGGTGCAGGCGGAGGCAGAGAGTGCCCAGGGCGCTAACGGTCAGAGGACTGCTGGGGACCAGGGCAATGCTCAGTCGATGGCAGATGATGGGCCTCCATGAGGCAGCTGCTGGATGTCCAACAGGGTGTGCGGGAGGATCTGGCGGAGATACATGAGGGAATGTGGTGTCCATTGTGGAGGATTCCCTGCGGAGCATAAGCACTGTGTTGACCCTCATGGCCAAGCACAATGCCTCCTCCATGGAGAGAGTGGCAACTCTCATGGAGAGGCTCCTCCAGGTACTCAATCAGGGGTTCTTGGGGATGCGCTCGGACCTGCAAGCACTCACACCAGCAATGACCTCAGCTGGTCAGTGTCAGTGTGGGGGATGGATTGGGCACCCAGTATCCAAGCTAGGTTCCCGTCCATCAATGGTGAGCAGGGAGGTCCAATGTGCCCTCACATTGGTGCACGAGCTGCCTGTTGTCTCTGCGGGCTCCTCTCAGGGCGCTCTGGATGATGGAAGCAGTTCCTCTGCCCCTCTGCCAGTGACTGTGGCATCTGATGAGGCTGCAGCGACTGGGGAGATGCCAGCCGTGGGCACTGGCCGCTCCCTCCCAGGCGGGGCCAGCACAGGCTCCACTGGCCAGAGGACGCCCAACAAGGTCATCAAGGCCAACAAGACAGCAGAGTCAGCAGGCTGTCTCCACTGCCATTGCCAGGGAGAGGGGTGCACGTAGACGTAGCACCCACAAATGAAAACTTAAAGCACCTTAAGCAAAACACAGCCTGATCACGGGTGATATTTTGTTCCCTCTTTTCTCTTTACATTTTTTCATGGTGTGATTGAAAACACCGGTTAATGTTAATTTCAGCAAGTTTCACATTCACAGGGAAATGAGATGTTATTTTGTGCAACTGGTCTCTGTATGCTTCATTGGTTCTGCAGGTGCAGGGTAGGTCATGATGTAATGATGAACGTGTGTCTCCTGAAACTTTATTGCAAAGACACAGAGTGTATGTTGTTGGCCAAGGAAATGGTCCTGTCAGGGATTGAGTATGGAGCCTGCAGCCCTGGCATGCGGTGGTGGTTCCTATTTGGTGGGCTAGCTGAAGGAGCATTGGATAAAAGTGTCCCGGGTGTCCCTGCCTCCCTGGAGGTTACCCAGGTTAACGTCTATGCTCTCAATGTTCTCCTCACTGTGCTCGTCCTTGGACTCGCTACTGGACTCATCATCTGTTGCCTGTGCAGCTGTGTCAAGACCTTCTTCCTCCACTGCGTCTCCCACTTGCCAGTGCCAGATTGTGGAAAGCGCAGCATGCAACCACTATCAGTGACACACGATCTAGCGGGGGGTATTGGAGTGCACCCCCTGAATCCAGGTATCGGAAGCCATCTTGAGAAGACCTATGGTTCTCTCTACCACCGCTCTTGTGGAGGCGTGGCTCCTGTTGTATCGCTGCTCTGCCAATGTTCTTGGGTAGCGAAGTGGTGTCATGAGCCACCTTTTGAGGGGATAGCCCTTGTCACTCAGCAGCCATCCATCCAGCTGGGCTGGAGCACTGAAGAGCCTCAGCGCCTGGGAGTGTCTCAGGATGTAAGTGTCATGGAAGCTGCCAGGGTACCTTGCACACACTTGCAGAATCTGCATCTTGTGATCACCCATTATCTGCATGTTCATGGAGTGGAAGCCCTTCCTGTTGACAAAGGCACCCAGCTGACCCACTGGCACCTTGATGGCCACATGTGTGCAGTCGATTACACCCTAGACATGGGGGAACCCAGCAATCGCTGCAAAGCCTCTGGCTCACCCAGTCTGGCTGGCTTCGTCTGTATGGTAATGAATGAAAGTCAATACCGCCTGAACAGAGCTTCTGTCACCAGCTTGACGCAACTGTGGACAGCTGATTGGGAGACTCCACACAGATCACCCACCGAGCCCTGGAAAGAGCCGAAGGCATAGAAGCTGACGGCCACTGTGACCTTCAGAGCCACTGGCATGGGGTGTCCACCCACACAGTCGGAGCTGATCTCAGGCCCAATCCTCTGACAGATGGAGGCCACTGTCTCCCTTGAGACACGGAGCCTCCTTCGGCATTGCACCTCAGACATATTGAGGTAGCTGCATCGCTGTCTGTAAACCCTGGCAGCAGGATAGTAGCGTCTTATGCAGCCCCTTCCGCCTTGGACTACCTGTTGGTCCTGCGCCCCTTGTGCCTGTCCTCCCACAGGTCGCTCCCCTGAAACCTGCATTGGGACACCTGGCCTCCTCTCCCTTCTGGCCCTCATTTCCTTCTCAGAGGAGGTGCCTCCAGTAGAGACCACAATCGCCATTACCAGGGTAAGGGAAGGCTGTCTGATACCTGGAAGGCCCCACACGGTGTGAATCCTCCGGGGGCCTGGAAGACAACACTGCGTCCTGAACTGAAGCCTCAAAATTCTCTGAAGCGAGATGAAGCTGCCCTGTTCACAAAATCAACCCAGCAGCAAGTGATATCCTGCATTCCTCACTAATCGCTTTGACAAGGCCACTGACCTCTCTTATCCCGCCCGTGGATGAGGTTTTGCAAATTGCGGCCTGCCCGCCTGCCTGTTTTGCCTATGCGACGGCCTGAAAATCACAAGGGGTACGTAAAGTCGGAGGCAATTGGTGTCTCAAAGGCCTTAACTGGCCAGTTAATTTTATGGCGGGCGCATCCCCATCTCCATCATGCGCCCGCCTAGCGAAATATCACGAGAGTGCGTGTTGGCGTCGGCGAACGTCAACACTCTTTACTTAATGCTCGAGTGGGTGGGGCACGCGCCCACCCGCTCGAGCATTAAGTAAAGAGTGTTGACGTTCGTTAAAAATTCTGCCCTATGTTCCTATGAGGAAACCCCTGTCGTGGGCAGTGGCATAAGGCATTAGGAGATTGTGATTATTCAAGGGGAGGCGGCGGTTTTGTCACTGGACTGGTAATCCAGAGACCCAGGGTAATGGTCTGGGGACCTGGGTTCAAATCCCAACATGGCAGATGGTGGAATTTGAATTCAGTAAAAATCTGGTGATGACCATGAAGCCATTGTCGATTGTTGTAAAAACCCATCTGGTTCACTAATGTCCTTTAGGGAAGGAAATCTGCCGTCCTTACCTGGTCTGGCCTACATGTGACTCCAGGCCCAAGCAATGTGGTTGACTCTTAAAATGTCCTCTGAACAAGGGCAATTAGGGATGACACCCACATCCCATGAACAAATAAAAAATAAGGCTGTGTTAAGATAGCTGATTAGAATAGACTGTTACTTGCATGTTATTTATTTTTGATGATTGAATGTTAATTGAAGTTACACTGATTGCACCAATTTGTCTGATCTTACTCAGTGCTTGATGAGTTTTTGCTCATGTGGAATCAAACAGCTTACAAATCAATCCACCATCTGAGAGATTGAAAGAATACATGTGCACAAGACACAGAGATTCAATCCAAAGCGTAAGGTCCTGCTACTACACGAGTAGATACAGTGGGAGTGGTTGTCTGGAAGAAGCAAGTGCTTTGACTGCCTAAGGGAATGGCTGGTGCCACACGATCTGACTAGGAATCAGTGGTAGACCCCAATTCGTTATTGTTGCCGACACAAGTAATTCATTCTACCTGAAGTACTTTGAGGCAGTTCTGAGAAATGTGAAAAGGTACGAGATGCAGAAAAGTCTTTAAGTGATGTATTTTTTTGTAGTTACATTATTCAGAAGGCATGCAGATTTTCAGGATAATGGGATGATGCTACATCACAGAAAGTAAAACATCTATTTGTCATGATTTTTAACATGTCAAACACTTTTGAGATTGAGGAATGGTTAGGTGATGGATGCATGGTCTCGTGATAATCCAAAAATATGGAAACAATAGACACAAGGTTCCTTTTAGTGGAGCATATGCTAAACAATGGAGCGTACCATCTCAACTGCAATTGCTCACATTCCTCCCAGTTTCACATACACTGTCTGCTGAGATAGGAGTTTCTTGACATTTATTGTAGTCACTTTTATAATGTAGGAAATGCAGCAGCCAATTTGAGCACAGGAAGCTCCCACAAACACCAGTGTGATTATGGAATAAAAACAAAAAATGTTGGAAATACTCAGTAGGTCTGACAGCATCTGCGGAGAGAGAAACCACAGATGTTACCAGACCTGCTGAGTATTTCTAGCATTTTATGTTTAGATTTCACATTTCCAGCAGCTACAATATTTTGCCTCTGTACCAAGCTTAAGCTTCTCAAAGCATTGGAGTTTCTGACTACCACTTGTGGCGCCTAATGTTGAACCATGAGGAGGATAGAGAGGGAAAAGAACAGTTCTTTTGAACTTTGGTAATTATGACCAGATAGTCTGTTTTTGTGATGTTGATTAAAGAATAAATATTGGCCAGGACACTGAGGATAACTCCCCAACTCTTCTTCAACATAGTGCCATGGAACCTTCTACATCCACCTGAGAGGGCAGATGGAGCATCATATTAACTGAAAGATGGTGCCTCCAACAGTGCAGCATTCCCTCAGTGTTGCACTGTAATTGCTTCATTTTGAACTGCTTATAATTTATATTTTCAAATTAAAAAGTTAGACCCTGGTCCCTCTTTTGCTTTTGTAGCTCACCTGCTCTTCAGATATTTCCTCATTTAGTTTATGTTTCATTCCATATACAATGAGCTTCAATAGTATTTTACTGGCATGAGTGATGAGGGAGATGGTCCCGTTGTTTCCACATTCAGTCAAATCCCCCTTCTCTGGGAATGATATATTAATTTTACCCATAGTCTTCAGGACATTCTGTGGTTGTTGATGGTGAGCACATAGAAGTAGTCACCGCCTTTAAAGTAATGTGAATGATTAGTTAAATAATAATAAAGAAATTTGATTCAGAATTGGAATGGCCAAATGGTTTGATTGAACAAACTAATGTTTGGAAAGATAAACCTATCAGGAAAACAATTAACACCAGGAATGGGCGGCTTTTCTTATGAAGAAAGGTTGGACAGTCTAGGCTTGTATCCACTGAAGTTTAGAAGAGTAAGGGGTGACCTAATTGAAACCTTTAAGATCCTGAGGGGTCGTGACAGGGTGGATGTGGAGAGGATGTTTCCTCTTGTAGAAGAATCTAGAACTAGGGGGTCACTGTTTAAAAATAAGGAGTCACCCATTTAAGACAGAGATGAGGAGACATTTTTTTCTCTCAGAGGGTTGTGAGTCTTTCGAACTTCCTTGCTCAAAAGGCGGTGAATATTTTTAAGGCAGAGGTAGATAGATTCTTGATGAACAAGGGGGTGAAAGGTTATCGGGGGTAAGCAAGAGGTTACAATCTGATCAGGCAAGATCTCATTGAATGCGGAACAGGCTGAAGGGGCCGAATGGCTTACTCCTGCTCCTAATTCGTATGTTCGTATCTTCACACAGGCATGTTCGTCTGACTAAACATAAGCGTCTTAAAGAATTATTGTTTCCTGTTGCTACTTATGGTGCAGGATGTTGGGCCATGAAAAAGATAAACAGGAAACAGGTCAGCCCTTTTGAACTTTGGTGTTTCTGAAGGATGCTCAGGGTGAAATGGACTGATACACAAAAGATCAAGTAGGTATTCCAACAGGTGGGTGTTGACAACACAGACCGATTGTTATCAGTGGTGGACAGACAGAAGTTGAAATACTTTGGGCATGTGGCACGAAGAAATGGTAGAGAAAAAGATGCTGGAAGGCCTGGTAAAGGGAAAGCATAGTTCGTTAGGCAGAAGACAAGACAGAGAGATAACACCATGGAGCTAACAGGCTTGAGTTTTTTTTTTACTCTTACATGGGATGTGGGCATCACAGGCAATTTCAGCATGTGTTGCCTATCCCTCTGAGGGCAGTTAAGAGTCAACCACATTGCTGTGAGTCTGGAGTCATATGTAGGCCAGACCAGGTAAGGACAGCAGATTTCCTTCCCTGAATCATGATGGTTTCATGGTCACTATTACTGAGACTAGCTTTCAATTCCAGAATTTTTTTTTTGACTAATTAGTTAAACTTATTAATTGAATTTAAATTCCACCAGCTGCCATGGTGGGGTTTGAACCTATGTTCCAGGGCATTAGCCTGGATCTCTGGGCTACTAGTCCAGTGACATTACCACTATCCCGCCATATCAATGCAGCTGGAGGAGGAGAGTGCACATTGCTACAGCATCCTGGCTTCCCTGAGATATCTGCACTGCAACAAACACACACACACACGCATAATTTATATAACCCTATGTCAGCTGTGATTGGGATCAGGTTGATGGTATGACCAAGAGCAAAAGTTTCCCAGTGCAGAAATGCTCCCGTACCTGACCTTTCCCTATCACATTATCTGCTTTATGGGCTGAGATGGAAACTAGCTCCATAACTACATTAGAGTTGGAAAAACAACCCAATTATATAAAGCAGCAGCTGAGCTGCAGGCTGTACTAAGATCACCTGTTTACACCATCTGAATCCCCCGTGTTACATTCAGTTCCTCAAATTTTCTTTACAATTAGACATTAACGAAATCTATACTGGTTCATATTTTGCAATGTTAACAAAAATGGCCTGGGTTCACTTGTGTAGTGGTTGTTACTGGACAAGTGATCCAGGAGCTTGGACTAATAATCTAGCAGGACATAAATTCAAATTCCACCACCACCACTTGAGAGTTTGAAATCAATTTTATGAAAAACTGGTTTCAATAAAAGTGACCATGTATCTGTTGGATTGTTGTTGGAGAAACCCAATTTACAAATGGAAACCTGCAGTCCTTATCCGGGTTTTGTCTATTCATGACTCTAGTCTACAGCAATATGGTTGATGCCTAACTACATTAAGAAATGGTCTCACAAGCTTCGAAGCTGTATTAGATTGCTACAAAGCACCGTGTGGACTACACCGTGTCGCCACCTTCTCAGGGAACCGAATGCCAGCCTTTCCACTAATGTCCCGTTCCTGAGAATGAATTAAAAAAATACGCACAAATGCCAGTGGCAAAACTGGGTTTTTCAATCCAGACAGGTTGTTTACCTGGGAAGGTGAATGGGATGAGAGGAGGCAGCTCTGTTGACAGTGGCAGAGGATGGGCACGATGCAAAATGTGTTTGTCTCCTGCAATCAAATCAGTTTATTACCATTACTCCTTCCTTCTCCAGAAGGTAGTCACCCACTGTTTAACGTGGCTGTCAGCTGGTCTCTAAACCACTGTTATGACTGGGTGAGGAGGGGAGAACTGGTTCCCCTTTATTCAGCCTCCTCGGTTGGTCACAACAAAGGTTTTTAAATTTCTTCTCCTCCCCCACCCACCCCCCACCCACATAGATGCCTTTTCCAACCCAAATGTATTTACTTTTTAGTAAGGAGGTAATCAAACCAGGTTTTCTTGAGTCAAAGAAAAAGTAAGTTTATTAGCTACTAAACCCAAGGAAAAATAATAAAAGTTGCGATGACACACAGATATCAGAAGTAAGAAAAGTTAAGAGTCCAAATAAAAATTAAAAGAATGATCGATTAAGTCCTTTGCTTGTCCTTGAGGTGTAGGTAGTCGAATGTTGCGGCCATCTGAAGTTAGCTGTTCCCCTTTAAAATCCTGGAGTTGAAGTCCAGATAACTGCACTTTGCTGGAGACAATTTCCCTGCTTTTAATTCTGTGATCTGTCTCCCAGAAATCAATGGGTTTCTCCCGAGGTTTTTTCCGATGGACAGTCACTATCTGTTGGGTTGGACTTTTATACTCTCGAGATAGGGCTTTTCTTATCTTGAGAGAGAGAGCGAGAGCGAGAGATTCCTTGCTGCTCGCTTCAGCAGTTTTTCCAGATGACTTTGATGACTTCTCTCTGTGTCTGGCTTGATAAAACCAGTTCTGATAAAGCACCTGTCTGTATATTCCCGAAAAGGAATTTGATTAACATATCTTGCAGTCGTTGTTGTAGAACAAGTAATTACATTTTGATTTTTTATCTCAAAAACTTTTGACTCATTTCAAGATAGTAATAACAACAGGAGATGGGGTTATTTCATCATCCATGGGGAGGGGAGGTGGTGGGGGAAGGAAGGTTCGAGTGTCTGTTGGGAGTATCTGGCCGGTTAGCAGTTCCCAAATCCCTTTACTGTTGATTACAATTCAGCGCTTTGCATTTTTAATCTCTTCCTTAGTTAGTGTGTTAGGTTTTGATGTCTGTGGGTTTCCTTTGAAATGTCTCTCTCTTCACACTTCCTTTCAGAGGGGGTTCTTGTTTGCTTTTCTTACCTTCATTTTGGAAAGTGGCCTCATGTTTTAAAGCAGTTTGCTGTCTCATTTTGTTAAAGTGCTACATTTCCAGTCAGTTGAAAGTTTTTTGAAAATCATTTTTTCTTCAAAAATAAAGAGGCATTTTTGTGACACTGCACAAAACCCCAAGACCTCAAGTGTGAGCGCTGGTGATCGTTGTGGACATCTACAGGCAGGGGCAATCACAGTTAACGCCTATCCTATTCATGGGTGAATACTTTGCACTCAAGGTAACTGAATAACAAACAGCATCAGGAACTCTGGCCCATTTTTCTTGGATCGGGATCAAGGCCGTATGTGGCCTTTTTCCATCTTTTTGCTGCTTGAGAGTAACTCAGCATGCACTCAGGAATCTCCCTGATTTTTAACATCCCAGTAGTGCTCTTACATTGTGCAGTCACTCACTAATCCAGAAAAAAAATGCACTTTTTAAAGTTTCATGAAATTTATGGTGCTTTACTTTTTTTAAAAAAGAACGGTTTTGTACCAATGGGTTACAGGAAAAATGTTCCTTTTCTTTTCAAATCCCTTGAGTACTTGTGGGTTTAAAGTATTAGGAGAGCTGCTCTTAGTTCTCCATTCCAGCTATTCTAAAAGCAGTCACACAATACTAGGAGAAGGGACAATATAGGGGGCTACTTATTGTGCAATTATTGTGCAACAGGACTGGGAATGACCTTTTCTAGTTCTTTGTTGGAATGGGTTCGATTTCCACCCAAACCCTTCCTCACATCAGTGTGGATAACATCAGTGGATCCTCAGACAGTGCACTAACAGCCTTAGCAAAACGTTAAATTTCAGCAAGCATTTTGTTAAAAAAAAATTGTGCTTCAAGTCTTCGGGCTTTATCTAGCTCCATACTTTTAACTTGAATCTCCTGATATTTGAACACCATCTTTCAGTGAACAAAAGAAAGTTCTGTGGATGCTGGAAATCTGAACCAGAAACTGGAAATGCTGTGAAAGCTGAGCAGGCCAGGCAACATTTCTTCACAATTCAGATATTAACTCTGTTCCTCACTCCACAAATGCTGACTCATCCCTTGTGCTTGCAGCGATTTCTGTTATTTCAAGTGAACAAATTTCTTGGATCAATTTTGAGAGTGTTCTCCATAATCTTGGGACACTTCAATTAGGGTGACCACCAAATAGAAGCTGATTCAACAATGCTCAGGCACTTGTACAAAGTTGACATTCCCTAGCTACTGATGGCAACCCTCTCCCTGGCAGCAATCTGAGATTAAGCCAATCTGTTTGCAATCTTGGTGTCACATTTGATCCTGAGATAAGCTTCCAACCTCATATGTGTGCCATCACCTAGACCACCTATTTCCATCTCCATAACTTTGCTCGACTTCACCCGTCTCAGCTCATCTGCTGCCGAAATACTCATCCATACTTTTATTGCCTCTAGACTTGACTATTCCACCACACTCCAGGCTGGTCTCTCACATTCTATCCTCCATTAACTTGAGGTTATCCAAAAACTCTGCTGTCCGTGTCTTAACTCGCAGCAAATCCTATTCCCCTATCCCGTCTGTGCTCACGGACGTCCATTGGCTCCCGGTAAAGCGACATCTTGGTTTTAAAATTCTCATCCTTGTTTTCAAATCCCTCTGTGGCCTGGCCCCTCTCTATCCCTGTAATCTCCCCCAACCCCACAACATTCCAAGATATCTGCACTCCTCCAATTCTGGCTTCTTGTGCGTTCCCATTTATAATCACTGCTTGTTGATGACCATGCCTTCAGTTGCCTGGACCCCAAGCTCTGAAATTCCCTCCCTAAACCTCTCTGCCTCACTTTCCATGTTTAAGACACGTAAAACCTACCACTTTAACCAAGCTTTTGGTCATCTTGACGTGGCTGAGTGTTGTATTTGTTTATAGTACTCCTGTGAAGCACCTTGAGGTGGGGGGTGGGCACAGTTAGATTGCATTAAAGCAACATTCTGGTTCTCCTGCTGATTGCAGAGCATTGAATGTGAATCGTGTTGAGTTAAATACAAGATTATTCAGCATCACTACAACATGCTGAGAAGAGAATTTCCTTTTGCAAATGGAAGTTTCGCACCCGAAAAAAAATGCAAAGTTTTAACTTTTCTTATTTTTAATATTACAGTACATTAAAGCATAAATTACAGTACATTTAAGCACAACACACCACTGCTGTCAGATGTCTGATAACAGCTACACATTCTTGGTTTTTTTTTTAAATAGCATATATACTACCATTCAGCAAGTCATCCAAACAAGTAAACAGTACTGTATGCTTTCTTCAATCTTACATGTAACAGACAAGTGTTTGGCTACTGCACAGAGTTTTATCAAGCATTACTATACAATGTGCTTCTGGAAGCATAATCTTACACTGAGATCATACACGCCAATATCTGAATAGCAAAATATGAGACTGAAGGAAACATTTTCAAAAAAAGCCTTTTGATTTTTTTTCCCCCAATACGTGTAGTGTGCCTACAGTCAACACATTGTGGTTCCGTGTTCCAGAAACCCCTCTATAACATATCTATTTTAAAAAAAAAAATGAATGAAACTTCAATAATAGGGTGTGAGGGGGAATAGGAAGATACCTTTTGGAATACAGAACTGCTTAATGAAATGAGCAGAGTAGAAACATAGCCTTTACACAATAAGTTTTTTTAAAAAACGGAGAATCATACTTTCATCCATATATTGAGCATAGAGTTATATGCCGCATCATCTTAACCTGACCAGGACAAGCATTTCACACACTGTGTCTTGGGTACTGTTCCACTGTGCTACATTGAGGACAAGGCAGCTGAATCAGTCACAGGTGGGAAGCCCTAATAATTTGACTGGAGAATTTTAGGTGGGTACAGAGGCGGATTTTCAGCTGCTTCTGTAAAGTCATAGTTTCCCCCCACAGCTAGTTTAACCTGTTAACATGGCAAACAAAGCAGAAGTAGTATATATGTTTTAAAGTGTTGTCAGGTACATTCGATGCAGGTGTGCATAAGATACAGGCAGCCACTACATTAAATACCACCCACCCATGCTTAACTTACAACACGCTAGAATTGACTCAATGCATATGTCAGTCCTTCAGAGGACTGTATGCCCGAAAGCCTGGGACTTCAGCCATTCTGAAAAATAAATCTAATCAGGAACATAACTCCTTTCACCGAAATTACCTTCTCTTGTTCTTTAATGCCTTGTAACTGGTCAGTTGAAATTTTTGCAGTTTATTTGTTTAGGCAAGCAAGTTGTTACATGATTTTCTCCTTAGAATAAATGTCACTGCAGACCATAATTCCTCTGTAAAGCCCTCTCCATGGCACAGACATGTCAAGTAATACAAGATAGCATTTTAAGTTGTAGTGCTAGTGTGGGTCTTACACACAAAAGGAAAAATGAGCTCACTTGAGTTAAAAGATGTCCGCGTGATTCAGGCCATTGAAACATGGTGCACAGTTACTGGCCCCAGGAAATTCACAGGGCTTATCTAGCCAAAGTGTTATTTATTGAAAGGGATTGTTTACTAAGGTTTATGCTCCTGATTAAGTACAGCACCAACTTTATTTCTATTGTTGAACTAGAGTTTTTTTTTAAAATATATAAATTTGCTGCGCAGTGTGTGTAGGACTCTAACTATGCATATCCCAATCACAGAATCTAAATGTGTTGTTCCCATCCAATGCTATTATGTATAAACCCTGATCCACTGTAAAACATTGTGGACGAACTGTGTTTGGATTTGACTAGTTTTACCCACTGTTTTCGAATAGAAATTCCCTTTCGATCATCTCAAGCACATAGCCCAGCTTGCAGTATAGCCAGTTACCAGCCAGTCATCGTTGTGTTGGGTTTAGTCCCATGCACTCCACCTCTGCCAGTCTGCAAATATCTCCAGGAGGTATGAAACACACAGGCTTGCGATTAACTCCACAGTGACTACCCACTAGCAGATGATGGCACTGATCTACCGATTGCACCACCTTCGTTATTGTAACTCACAATATTAGGCCAAACAAGTCAACCTATGAACTGAAAAAAGGGGTTGGAAACTCCAAAACATTTACAAAAAAATTAAAGTATTAAAAATGCTCCCGTGCAGTGCAGTGTGTCAGATCCAGGCGGCTAGGTTAACAGATCAATTCAGCATATCATTACTGCAGGCATTTCAGAATGCAGACAGGTATCTATTTGTGCAGCATTAAATGGAGTAAACAGCCAGTGCTAATACTTGATGATGTGTACATTTCAATATGGAACGATGTAGCTACATTTCTGTCGAGTGGCATCACTGTAGCAGCATATAGAATCCTACAATTCACTCCGTGCAACATATTAGGGTTAGGGTTTCTCTGTCAAGTTCCGAACAGCCGTTGTTTTTGTTGAAAGGATAATAACCCAAATCAGGATTTAAATGGAGAATTCAAGAATTTTCTTAAAATTTAGTGTAAAAAGAAATGACTGATGTGAAACACATTTTTCACACAACTCCAGTCTGATTGTATTTACACAGGGAAAGCTCCACTACTTTTGGCCAATAGTTACTCCTCTCTTACAATTTTGTTCTAAGACCGAATTGCTTTCACGTTCCCCACATTACCATCCCCATCCTGGTTCTTTAATCATATTAAACGTGGATGTTGTTGGGTTCCATTCTGCTTAATATCAAGGGCAAGCACTGAGCTAAATACAGCCAAGAGGGACTCGTCTAAATCACTGTGAGACAAGTCATTAAATGGTACAGAATTAGTGTTCGAAGCTGATGACAAACTAGTGGCTAAGAGATTAATAAAAGGTACATCACAGTGAAGAGCAATAGTTACTTCAGACTCTGCTGGCTGTGTATGTTATTCTTCAGCTACCTGTGAATGAGATGATGTGGCTACTGCCATGTGTATGGTCCAATGTTCATTAAAGGCACAATTGAGGGAACAAGAAGGGAGTTAAAACAGAGGAGGTCAGATGTATAACTTGTTAAAAGTTCTTGGAAAGTAAAATTTGGGTGCAGTAATAATCCTGTGTTCGGGCCATTGGTATGGAACAAGATGACATGGGTTCAACTCTTGCTCACTCATCTCTACTCAAATGCCGATCAGTGTAGTGACTCCTCTCTCTCCCTTCCCTTCATGTACTGCCATTACTTGCCCTTTGGCTAATGCTAAAAAAGTGTGGTGCAGATGGTAATCTGGGAACAAGGCACCCACTTCACCTGCTTTAAGTACACATTCCCTGGCGGAATTGAGATAAATGATTTCAAGTTACAAACTTAAAAAACCTTCCAAAACTGGTACAAATAAAAGATAAGCTGCTCCTGCAAGTAAGCGAGTTGTAGAAGCAGGTTTTACATATTTATTAAAACAGACTATATGCAATGTCCTCACACAGAATTTTCCCTCATTGACCTATTTGTAAGCTTCCCTCAGCAGGGAAATTCACAGAAACAATCTCACACAGACAGCGGCACTTTATATCTGGCAGGATGTTAATAAACTATGTCCCTTTCCTTGTGACACTGGTTTCACAGTGAACCTGGTCACAAGCCAGCAAGGCTGGTCCTATTCAGCAGCAGGTGTCATGACCCTCAGTCCAGGTTCAGTAGAGGATGCAACACAAATGCTTCCATTCAGCGGAAAAGTAAACATCAATGGCTAAGTCCAACCTCCCTTCTAATTACTGGAAATGTTTTTCATTTCTTTGGTGTCCTGTTGAATGCTTAAATAATTGACTGCACGGAGTTGCTGTAACAAAGTTATATGACGCTAAAGGACAGGCGGATGTTACCAGGAATCTCTACCCTGCGTAAGCTGGCCCTCCCTGATGTGGCAGTTAAAGGAATGTCATAGGGGGAGAGTGGGAAATTTTACCTAAGGAATGGCAGCCCTTAACTGCAAAGCTGTACATGCAATTCTGATCCTGTGGTAAATAACATTATGAAGGTACAGTCATTTCACAAAGGCAGCAAGACAGGTACAGTTCGTTAGCTCACCCACCCAATTCTTCCAAACATTACAAGTTCAGTGAAACAAAACGTAGAAAAGGGTGGAAAGAGATCAAATGAGACAACAATCAAAATTGAATGAAGACTCCCCTTGTGTTGCACTCTAGAAGCACTTTGTGCTAGGTTACTGAATCTAGTTGAAGAAAACGGTGGCAAAACAGCTTTAACACGGGGATGGGCAACCATGGGAACAGTTTGCCTTTCTAGTTCAAACATAGCAAGTTACACTAAAGATTTCCAAAGTCATGTAAAGCTATAGAATGGAGGCAACATGTCAACCACATTCACCAATAGTGAACCCAAAATGGTGAAAAGACAACACGTACTACACTCCCACTACCACTAGAGGTCTCCACAGCTCCCCAATGCAGTATTTACAAAGTACTGGAGATGAACTCCAAGTGGTGGAAAAATCTGTACATGCGTCATATTTTGTAAAAAGAATATCTGTACCGTATAACTAGCAATACTCTAACTTCTGTGGCTGCTATGTCTATGCTTAAAAGTGAGTTGGGTGTAAATAGGGATTCCCATTACTCCAAATCAGCTATAAAATCAAAGGGAGACTTTTTTTCCTCTAATATATGGCGACCACTGGCTAATTATCGCAGACACACACAATTATGTTTAATATGAATGACTTCATTATGCCCAATAACAGGAACAGAACAATGTATATTAGCTGCACTGTGTACTTCAGGTGTAGCCTAATGCTTGGACTGCTTCGCAATGGAACATACAGTGTCCACTTCACAGATAACCCTGCATTTCAAATATTGAAAGAAATCAAGGTGCCTTTACTCAAGACGTTCCAGGCAGGAGTGTTGCAGGATTCTATATGCAGCGCTGGTCAGATCCCAGTTGAAAGAGGTGGTGATGACATGTTAAGGATTTAGATCCAATCATGCCAGGGTGGCTTGTTTATCCTCGGGTGTCTCCTCCAGTAGCTGGACAAGCAGTTCATAGACAGGTTTGCAGACTTTGGCGTA
The DNA here is from genome assembly GCF_964194155.1 of Cetorhinus maximus. Classification (NCBI taxonomy): domain Eukaryota; kingdom Metazoa; phylum Chordata; class Chondrichthyes; order Lamniformes; family Cetorhinidae; genus Cetorhinus; species Cetorhinus maximus. The sequence goes on from NC_135880.1 coordinate 217,415,130, forward strand.
GCCAATTTGAGTGAGGTGCAAGTAGTCGAACATGTCGTGGTGGGAGATGGTGCCATCGGAATGAACGAACTCTGCGTCGACGTTCAGGAACTGCATATTGGGGAACTTCAGGAGGGACCTCTTCAACAGCAGGTTTACCTCCGCATTCTTCTCTCGCAAAGGATTCGGCTTCTCACCGCGAGGCAGGAGACCCTGAGAGTGAAGCATCACAAAGTAAAACACAAGATAAACAAGGATTATCCCCCTTTGAGAGAAAAACAAGGACACCGCCTATGGAATGTTTGCTTTTGCAGATCTTATGCTCATTGGTTGGGATATGGCCCAGGTTAGAACTAGAGTAAAACTCAGTCTATTTGGCAATTCTACCTTTGTGGGAAGTGGGTGGTGGGGGGGGGGGGGGGGGTGGTGTGTGTGTGTGTGTGTTTGTGTGTGATGCGGAGAATGAACTAATTCACTGCTATGGGTCTGTGGCTGCCAGGAACAGGATGGTGATGCCCCCTCAGGTTAATAATTTACTCTCCCGTTTCTCTCTCTGACCTACACATCACCTCAGTCAAACAAGCGGGCAACAAAATTGATCAGAGAGCTCAGCTGATGCTGCTCTGGATCCAGTGTAGCCCAGGAAGGTGTTTCTTCTGCCTTCCCCTCCCTTCCCTGTGGGTTGGTGCCAGGCATCATGTGGCACAGCTGGGTTTGCATGGATGATTGTGGGTCCATACCCTTCTAGAGGCAATACACTGGCAGTTCTGCAACACCTCACACTGTGTTTCTCATTTAATCCCCTGTGAACCACAAGCAATCACCATGCAGAGAGCACTGAAGATTATCTGGTTCCCAAGGCTCTTATTCTATAACCAGCTGCCAGGTGATGTAAGACACTGGTCTAAGGTGACTGATCCACCTCCAAGGCAGGAGCAGTCATGTTTAGATCAGTGCCTTCCCCAGGTAATCTGGAAATTCAATTTGAGGAAATACTTCAGTCACAAACTCAAGTCCTACTATTCTGGTGGTTGGTTAACCAATGATAGTTCTACCGTCTTGTGGACCAACCCACTGCCCCATCAGCCTTTGGAGCAAGACCAGTTCTGCAGCAAACTAATGTGTTACTCTCACAGAAAGTAAACTAAAGAAAAGAGCAATTTACATTTAGAAACAAAATAAGCATTCCACTCTTACCAAAACCACCACTTTAGCCTGAGGTTGCTGTACGTTAATGAGCTGTACAATAGCCTCGATCCCACCAACTACTTCGTCAGCAGTATGTTCATGATTGTTGGTCCCCACCCAGAGGACAATTACCTGCAAACAGTTTGCATATTTACTAGATCCTAACATTTAACTTCGTCTTTATTATATAAATAATCACACTAACCAAAAGACTTTTCATCCATTAATTATTTCAATCTGATAGCAGGTGTACAGCTTCAGTAATATAATTTTTATAGATAAATACATCTCAAAATGGATCTAAACTCTTCAATACTAGTCCATGCCTATGTGGATGGTTTTGAATTGGTAGGAAGCATTTCTCCCCCTCTACCTTGGGTTTGATGTTTTCCAGTTCTCCATTCTCGAGCCTCCATAAGACATGTCTTGTGGTATCTCCTCCAATCCCAAAGTTAAGTGCGTGCAGGGGTGAGAACAAGTCCCTCCAGATCTATCCAAATAAACAAAATTGCACACAGTCACTCTGCTGGCCCCGTGATCAACTTAAATCAACATCAGATTACACAAGATCACTCCAGAGCAGGATTAAGCTTGACTTGACATGACGTTCTATGAAATAATTGGGGATGGATAGTTAAACAAATAAAAGAGTTCAGTATTAAAATTATACTAGTAGCTATCATTAGGATCTTCTTTATTCATCAGTCATTAAGAGGAAAATTGAGTTACCCCAAAATAAGGAGTCTCTAATTTAGGATGGAGATAAGGATGAACTACTTCTCTCAGAGGATCATTAGTGTGTGGAATTCTTTTTTACAGAGAGCACTGGAGGCTGGGTCATTGAATATATTCAAGACTGAGTTAGACAGATTTTTGATTGACAAAGGAGTCAGGCCTAATTCTGCTCCTATTTCTTCTGTTCTTATGCCTATGCTTTAACTTTGATGGAGCACATACATGCAAATAGAAATATTGGAGTTTGCTTGGGAGGGGACAAATATTCAAATACTCTGGTGCCAGATCATTCTTCAGTATCTATCGGGAGACATATTTCCTCTTGTTTAAGAACATAGTTCAGATCGCATCTCCCCTGTTTTCCCTCTCTCAGATCATGGTTGTTATTTGCTATCAATCTCCAGTTGTTGGAGGGTGGCCAAATGGAGGAATGTCAGTGTTCGGAGAAGGGAACACCTTTTTCTTTGTACCCAGCATCAGCAATGAATAAGTCCTGTTCAGGTGCATCGTCCAACATTCTGGAAGTCTTACCCCAAGGTCAGAACATCATTCCTCCTGAACTTATGTGGCACTTTGTGTCCCTGAGTCTATCAATCCAGTGCAAAACTATTGGCAGCTTTGAATAGTGGGGTAGAAGATAGACTAAGATTGCTCAAACTCAAGGCACTTACACTTGTTAAAGAAGAGAGGCTCATCTAATTAATTGGGGCTGGATTTTCACACAGCAGTTAAAGACCAAGGTTCTAACCCTGAGTCACTCACTCCTGTGGGGACTTTTAAAAATCCTTGGATTTTGCCAATCTTTCCTGCCTGTCTAGCAAAATTAAAAATTAAAATTTGCTTGAATGGGCAAACTTCATCAGGCCCCTTTGAACTAGTACTCTGAGTTTTTAAACATTTAAAACATAAGCCCCTTATAATCTACAACCTGATGAAATGTCTCAGGCCTGCAGCATTAATTCTGATTCTCTCACTATAGATGCTGCCTGACCTGCTGAGTGTTTGCATTTTCGGTTTTTATTTCGGATCTCCAGCATCGGCAGTATTTTAGGATGTTAGGGACATAGGGGCAGGAGTAGGCCATTTGGCCCTTTGAGCCTGCTACACCATTCAATAAAATCATGGATGACCTGGCTGTGGTGTCAGCTCCACTTTCCTGTCTGGCCCCATAATCCTCGACTCCCTTGCCTCACATAAATCTGTCTAATTCCGCCTTGAATAAATTCAAAGGCCCAGTCTTCACTACCTTCTGGGGAAGAGAATTCAGCACACAACTTTACCTTTGTCTCTCCTAATCTATGGTCCATTCCAATACATAGCCCCTCCTTAATTGCTTTACCTAGCCACATCAAATTTTAAACAAAAGCTCTCTCAAACAACACCATTTGCAGCGTCGCATGCTTTTAGATTCACGCCAAACTTTCAGCTTGAGTATCTGCAATACCTTGTCTAAGTCATGGACAATCCCTCCAGTTTTCTCGGGGGGTCTCTCTGACGAAGTTAAATTTCCAATAACATGCCTGTGACACTAATGGACAGCATGAGGGAGGTAGATGTGGATAGAGTGAACAACACCACTAGCTTTCGTATTGCTGAGAAAAGAGACGAGCTGTCCAAACTTTCCATCTGGCACTCATCAGGTCGGAATTATAGGGATACCAGATTTCAAAGAGAGAACAACAATTTGTACAGCGTGAGAGAAGGGTGCCGATCGGTTGACAAATGGACTCTGATTGGTTGAAGCGTTGCCAATCAGCGTCCACTTGCGAACCAATCAGCACCCTTTTCTCATGCAGTGTTAACTGCTGTTCCCTTTGAAATTTGGTATTCTTGTGATTCTGTCCTGACGAGTGCAAGTCGAAAAGCTTTGTCGGCATGTTTCTTGCAATCCTTGATGCCATACTCAAGTCCTGTACTAACAAGTGACTATTTGAACACTAGTTTTTAAGAGCACGTGGAATTGAGGTCATGGATGGTCACTGTGTGCAGTAGGACTTGTACAGGGATTAGTAATAAGCTCTATTCATACGTCGATGACATCCTTGACCCTGATAGTAACGGAACAGTAGTGGTCATGTGGGTGTATCAAAGAGTGCTTATGTCACTGGACTAGTAATTCAGAGGGCGGGGGCTAATAAACCAGGAGAATTCTAGAGCAATCGGCACCATGGAAGTTTGAGAATTTGAATGGTTTAAAAACAAATTCTGGAAATAAAAAGGTTAGTTCCAGTAAAAGTGCCCACGAAGCTGTAGAATTAGTGTAAAAACCTTACTGGGTCACCAATGTCCTATAGGGGACATTCTGTCATCTTTACCCCGCAGTGATCCTGGTCCCACAACAATGCGGATAACTCTTAACTGCCCTCCGAAGTGGCCTAGCAAGTCACTCAGTTGTACAGCTACCTTCTCAGGGGAACCGAAGGTGGGGCAGCCAATGGCCACCCTTGCCAGCCATGCCGCATCCCAACAGTTAAATGGAAACAAATGATAACAGAATCGCGGGCATTAAACAGGTAAAGGGTAATCAAGAGCTCACTTACCTCGTACTGCTGCAGAAGCTGCACCATGGAGTCCCCTACGAAAAGGACATCGGGCTCTTTGTCCTTGCAGTCGAGGACAAATCGGTTGTGCTGCAGGTGTAAAAAAATCTCGCTGAAACCTGCACCATTCTGCTCAACACCGCATCAAAACAACTTCAGGTAAATGCACTGGGCATTTATTTCTTCAAAAATTGACTGTCATTTCAATTTCAATCTATGCAGGATGCAGTGGCTGCGTTGGAGGGTGGCATTCAACAGGATTATTGGCTTTTAGAGAAGGTCAAATATCTGTACACTATCTTGTGTGTTGACTATGGACAAAAGAATATCCTGGGCTAAATCAAATCAATACAGACATCACAAGATCGGTTGAAACAAAGAAGTCCCTTTATCCTGTCAGATCTCATCCTTCCTATTACAGCCTCCCTCTTGCTATTCCTGAAATAAGCTCAATGTTCTAATTTTGATCAGTATTTTTAGGATAGACAATGATTAGTTGTGAAATAAATAGCTGCAACAGGATACAAAGGATTAAGGTGAGAACAGAGAAGGAATAATTGGTCGGACATAAATACAGATATTACATGGAAGCTAATATATAGTTTTGTACTTCAACACCATGGAGTTGATGCAACTGAGATTACTAGGAGGGGAATTTCTTTGCACAGTTAAAGCCTATAGTTTCAAAATAGCTTCTCAAACTCCTACAACACTACCTCCTTATAAACCTCTGGATTACAATTGACATTAGGGAAGTTTTATACCATATTCATACCCAAAGAAAAGTGAATCTAGGCAAACCACATCCATTTCATCCTAAACCCTCTGTGATCAAAGGTGAAGGTACCTGTCCCATCCCCCCCCCCGCCCCGCCCCAAACCAGCTTATATTTCACCTCTTTCCTATTTTTACTTAGTTCTGTTGAAGAATCATTCGGACTTGAAACGTTAACTGTGTTCCTCTCCGCAGATGCTGCCAGACCTGCTGAGTTTTTCCAGGTATTTTTATTATTGTTTTGGATTTCCAGCATCCGCAGTTTTTTTGCTTTTATCTATGTGAAGGTATAATGTCCTGACTCGCTGCAGTGGCCACCTTCGGGGTAGAAGGTGGCTTTAAACATCATATCTCAAATGGCGTAGGCAATGGTGTGCCAAATTAGCAGGACGCTATTGTTTTCTACTTGTTGGTGAAGTCGGAGGGTGCTGCTTCATGATGACAATTGCAGACTCTCAGACTGCTGAGTCACCTAACAGGATTGACTCAGAATGCCACCTCTGAACCAATCTTTTGCTTCTTTATTGCCCCATTACCATTACATTTTGTCTTGCATCATCATCCCTTCCGTTGTGAAATCACTCCTGCCCTCCATCACAGAGGAGGTCCTCGTTAAATGTACTTTGCCAGGTCTTTCTTTGGACAGCCCCATCGTCTTCTTCAGTTTGGTGGTGTCTTTGAGGAGCTTCACCCATGAAAACAATGAAGAATTATTCTCTGAAGATTAGAAATCTTGCTGCAGTAGGACTTGCACGGGGAGCTGGGCCCAGTCATAAATACTTTATGGCATTTTCTCATTAGGCCTGCAGCAGAAACTCTATTCCACCACAGGAATGACATTACATCAGAAAGAAATTGTATTTATACAGCACCGTTCACATCCTCAGGATGTCCCAAAGTGCTTTACAGTCAAACCTGTTGCTCCTAAATCTTTGGCTTTTCACAGCAAATATAAAAATAATTTCATTTTGAACATTCCCAAGTCCAGTGTCCTGCTGCATATTGCTCCTTGGGAGAGATTTAAGGGGCTCAAAATCCAAACCTCCAAGCTGTTTAGTTTGCACATCTCAGCTGTGACAAAGGCAGTGAACAGAGACTGCGCATCTCACTATACGGAGGAGGGGAGAAAAAAATAGCAGGTCAAAACAGGCTACTATTACCTCCCAGCCAGCAGTATAATCATTAATCAGACAGAGGCCTGGAAGCAAGAGGTGCCTTACCCAGTGGTTTTCATATAGTCGTTATTTTTGGTTTGGATGCTGAGGGTGGGGTGGAGGTAAATTTAATGCTAGGAGAAATCCTGAAGACCTAAGCATTTGAAAGTCTTGTTACTATTAGTGGGTCGCAAACTAATTCGCCTTCATATGAGTACCACCTACTCACTGAAACAGCCGGGCATTCTTACCAGCGATTTCCATCGGCCATCTCCCTGGACATCCTCGGCACAGAGTGGGACTGCAGCGGAGTTAAAACCCTCTTGGCTCATCGTTTCCCCAGAGGCGCTTTCCGAAATTGAACACCAGGAATAAAGTAGGGAGCAGTGGCTCAGATGTGGAACCAGTGCTCAAAGCTGGTGTGCACCGTGTTCCTTGGTTAAAAACAGGTCTAGAAAGAAAGACGACAACAAATAAGTGACAAAGGCAACTTCCCGGCTTCAACATTAAACAAAATAACTTTAGATTATAACCACTGCTCCCATTTTCCTCCAAGAGCAGGTGTGGGTAATGGTTCTGCTGTTTCCGTTTACACCTCCTCTGAACCAATCTTTTGCTTCTTTATTGCCCCATTACCATTATATTTTGTCTTGCATCATCATCCCTTTCCGTCATGAAATCACTCCTGCCCTCCATCACAGAGGAGGTCCTCCTTAAATGTACTTTGCCAGGTCTTTCTTTGGACAGCCCCATCGTCTTCTTCAGTTTGGTGGTGTCCATTCCAGTCTGGCAGGGCACACGTCCAGGAGGTGAAATAAGTGTCCTGCCAGCCTCAGTTGTCTCTCTATTACCATGTCCCGTAGACGCTCTGTAGCACTTCTTCATTAGTGATGCTGACTCTCCATGTGATGCTCAGGATCTTACCTAGGCAGTGCTGGTGAAAGATGTCCAGCTTACGTGACACTTATGCTGTTCGCTTCCATGACTTGCTGGCATAGACTGCAGTTGGCATTACTATGGACATGCAGAGTCGCAGCTTCATGGACGTGTCAATGGTGTTGGATGCCCAGACCGTGTGAATGGTGTTGGATGCCCAGACCGTGTGAATGGTGTTGGATGCCCAGACCGTGTGGAGCCACTGGAAGACAGATGGTGCTTTGACGATTCTTGTGTGGACGTCAACCTCTACATCACCCTCCCTAGAGATGTTGGTTGGGGAAGTGGTAAACATCCTCGATGTCCTGTTGCCCGATGGTGATGGGAGGGGCGCGGGGGGAAAATCTTGTTGCCGTTGTCTTGGTCTTCTCACAGCTGATGCGTAGACCAACTTTGGCGCCTATATTAAAAGGCACTATAAAAATACAAGTTGGTGTTGCTGTTAATTGCAAAGACAAAGTATATTTAGCAGCAGCAGAGACATTTTTATTCACCATACTAGCCATCCCTTTTCTCTAAGCAAGACTGCTCCACTATCCACTAGGAACCTGGAGAAGCTCATCTGAACCAATTTTTGGAGGCAATTAAAAGGAGCCTCCCATCCCATCAATTGGGTTGTACTGAACCCAACTCCAAGAGGTGAACTGATTGTATTCTTAGCCATTGTACCAGTGATCCAGATTCCTCAGGGCTTATTTTAGATTTTATGCAACCCATAACCTAAATATACACCCAAACCTTGGATCAGAAACATTTACAGTCTAGAGATCTCAGCCTACGCTGCACTGGCTCATAACTATTGTATAAATTAATAACCATCAGGGAAAATAAAATTTTATCTCTGATCTTATTCCACTGGTGATTTCTTGAATACCATTATTGCAGAAGTATTCAGACATTATTCATGAATTTACTCCCTGTATCAATCACAGCAGCAGTTGAGATGGAATTGGGGTGGGAAGAAAAAAAGGATTCACCCAGTGTTAATCTTTCCAGTGACCCATGCCCTAAAAGGCACACGAAAACAAAAAATGCTGGAAAAACTCAGCAGGTCTGACAGCATCTGTGGAGAGAGAGACAGAGATAACGTTGAGTCCGTATGACTCTTCTACAGATCTGAATCATACAGACTCGAAACGTTATCTCTGTCTCTCTCTCCACAGGTGCTGTCAGACCTGCTGAGTTTTTCCATCATTTTTGTTTTCGTTTCAGATTTCCAGCATCCACAGTATTTTGCCTTTATTACCCTAAAAGGCACATGTCGATATCTAGTAAGGAGAGCGTGGGCCTGGGTTATAATGCACCTAACAGCTGAATAGCCCATCAATATGCATTGTCTAGACCCACGCGTGAAGAATGGAGACTTGGGGAAGTTGTGGAGATGGGCCAGCATCTGTTGAACTGTGTCATTGTGCATTTAGGAACGCAGGCAGATTTCCCAACTGTCTATCCTTCCTGAAAATTTACAATTGTCTCCTTGAGCCTCAGAATCAAACACTATGTCAGCATTCCAGTTATTCCAGGCTCTATCCCGGTCGTAAATCAACTTCAGAAGGCAGGTCAATAAATAATGGCTTAGGCTAATAAACTAGATTTAAACAGTGAGCAAGTGTCACTATGAACAGTGACATACTGGAGACTTGCACTCTTCCCTCTTAGGTCAGAACGTTATGGTTCGAGTCCCACTCCAGAGACTTGAGCACAAGTTCTAGACCAACACACCAGTGCAGGACTGAAGGAGTGCTGCACAGTTAGAGGTCCTGTCTTTTGGATGGGACGGTAAACTGAGGTCTCATCTGCCCTCTTAGAAGAAGAGGAGGGGAGATCTCCCAGGGAGACCTAGCCTATCGTTATTCCTTGATCAACTTCAGTGAAGCAGATCACATGATCATCTTGCTGTCTGTGGGAGCTTGCTGTGCACAAATTAGCTTCTGCCGTTCCTAGAATACAACAGCGGTTATCCTTCCAAAAAAACAATTTAGGCTGTAAATTCCCCCCCCAAAAAATATAGGCTGTAAATTCCTTTAGGATGTCCCAAGGTCATAAAGGACTATATATAGATGAAAGGTTTGCTTTCTACCTCCTGAGTAAAGAACGGTTAAGGCTGTAAAGAAAAAACAGTTGCTGCTGTTAAGATAAACTTCAATGTGAACGCTTTTCATTGAGTCTACATATCCATTACTTATTTCGAAATGTATTGCCTCACATTTAACTGCAATATCTGCCATTCAGCTAACCTATCTCAGTCTTCCTGAAACCATTTACAGTTCTCCTGGATCATCAACAATTTCCGAGATTGTGCCTGTGCCGATGTGAAGATCATTCATGTACACGGAGAACAAAAGCATTGACCTTGGAATTGCGCCACTTGCAATCCTACACAAGTCCGAGCGGCATCTAACTGCCCCAACTCAGTCTCCTGTTGGTGAACCAGCTTTCTTTCCATGCTGGTACCATATCTCAGAAATGCCCCAATAGCCTTTTGTGAAACATCTCAAACGCTTTCTGCCAATCATTGAGAGTCTCAGAATTTCCAACAGGCCATTATTGGAAATGTCCAACTTAGCAGGAGGTCCTCCCTGGTGCCTTGTTATCTGACGCCTGCTATAAGGCTACTCATTATTCCTCCTCCTTGCACTTTTACTGAACAAACGAGGACACTAGGACCCAAGGGAAGCTCAAGGAGATTCACTGTCATTGGCATTCAGCCTCAGTCAAGGTCCTCAGGTTTGCCTGTCAGAACTACCACTGTCTGCAATAAATTCCTGCCATAAGAAAGTCCAGGTGTAATAAAAAGGAAAAATAAAAACGAGGGATACAGAAGTTAGGGGAAGAGGGAGATGAAATAATGAAGAGAATAACTGAAGGGAAAATTTGACGGAGAGTGTGGGAGGAGAATTAAAAATAGGATGACGGTGAAACCAGTCACAAAAAAAACCAGAAAGACACTCAGTCCCTCCTCCAGGCATTCACGATGTATTTGGTCACACTGGTGAGTCAAATTCAGGTACTTTGCACCATCGTGATGCACTGAATGAAACAAATCAGCACACCAGAATTGAAGAATGGCAGGGACTATAAATCATCAAGGGGAGACTCGCTGCTGCACTGCAGTACTGAAAGGGGTCCAGAGGCAGAGCACAAATATACAGCCAGATGCTGAGCTGTTAGTGCCTTGGTTGTCGGGTCAGGGTAGCATCATTTGCACAAGTACCCTGCCACGCCTCCACAGGACTGGGCAACCAGCACTTGGCTAAACGCACAACCGGGCAGATCAAAACTTGGCTTGGAGATACACCAATGACTGCTAACATCACAGCATGATGACAAAATCCTTCACCAAGCCTGCTGCCGAGACTTTAAAACAGGAATTCCACTGCCTGTCAGTGAATTAGTCTTTAAGCTTTCACAAAATCTAAACAGCTAGCTGCCACTTTATACATTCCACTATCTTAACAACTCTAGATTTTGTTTAAGCAATGCAGTAGATAAAACCCAGGACCAAAAATATATTTCCTTCTGTACTCAAAACATTCCATGTCTGTCTCCATTAAAGATTTTAATAACTATTGTAGCGATTGTGACAAGCTAGAACAATGTTCTGTGTTGGCACTAAGCTTATACAAAGTTTTGGTATCAATAGACTACTCACACTTATTCCAATAAGCTTAATAGTGATTACGTTGGTGCAGTTGTTACTTATGAAAGGACTGGGATACTTGAGCTGGGAAATAAAATATTCCCATTTTAGGTACCTGGATTCCCAGGCTGCCTACAGCATAGTTAGATACAGAGTAAAGTTCTACCCTGTCCCAGTCATGTGCTTGCTCAGGACAGGGCTCTTTACTGCTCCTGTCTGACTTTTTCTATTTGTGGCCTTTGGCAGGAGATGCCAAATTAGGGCCGGTTTTGTTCTGTGGGCTCATGACCTCTAGAGCTGGGCTGAGACAGTTAAACTCATTTCACGCCAAGTCCTTCAGCCAGCAGGTAGAGGGGGCTTCCATCCTGTCAATCCAGCTTAGATTTGATCTCAGGTCTCGAAGATGAAAGACCAGTCCCTGACTCATGGCGGCATCCAGACCGGTGAGCTACCCTAAACTCATTGCTTAAAATTGGTTCCCCCACCGGGAGGGACAGCACTGCAACTAACAGTATTTCACCCATAACTCAAAATGCAATCCAGAGACACAGCCCAAGTTTAGAAGGACAAAACATGTACTGTTGTGATTATCGCAAGTTCAAAAGTATCACAACATCACACATCCACCAATTGTTTCAGAAAAACCCAAGTGCCAACTCTGTTACTGATGCCCCATTACCACACTGGAAGCTGCAAAAGATCCAAACACCCCTTAAAGAGGATAGTTTATGGCTTAGTGACATTCTGCATGGAATTTAAGGCTCTCCTAATAGAAGCTTTATTTTAAACAGTTATCAGTAGGATGCTCGGTCTCCTATCTTCCTCTTGCTTTTGTCTGACAGTTGGCTTATTGTTGGAACAATACGCCTATTCTTGGGCTACACAACTCAAGGATCACTGTAACTTTCCATCAGAAGGGCAGGCGAATTGCATTAGCTCTACAGCGGAGCGATAGGACACAAGTCATCACAAGTAACTCCCTCACACAGTCAGTTTACACCATGATAAAGCTCCCTGGAGATGTCACCTCCCCACAAATCGAGGAGGGAGAGTGAAAAGGAAACAAGGCGGCCCAGGCGTCACTCTCAGAAACCGCCCAATGGGGCAGATAGAGCACAGTACTCGTCTCCCCATCGCTCACTCCGTCCTCACCCCAATTTGCCTGACATCAACTAAGCGACAGAAGAAAAATCAGAAACTTGATCACATTAGGTGACAAAAGGTACCGCTGCAGCAGAAGAACTGTGAAAAATAATACATAAGAAAAAGACCTAGGTTAAGCGGTTTTGATTGAGCTGCTAAAGGCACAATGAACGTGACTCCATACAATATTTTAAACAGACAGGGCCTGACCTTCATCAACTCCTCCTTCCCAGTGGCATCTCCAATTCATAATGGATGAAATCAAGGAGCCTGAAACTGCATCCCCAATGACTGAATGACATGCTGATTTCATGTTTTTTAACATTTATACTCATCAGAAAATTCTCCACATCCCCACAAATGTTTCCTTGAATATACATGCACTTTTCATATCAGGCAACGGTAGTGACAACAGGTTTTTTTTGTTGGTGTCCCAAACTTCAAAGATCTACAAAACATCGAGAGAGGCACTTCATATTAATGAGCTGTACTGTACAGTAGCTTCAACCATCCAACTACACTACATTCCACCATCTTGCCAACCCTCCCATGCTGCAGCATCTGCACTGATGCACATATTGACAGAGGATTTACAATTAAAATGTTATGCTGGAAAAGTTACCATCTGTTCATGTGCATTAATGAACAAATTCACACTCATTTTTGCACCATCAGTCCTGAACAAGATGCGAGATGCATGATTCTTCCAATTCACTTTCATGAAAAATATCCTAACATTAAAATCTGAGCACTGTGCACAGTTCTGGTCCCTAAAAAATACACAGACACTGGGGAAACTGCAAAAAAGCTGTACAAGGATGATGTCAGACTGAGACATTGCAGATATCAATAAAGACAGAACAGTCTTTCTCTTGGCACTCCCTGCCTAACAGCACTGTGGAAGTACCTTCACCCCAAAGACTGCAGCGGTTTGAGGCAGCAGATCACCATTATTTTCTCAAGAGCTATTAAAGATGGGCAATAAATGCTGGCCTTGCCAATGACACCCACATTACATGAGTGAACATTAAAAAAAAACGGAAGAACGGTCATGTGGAGCATAACAGTGGCACTGACCAGTTGGGCCCAATGATCTGTTTCTGTGCTGTAAATTCTATTAAATGCTCAATTTTGCTGAATTCAGTTATTCACACACCGAAGAATAGAAATTAAGAGATAAGTGGAATCATTTTCAGTTCCATTGTTTAGGCAGATATTTAGGTCATTGGTTTATTGTCCGGGGAATGAAGTTAAAAATGGCCCTCATGTTCTCCATCTTCACTGTGTTGGAAATACTCATCTCGCAGCCTCTTCCTCAAACACATTCTTTTGCAGGACCTCAAAGTTGAGGACTATCTCGTCTCCCTCAGTCCCACCTTCCACCTACAGTCTTCAGACTTGTCAAAATTAAGCTTGGCATCGTCCACCCGTCACTCCCCGATTTACTGGGGTTTTCTCACTGACACGTTTCAACCTTGGTGCTGGCCTGCATTCTGGGCCTTCCTTTAGGGCTCTGGATTAAAAAACGAAACCAGATATTGGCTGCCAGCATGCCCTCACATGTGACGGACAGTCTGAATCCACCCCCCTCCATCTCAAGCAGAACATTCGCTTTATTCTCTGTCATATTTTGATTTATAATGTTCCTGAGAAGCGCCTTGGGATGTTTCATGATGTTACACAATGAAACAAGTTGTTGTTGTTGGAGAATGAATCATCCCTGGAACCCAACCACTGACTTCAGAAAAAGGATATTTCACTTGATTTTTGAATGGGGTAAAAATAAGTTAGAAAGGACCATTACTCCTTTATTTTTGGCAGTCTGTTAGTTTTGAATTTATGAAAATTTTATTCAGGCCATTAATGCCCCTGATCACAAGGGAACAGCTTTAGAGAAGTTGCTTAGGCGTTGAAGCTGAATTGAAGTGACACAGACTACTGAATTACCCTAGGGTTAACGGTGATCTGTGTTAATGTTAATCCAGCTCCTGATGATGCCACCATTTAAACAAGGGTAACGAAATAGGGAAAAAAAATATGGATTCTATGAAAAAGTTTCACATTCAATTGGAGTCCTATCGGTAAGACAAGTGTTTTAAATTTCAAGGCCAAACATCCATATTAACAGTATCAGCGAACACATTATTATCCAATCCTGTCAGATTTTGAAAGAGGTAGAAAAAATCCATTCCCAAGTAAAACTAAAATACCTCCACCGTTTTTAATTTTCACAGCGACCTATAAAATTATTTTTTTTTATTTACCTACATGGGCTTCGTAAAGAACATCAGTGATGAATGAATACCTTTCCATTCAGAATCAATGCCAAACACTCTCAGGTGACAGCACAGACAGCTGCAAAGTTTCCTCTAGCCTACCCAATGTCCAAGATCCAACCCTGATATTTTGTAATGCCCCCCAACAACCCCCCCCACCCCCCTCCCCCAACACACCAACCAAATGGCCATTCCTGAGCAAGTTGGATTGTTGCCCAAAATATAGTCATGTCCAGCAAATTTCATTTCATGGTTTAAAAGCCAAGGCCTGCTGGCTAAAAAGGAAACAATAAGAAACCCCAGGAGAAGAGGCGTTTATTTGAGTGGCTGCTCCTGTGACTGGCTGGACCTGCAGAGATGTTACACACTGCATCCTCCTCACCCAGCAAGAATTTTTATTTCTGAAATGTTTCCCCCCCATCTCCCTCCTCCTCCTCCTCCTCCCCATAGAATCCAGCTGGAGCTACTGATGCTCAAACGCCTGCAGATCCGTCTAGTTTCCCCCCCCCAAAAAAAAAATTAAATTTTTTTTCTGCAAAAAAAAAATTAAATTAAAAAAGACGTAACAATGCCACAGAATTGGAATGTGCATCCTGCATTTGCAGGCCGCCAGCATCAGGTATTGGGCCAGAATTGGAAAAGAGCAGCTTGGTTATTGATAAGAAAGGGAAAGCAGGCCCCACACCACAATCCCCAAGGTGCATGGAGAGATGATACCTGTACTGGGGGGAAGGCAGAGTGAGCTGAGACTGCTGGTTCCCTCTGTATCCACTTGAATCTCCTCTTTTCCTGGGCTTTTCCTTGCTCTGCAACAAATGTATCCAAGCTCCCTGGAACCACAGCATTCCACCGACTTCCGCCTGCGCCCGTCAATCAACCAGCAGAAGTCCCGCCCCCGCCCTGCTTCCCCATTGGCTGCAAGCGCCCCACCCGGCTCACCAATCAGCTCACTCTCCCCCCACCACCACCACCCGCCACCTCCCGCGCGCAGGTCTAACGCGCGATTGGCTGGCCGGGGCTGTCAATCACGCGCTGGCATCGCCCTGCCCCACTGCGCATCCACCACCCTCCCCCCCCCCCCACCCACCCCCGTCGCAGCGCCCTCTGGCGGGGCTCCTGCGGAATGAGCCTGTCCCTCAGTGACTGGGGAAGGGGTCAGGAACATTGCGCGTTAGATCAGCTGCTATTGCAGCCTCTGCACCTCAGTCACTTTCGTTCACAAATATGCAATGCAGATCCGAGGGGATATTTAAACCCTGAGTTGGAAAAGGGCAGGGTAACTTCGTGAGTGATTTTCATTGCTCCTGGTCAGTCCATGCCTACAGAGAAAATAGGAGCAGGAGCAGACCATTCGGCCCTTCGAGCCTGTTCCACCATTCATTATGATCATGGCTGATCACCCAACTCAATATAGCCTGCTCCCCGCTTTCTCCCCCATCCCCTTTCGCCCCCCAGAGCTGCAAAGGCCCCTAAACTCTGCCTCTCTGCCTAATCTCACCTTCTTTACACTTATTAACACCTACCCTCTTCTACCACATTCTGAAACATTTTTTGGTTGAAGGATCTTTTTCCAAATGGATTAGCGATCACCCCCCCACCACCCCGATCCAAAATTATAAATGCTCAAATCTGGGTGAACCTACCTACCTACCATCCCAACATTTTTTTTTTAAAACTTCTTGAGCAAGGGTAAACTCATCTGGCATCCGTCACCAGCCTTGGGAGCTATGGGTCTTACCTAATAGAGTCACTGTGGCACAGAAGGAGGCTATTCAGCCCTTTGAGTCCGTGCATGGTGATTTTCCTGGCACTCTCCATGTGCCGTCTCCCCCCCACCAAGTTGAGGTAGCCCAGCCTATCGTAGCAGCCGCCCCCTCCATCCCCCCACCCCCCCATTGCCAGGCTGGCACCAAGACTGCCATCCGGCTGTTGCTCATTTGCATTGCAAATCGCTTGATTATTTTGTGGATCAGCCAGAAAGTCTCTACGGACTCCCATGGGTGCACGAACCCCAGTTTGAAAAACTTGTGCTCCGGGAAGCACCTTGATCAAATTTTTCCACCTGTAAGTTCACTCACACTTGCAACTGCACCACCACCACCACCACGAGCTGAAGCATCATCAGCCCCCAAATGCTGCACATTCCCACAGCTGTACCTCCGGCAGCACTGATGCCTTCGGGGGGGAAATTCATTCTCTTTCGTGGGTAACGTCAAAAGTAAATTCTCTTTTAGTTTGGAGAAAAAAAGCACAGCTCCATATGTTTAAATGGTTCTTCACTTTCTTTGTGATGATAAACCTCTCCCCGGTGTCCCACTGATCCAATGCTCGACAGATCAGATTGTGCTGTAAATGTTGCCTTCATTATATCTTCAAAGAGAATTTAGTTCAAGTCCCACTCCAGAGACTTGAGCACATTAATTTGGGCCAATGTTTTAGTACAATACTGAGGGAACGTGACACTGTCTTTGGAATCTGACAAATTGTCACTTTGTTTTACCTCTTCATGTAAAAGATCCCACGACACTATTTAAAGAGGGAAGTTTGCCCAGTTTCTTAGTTAATATTTATTTTTCAGCCAACAAGTAAAGTCACTCTGGATTATCCAGTCATTTATCTCATTGCTACTGTGGGATTTCGCTGTATGCAAATTGATTTGATAACCGCGACTACACTTGGGTAAGCATTTCAATGGCAGTGAAGCACATTGGGACATCCTGAGGTCATGAAAGGCGCTATGTCATTGCAACTTCATTCCTGCTTCAATTTAAAAATGGATATCACCACCAGGCTGGTAGTCTGTGTGACTCTTGCTAATTATCATGGTCACTCTGATACTTTCTCCCTGCTCCTAGTTGTTTATGAGGAGCCTTAGCTATGGCTCAGTTGGTAGTACTCTCCTCACTAAGCCACAAAGGCTTGTGAGTTCAAGTCCCACTCCAGAGCATGAGTGAAAACACATAAGGCTGATGCTCAGAGGTGCTGTTTTTCAGATGAGACATTAAACTGGATAGACAGGTTAAGTGAGTGGGCAAAAACTTGGCAGATGGAATATAATGTGGGAAAATGTGAGGTTATGAACTTTGGCAGGGAGAATAGAGGAGCTGAATATTGTTTAAATGGAGAAAGGTTGCAGCAGAGAGGGATTTGGGAGTTCTTGTGCATGAATCCCAAAAAGCTAACATACAAGTTCAATAGGGAAGGCAAATGGAATGTTGGCCTTCATTCCAAAGGGAATAGAGTATAAAAATAGGGAAGTCTTGCTAAAACTATACAAGGCACTAGTTACAATATTGTGAACAATTTTGGTCCCTTAATCTAAGGAAAGATATACTGGCATTGGAGGCAGTCCAGAGAAGGTTCACTAGGTTGATCCCGAATTTGGAGGGATTTTCTTATGAGAAGAGGTTGAGTAGGTTGGGCCTGTACTCATTGGCGTTTAGAAAAATGAGAGGCGACCTTAATGAAACATATAATATTCTTATGGGGCTTGACAGGGTAGATGCTGAGAGGTTGTTTCTCCTTGTGGGAGAGTCTAGGACCAGAAGGCATAATCTCAGAGTAAGGGGTCGCCCATTTAAGACAGAGATGAGGAAGAATTTCTTCTCTCAGAGAGTAGTGAATCTGTGGAATTCTTTACTGCAGAGGGCTGTAGAGGCTGGGTCATTAAGTATATTCAAGGCTGAGATTGACAGATTTTAATCAGTAAGGGAATCAAAGGTTATGGGGAAAAGGCAGGAAAGTGGAATTGAGGATTATCAGATCAGCCATGAGCTCATCGTTGAGCCGAATGGCCTACTTCTGCTTCTACGTCTTACGGTCTTATGAGGTCCCATCTGCCCTCTTAGGTAAACATAAAAGATCCCATGACACTCTCTCAAAGAAGAGCAGGGGTGCTATCTTCAGTGGCCTGGCCAGTATTTATCCCTCAATTAACATCCAAAAACAGATTAGCTGGTCGTTATCAGATTGATGTTTGTGGGAGCTTGCTGTGCACAAATTGGCTGTGACATTTCCTACATTGCGACAGCGACTGCACTTCAAAGGTACTTTATTGGCTTTATTGGGGGTGTCGGGTAGTGGTGAACGGGGGCTGTACTCCAGTGGAAGCTGCAGCAACTATTATTTTAAACATAGCAATCAGAGGGAAAATGGACAAAGTGGTAGCCTGAGAGGAGTTTAATTTTTATAAACCAGCAAATATTACACAGTAGCTTTTTAGTTTGCAAATCCATCAAGAGCACATTATTGGGTTTAATTGACTCCACTAACTTACTGATTAACAAGCCTGTGTCAAATGTCTTTGCAGGCTTTCTAAATGCAACGACTAACCTGGTTAAAACAGTGCTCAAGAGAACTTAGTGTGAATTGCTTAACTACTGCCCCTCCACCGAGATTAGATCCTTTTTGTCAGAGCCTGATGTTGAATCCTTTGTCCACATATTGGAAACTACTGGGTCAAACGTTCAGGTGATGATAATGAAAATAGAACATTAACCAAGTAAGTATTAAACTTGAATGTGTATAACCGATGTGGAATAATTTAAACTTCACAATATGACATCTTCTCTATTTAACATCCCATCTAGAACATACCATCAGTTACCTATATTGTATCAATTCGTATCACATCCCATCCTTTGTTGGGGGGAGGGAGTTTTCAAGCTCCTGAATTTCATGTTTTGTTTATGTGTCCAAGTCATTAAAAAGTATTTCCTACTTTGGAGTAATCCATTCCGGCTGCCTACATAAAATTACATCATAGTTACAGCACCATTCCACCCAAGAGTCTGTGCCGGGGTTTAGGGCCCACCTAAGCTTCCTGAGCCCCTTCTTCATCAAACCCAATGACCTTTTCCTTGATTGGTGGAAAAAGGCCACCTCCTCATTGGTTGAAATCCACCAATGAACGGTCAATCCTCCAGTTAAAGATTCTGTAATCAACGGCAGTAGAAGTGTATTGGATAAGATTGGGAACAGAAAGCAGCTGATCCAGAGCATCATGGACAGAATGCTGGGACCTCATTGTCCTTTGGTTGTTGGAAAAAGACTGAAGTGGTTACTTGCTGAAAGAACACAGAAGCCTGCGTTTGTACAGCCCCCGTTCACGACCACCCGACACCCCCCAAAAGGATATCCTACTATAAGACCATAAGATGTAGGAGCAGAAGTAGGCCATTCGGTCCATCGAGTCTGCTCCGCCATTGAGTGAGATCATGGCTGATCTGATAATCCTCAACTCCACTTTCCTGCCTTTTCCCCATAACCTTTGATTCCCTTAATGATTAAAAATCTGTCTATCTGTCTGTACTAGTTAATCAAAGTATGTTTTGAGTAGATTGCCTGAGTAGCTTCAGATTTCTCACTCTCTTAACATTGTGCAATGGGACCAAGTGGATTAAAAACCTACTCAAGGGAAACATCGACATTCTACCATTTTCCACTAAGCTCTTGGCACTTTCTTCAATTGCCTGAGGCTGTTGTTTATCAACTGGCAGACATTTCAGGAGTGTGTTGTCTCCACATAGGGACCAAACCTTACCATTGCTGAGACAATTGAAACCTTTTCCAGGTCTGACTCCTCTTGGTACACATATTTAGATAGTAAGGGATATAGAACCATAAAGTCATACAGTGCAAGAGACCATTTGACCTTTCATGCTTGTGCTGACCTTCTTGAAACAC
The DNA here is from genome assembly GCF_964194155.1 of Cetorhinus maximus. Classification (NCBI taxonomy): domain Eukaryota; kingdom Metazoa; phylum Chordata; class Chondrichthyes; order Lamniformes; family Cetorhinidae; genus Cetorhinus; species Cetorhinus maximus. Next base: position 217,435,180 of record NC_135880.1, read on the forward strand.
TGCAGTCCATTTGGTATTGTTACAGTGCTGTTAGGGAGGGAGTTCCCGGTTTTTGACCCAGCAACAGTGAAGGAATGGGGATATAGTTCCAAATCAGGATGGTGAGTGGCTTGGAGGGGAACTTTCAGACGGTGGTGTTCACATGCATCTGCTGCCCTTGTCCTTCTAGGTGGTAGAGGTCATGGGTTTGGAAGATGCTGTCGAAGGAGCCTTGGTGAATTGCTAAAGTACATCTTGTATATGGTACACACTGCTGCCATTGTGCATCGATGGTGGACAAAGTGAATGTTTCAGATGGTAGATGAGGTGCCGGTCAAGCAGGCAAGTGGAGATTATTCTATTACGCTCCTGACCTGTGCCTTACAATTGGCGGACAAACTATAGGGCGTCACTCACACAGAATTCCCAGATCTGACCAGCGTTTTTAGCCACGGTATTTAAGTGGTTGATCCAGTTAAAATTCTGGTCAATGCTAACCCAGGATGTTCATGGCATTAGGGGGAAGGTAGCAAGTTAGGTTCGATAGATGGGAAGAAGCAGAAATTAAGCAGTAAGAGTGATTGGAATTGGGTAGATAAGTCCCATAAGGTCTTGTTGTATCAGGGTAACATTGTAGGCAAATCTTGTGGTGCTGATTCATTCATTCAGTTATATTGGGTCATACCACCCAATATTTGTTGATGAAATATAGAAAATTTGGTCAAACACCTTGGGACGAATACTGTGCTCCTTTAAGTGTTTATGTCATGGGTATGGTTGCCAGCTGTGATTAAAAGTATTCCTGGAGGTTTCATCACATGACTTGTCCCCACACTCCAGCCATTAGACGGCCAATACCAACTGGAAAGCCAAAGGACTGTCAGCCAAACAGATTTTTCTCCCCCATTTTCAATATTTTTACATCTGGTAAAGAGAAATGTTCAAAGAAAATTATAGAATTTTTTTTTTTTAAATGCCCTGATGATTTTTTTCCCCCAGGATTGCACACAGCAGTGTCCTGAGATCGATCTTCAATTCCTGGAGACTCCAGGCCAAACCTGGAGGGTTGGCAACCCTAGTCATGGGACCATCTCAACCTTGAGGACATCAGCAGAGTGTAGGAACTGGGATGAATTCTCAGTAACATGCATCAATATAAAGTACGTGTACAACAGTGTGGGGAGATGGTGGCATAGTGGGAATGTCGCTGGGCAAGTAATCCAGAGGTCCAGGCTAAAGCTCTGGGCACGTGAATTCAAATCGCTAACTGGTGGAATATAAAATCAGTTAATAAGTAATAAGAATATAAAGCTACACAAGCCGTTGTGACTATCATTGAACATTGCAAAAGCCCAGCTGGTCCACTAATGTCCTTTAGGGAAGGAAATCTGCCATCCTTACCTCATCCGGCCTACACGTGACTCCAGACCCAGAGAAATGTGGTTGACTCTTAACTGCCCTTGGAAATGATCGAGCAAGACACTCAGACCGAGGGCAATTAGAGATGGGCAGCAAATGCTGGCCTTGCCAGCGGTGCTCACCTTCCAAGAACTAATATAAAAAAAAAGTTATTGAAATCTATTGTCAAATCTGGCACATCTGTGTCAATAGACTGTGCCTCCAGTGTGGAATAGGAACAGGAATTTTAATACTGTACAGTATTTCAGTGATAAAGCTGACCTTTTTGTTTAAGCGCACACATGTTGGCACTGAGTCACAGAGCTAATGATTAATAGTGGCTTTGTGACTCATAGCAGGAAGAGATCAAAACTGTGAATGAGACAATTCCATCTATTGGAGCTGACCAAGTGGGTCAGCTGGAGTGGTTACGGGGCTGCAGGACTGTAGTTAATCATTTAAAATTCCTAGCGTGCCGAACAAGGGCAGTGATACAATTGCTAGCTTTCGGACATAATCCTTCCACAATCTTGCATCTCCAAAAACAAAATGAGATATCCTGAACAATGAGGAAATACGAAATCAGCATTCCTTTCATTCTCTCCCAGTTAAATCTCCTTTGTAGACATTTGGCTGCAGGCCTTGCAATTCTACCATGCACCAGTAGGTGGCAGCTGAGTTCACAAACCTGGCGCAAAGTCACCCATTGCTTGCAGTGTGTTGCTCGAAAGCAATGGTTGGTTTTATATTATTTGTGATGTGCTTTATTATTTTGTGCAGTTAGAATTTTATTGTGTCCCTAATATACTGTATCTACTATAAAAACTGTTTATTTTCTAAATGTCTTGATTTCAAAGTTCATCTCTTTTTTCAAATCTCTCTATGCCTTTGCTCCTTCCTATCTCTGCAATCTCCTCCAGCCCCACAACTCTCTGAGATCTCTGTGCTCCACCAATTCTGGCCTCTTGAGAATCCCCAATTTTAATCCCTCCGCTAGTGGTGGCCCTGTTTTCAGCGATGATGCCCTAAGCTCTGGAGTTTCCTCCTTAAACATGGCTGTCAGCTTACACTCAGCAATGTCCCAGGAACTGCAGAATAACCAGATAAACTGTTCATTTATTTTTTATTCATTCGCGGGATGTGGGCTTCACTGGCTGGGCCAGCATTTATTGCCCATCCCTAGTTGCCCTTGAGAAGGTGGTGGTGAGCTGCCCTCTTGCACCGCTGCAGTCCCTGTGGCGTAGGTACACCCACAGTGCTGTTATTCTTTTATATATGCATTGCTGAATAGGCCAGCACCTATTGCCCATCCCTAAATAACTTTGAGAAGAGTTTTCAGTTATGTTGGTTGAATGAATACTGGACTTGATCACCAAAACTCTCCTGCTGCTCTTCAAAGGTAATACCATGTGATCTTCCACCAAAGAAGACAGATGGAATCTCCAGAAGAGGTATTACACCAAGGACAGCACCTCCAACTGTGCAGCATTCCCTTAGCACTACACTGAGACATCAGCTTTGATTTAGTAATGTTTATCTGCTGGACTGGAACCCACAACCTTGACACTCAAAGGTAGGAGCATTACCCATTGAGCTATGAACCACTTCTGCTATGCTGCCGATGTTCTGGGAGAACAATACTTGAAGGCATAAAAACAGAAAATGCTGGAAATACTCAGCAGGTCAAGGCAGCATCTCTGGAGAAAGAAACAGAGTTGGCGTGGCAGGTTGATAATCTCCATCAGAACAAATACTTGAGGGGACCTGTATCCTCTTAAGTACTGCTCTGTGCTTTTAATGGATCCTTTGTACGTCCAGTCTGCACTATATGGGCAATCCAAAGAGATACGTGTTTCCATGCCTTTAAGTTCATTATTTTCACAGATATAACGATTAGGTGACAGGTACTGTTGAGGGTGTTGAGTTCACTCACTTCATATTATGGTCAATTAGCAGCAACAGGAATAGCGTGGTCATGTTGTAAGTGGAAGTAAGTGGCACTGTCAATGTAAAACTGCCTACGTAGTACGCAATGCCAGTGTAGTGACAACCTGTCATCTACACTAACACGTCCTGACCATAGAAGCAGAAAAAACAGCAGACAACATGGATATTGACAGATACAAGTGACGGATTTCAAGACAACCTAATCTGAAGGGTAAAAGGATAATTGTAAACCACAGATCTTAAGGTTTATTACATCACTGGAACTCCTTGATTAAATTATTCATTTTTAATCATTCCGCAGCTGTGTAATTTTAATTCACTGCATTCAAACTCATTTATTATTGTGAACGTTTGCGCCTATGAAGGTGTACAATGTTAGTTTTCTCTTTATTCTTTCGTGGAACGTGGGTGTCGCTGACAAGGACAGCATTTGTTGCAGATCCCTAAATTGCCCTTGAACTGAGTGGCTTGCTAGGCCATTTCAGAGGGCAGCTAAAAGTCAACCACATTGCTGTGGGTCTGGAGACACAAGTAGGCCACACCAGGTAAGGACAGATAAGGTGAACTAGATGGGTTTTTGCAACAATTGATGATAGTTGTCATGGTCACCATTACTGAGACTAGCTTTATAATTAGGGGAGGTGGTGGTGTAATGGTATTGTCACTGGACTAATACTCCAATGACCCAGGGTAATGCTCTGGGGACCCAGGTTTGAATCCCACCACAGCAGCTGGTGAAATTTGAATTCAATAAAAATCTGGAATTAAGAGTCTGATGATGACCATGACCTTTGTTTTTTGTAGTAAAAACCCATCTGGTTCACTAATGTCCCTTTAGGGAAGGAAATCTGCTGCTTCTTGCTGGCCTACGTGTGACTCGGTTGACTCTTAAATGCCCCGTGAACAAGGGCAATTAGGGGTGGGCAATAAATGTGTGGAGATCATTGCCTCATTTTGGATACCAAGGATCCATAATTCCTGTACAAAAGCTGTGGAAATCTGAAATAAAAACAGAAAATGCTGGGAAAACTCAGCAAGTCCGGCGGCATCTGTGGAGAAAGAAACAAGAGTTAACGTTTCGGGTCGATGATGTTTCATTAGAAAAACAGAATTACCTGGAAAAACTCAGCAGGTCTGGCAGCATCGGCGGAGAAGAAATCAGCTTTTAGCTTTTTGTTTTTATCTCTATGTTTCATTAGAACCTTTCTGGATTTTCAACTGATCATTGAGACAGAAAGTCAGCTTCACAGAGCAGCCGCTCATTATAAAATTCACCTGATTCTTCGCCATATCTTCCCAATTCAATGGGAGGATTGCCGAACTAACGCTAATGTCCTTCTTGAAGCCAGCTCCACAGGCATTCGGGCAAAATTCCTGCAAAATCAACTACAATGGACTGGGTACTGTGTCCGGATAGTCAAAAAGCATCTCCCCAACCAGTTCCTGCTTTCTCAGCTTCAAAATGGCCAATGTTACAGGGGAGGACAAAGAAAATGCTACAAGGACCACTCTGAAGCTCTCCTTGAAGCACGGCAGCATTGGCATTAATGACTGGGAGGAGCTCTTTACCAATCCAACCAAAATGGCTGCCACTTGTCCATCGAACTGTCTCACACTTGGAGTCACAACGTCTTTACGATGAGGCAAAGTGAGGACAGAGAAAGAAGCGAATCCTGCACTCCGGATCCCACCACCTTAGGATGCCCTGCCCCCAACGCGCCCAAGGATCTGCAAGTGGAGAATCGGCTTGTTTAGTCACCTGAAGACCCATGGCGGAAGCTCCTGATCCTGAGTAGACGTCATTCCTGAATCGAGGGACAGCCAAAGATGACAAAGTTCACCTCATTTTAATCTCCAGCTCAGGTGGCAAGTTGAAAAATTTGTCCCCAAGTGCCAGTAAGCCATGCAGCTATGGAGAGAATTATAGCCAATTAACATCCTTGCCCAAGTCCCACTTTAACAGAGGGAGGTCACCAGGTCGTGATCAGGAATGGGATGGTGGGTGATTATTTTTTTCTCTGTCTGCCTGCCTCATTGTCAGCTAGATCAGTATAGAGCTGTAATTGAACCTGGGAGCCTCTGCTCAGTGTAGCTTCATGCTGCACTGGCAAACCTTCTTGCTGTTGAATATCTGAGGGATCAGAATGCTGCATTCATTGCGCCTGAGAACCGGACTAAAACACACAGCAAGTACCCAACTTGTTCGGTCAGTTGCGTGCACCAGAGAGGTTCCCATAAGCTATGAATAATAACCACTTGAAAGGTGTCTGTTTCTGATTACTGCCCAGAAACTGACAAGAGTTCCCAACTTTGCAAGCTATTAACCACTGCGAAAACTCACTTCCCCTTACTTTACTGGGTTATTACACAAGTCTCATGCTGGGAAAGCCATCCATCCTGAAATTTTTTTTTAAAAAGCGCAGATTTAAGCTTGATGAGAATTTCCTCTTACAATTGAAATGGGAAGTACTATTCCTGTTCAGCTGAAAGTGAAATATATTCTTTCCTCCTCTTTCCCCCTTGCTTGACAGGCGATGCTGAAAGACTCAAGAGTGGGCCATTTGGCCCTTCGAGCCTGCTCCACAGTTCAACAAGGTCATGACTGATCTTCTCCCTCAACTCCACCTTCCGACACAATCCCAATCTCCTGTAATTCCCTAAGTTTTAAATTTTTGTTTTATTCTTTCATGGGATGAAGGTGTTGCTGCTGGAGGTCAAACATCTCAGTCCCAGGACATCACTGCAGGAGTTCCTCAGGGTAGTGTCCACGGCCCAACCATCTTCAGCTGCTTCATCAATGACCTTCCCTCCATCATAAGGTCAGAAGTGGGGATGCTCATTGAAAATTGCACAATGTTCAGCACCATTCACGACTCCTCAGATACTGATGCAGCTCATGTCCAAATGCAGCAAGACCTGGACAATATCCAGGCTTGGGCTGACAAATGGCAAGTAAAATTCGCACCACCCAAGTACCAAGCAATGATCATCTCCAACAAGCGAGAATCTAACCATCGCCCCTTGACATTCAATGGCATTACCATTGCTGAATCCCCCACTATCAAAATCCTGGGGGTTACCATTGACCAGAAACTGAACTGGATTGGCCATATAAATATTGTGGCTACAAGAGCAGGTCAGAGGCTAGGAATCCTGTGGTGAGTAACTCACCCCCTGACTCCCCAAAGCCTGTCCACCATCTACAAGTCACAAGTCAGGAGTGTGATGGAATACTCTCCACTTGCCTGGATGTGTGCAGTTCCAAGTCAAGAAGCTTGACACCATCCAGGATAAAGCAGCCCGCTTGATTGGCACCCAATCTACAAACATTCACTCTCTCCACCACCGACGCGAAGTGTCAGCAGGGTGTACCAACTACAAGGTGCACTGCAGGAACTCACCAAGGCTCCTTAGACAGCACCTTCCAAACCCACGACCACAACCATCTAGGAGGACACGGATAGCAGGCACATGGGAACACCACCACCTGGAAGTTCCCCTCCAAGTCGCTCACCATCCTGACTTGGAAATATATCACCGTTCCTTCACTGTCGTAGGGTCAAAATCCTGGAACTCTCTTCCTAACAGCACTGTGTGTATACTTACACCACATGGGCTGCAGCAGTTCAAGAAGGCAGTTCACCACCATCTTCTCAAGGGCAATTAGAATGGGCAATAAATGCTGGCCTAGTCAGCGACACCCACAATCCATGAATTAATTTTTGAAAATCTCTTCATTGAACGAGGATTGATCGTCAGGTTTGATGTTAATGGTAGTGTGAGGCAGATGCCAGGCCATGAGGTTACAGATTGTGGTTGTATACAATTCTGCTGCTGCTGATGGCCCACAGCACCTCATGGATTCCTAGTTTTGAGTTGCTCGATCTATCGCATTTATTATAATGGCAATGCCACACAGCACAATGGAGGGTATCCTCAATGTGAAGGCGGGATTTCATCTCCACGACTGTGGTGGTCACTCCTACCAATACTGCCATGGAAAGATAAACCTGTGACAGGTTGGTGAGGATGAAGTCAAGTAGGTTTTTCCCTTTTCTTGGTTCCTTCACCACCTACCGCAGACCCAGTCTAGCAGCTATGTCCTTTCAGACTCAGCCACCTTAGTCTGTAACGGTGCTTCCCAGCCACTCCTGGTCACAGACATTGAACTTCCTCATCCAGAGTACATTTTGTGCCCTTGCTACTCTCGATGCTTCCTCCAAGTGGTGTTCAACATGGATAAGTACTGATTCATCAGCTGAGGGGGAAGCCAATGGTTATTAGCAGGAGGTTTCCTTGCCCATGTTTGACCTGACGCCATGAGACTTCATGGGGTCCAAAATCAATATTGAGGGATCCCAGGGCAACTGTATACCACTGTACCACCACCTCTGCAGGATCTGTCCTGTCAATGGAACAGGATATATCCAGAGATGTTGATGGTGATGTCTGGGAAATTGTATGTAAGGTATGATTCCATGAGTATGACTATGTCAGGCTATTGCTTGTTTAGTCTGTGGGACAGCTCTCCCAATTTTGGCACAAGCCCCCAGATGTCAGGAAGGAAGACTTTGCAGGATCAATAGGGCTGGGTTTGCCATTGTCATTTCCGGTGCCTAGGTTGATGCCAATTGGTCCATCTGGTCTCATTCCTTTTTGCAGGCTTCGTAGAGATTTGATACAACTGAATGGCTTGCAGAAGGCATTTAAAAGTCAGCCACATTGGTGTGGGCCTGGAGTCACATGTAGACCAGACCAGGTAAGGATGGCAGATTTCCTTCCCTAAAGGACATTAGTGTGAACCAGATTCATAGTGTGAGTTTTTATGACAATCAACAATGGTTTCATGGTCACTGTTAGCAAGACTAGCTTTTCTATTCCAGATTTATTCACTGAATTTAAATTCCACCAGCTATGGTGGTGGAATTTGAACCCATGTCTCCAGTGCCTGGGCCTCTGGATTAGTCCAGTGACATCACCATTACACCACCATCTCCCCAAAAATCAATCGACCTCTGTCATGAATATACTCAGCGTCTGAGGATCCACAGCTCTCTGGAGTAGAGAGTTCCAAAGATTTACAACCATGAGTGAAGAAATTTCTCCTCACCTGAGTTCTTAATGGCCGATCCCTTATTCTATGACTGCGACCCTGTGGTCTAAACTCTTCAGCCAGGGGAGACATGTTGCCTGTCTCAATTCCATATATGGTCAATAATTGGGTGTAAATGAAGAACAGGGGTAGCACAGAATAGAACTTAGAACCATAGAACCATAGAAAAGTTACAGCACAGAAGGAGGCCATTCGGCCCATCTTGTCCATGCTAGCCCGAGGACGCCCAGGTGCCCTTTTTAATCCCACCTTCCTGCACCCATAGCCCTGCAGCTTACAGCACTTTAGGTGCAGATCCAGGTACTTTTTAAAAGAGTTTAAAGTTTCTGCCTCTACCACCAACTTGGGTAGCGAATTCCAGACACCCACTACCCTCTGAGTAAAAAAGTTCCTCCTCATGTCCACCTTCTGCCTCTTATCTTGAATCTATGTCCCCTGGTTCTAGAATTCTCCATCAAGGGAAACAATTTTATCTTGTCCACTATCTATTCCCCTCATAATTTTGTAAACCTCAATCAAGTCACCTCTCAGCCTTCTTTGTTTCAGGGAAAATAACCCCAACCTATCCAATCTCTCCTTGTGGCTACACTTTTCTCTTACAAACCTCCTCTGCACTCTCTCCAGAGCTATTACATCCTTCCTGTAATGTGGTGACCAGAACTGCACACAATACTCCAGTTGTGGCCTCACCAGTGTTTTATACAATTCCAACATTATATCCTTATTTTTATATTCTATACCTCTGCCAATGAAGGAGAGCATTCCATATTCCTTCTTTACAACCTTGTCTACTTGAACTGCTGCCTTCAGGGACCTGTGTACTTGTATGCCAAGATCTCTCACTTCATCTACCCCTCTTAGTATATTCCCATTTATTGTGTAATCCCTGTAACTGTTTGACCTCCCTAAATGTATGACCTCACATTTCTCTATGTTAAAATCCATCTGCCATTTTACCGCCCGTTCCACCAACTCATCTATATCCAATTTTTCTCCTTCTCTGAGGTGAAATGTTCAGTAGTCACCCACCCTTGCCCCCCCCCACCCCCAACCCCAATGACCAGGTCATGTTTGGGACCCCCACCATGGTGAGATGGCAGAGTTAGGGCAACAGGGTAGAGGAGGAGGAATTATGCTCTAATACAGTTTCTTAAGGATAAATTTTGTGAGGCTCCACTTCTAGCCTGGAGTTTCATCAAAGGTGTCAACTCTGGCTCAGTGCGTGGCACTCTCACTTCTGAGTTAGATAGTCAGAGGTTCATGTCTCACCCCAGAGATTGGAGTGCAAAATTAAGACTGACACTTCCAGTGCAGTACTAAAGGAGTACTACGCTGTTAGACATGCCCCACTTCAGGTGAGATATGAAGCCAAAAGATTATCTGCCTTCTTGAATAGATGTAAATGTAGGTGTCCCATAGCAGTATGTGAAGAAGAGCCTAGGAGTTCTCCCCATTGTCCTGCCCAATATTTATCCCTCAACCAACAACTAAAACCAATTATTTGGTCATTTTAATGTTGCAGTTTGTGGGAGCTTGCAGTGTGAAAATTGACACTGCATTTCCTACATTACAGCACTGACTGTACATTATTGGCTCAAAATTACTTTGGGATGCCCTGAGGTTGTGAATTGCATCAAATAAATGCAGGTCTTTATTCCTTTTATCTTTTAAATACACCCCATATCCACTGGGTGCTGCGCTGGGGCATAAATTCTCCCTCCCCGCTACCACAATCATAACGCTTACTCATTGGGAAATGAGGACCCTCATGAATCAAGTATACCAACCTTTGACCTGCTCAAGCCATCCATGGCAGAGCTTACAGTAATTTATAATGGACCACTAAACCAAATCATACTTACTTATGAGACGCTAGGGATCTGAAACAATCAGAATATGCCCTGTCAATGGACCTAAGTCAGAACTGTGAGTTGGAAGAATATTGGATGTGACTTCTATGTGTAAAATGGACCCACGTGTGTGAATTCTTTTTATAAAAAGCAAGACTTGCATTTGTATAGCGTCTTCCATGACCACCAACACCACCTCAAAATGCTTTACAACTTTTCGTAGTGTACTTACTGATGTAGGAAAGACAGCAGCCAGTTTGCATACAGCAAGCTCCCACATATAGCAATGTGACCAGATAATCTGTTTTTGTGATGTTGCTTGAGGGGATAAATATTGGCCAGGACACCAGGAAGAAACTCTCCACTTCAAAATAGCATTGTGGGATCTTTTATGTTAGAGAGAGTAGACAGGGCCTAGAATTAATTTCTTTCCAAATTATAGCACCTTTGACTGTGTAGCACCCCCTCAGTACTGCACTGGAGTGTCAGCCTAGGTTATTGTACTCAAGTCTTGGAGTGGGATTTGAACCTACAAACTTCTGACTCAGGTAAGTGTGCAACCAACTGAGACACAGCTAAACAGTCAATTTAGCGAACATTTAATTGTATCATCTTTGTGTGACATCATCATAATCAAAATAATATGGGGGCCTGGGCGCCAACAGTGAAATAATTCTGAACATTTATACAATGACTTAGCAGCTCGAAACACTTCGCGCAATGAGTTATTTTTTAACAGTTAATGGTGTAATGACCTGTGTTATATAACAATAGCGGAGGAGGACCAGCTAGGGGATATGTATTTAAATTATGCAGAACTAAGAATAGAGAGAATGTTGGACGGTTCTTCTTTTCCTAGAGAGTGGTGAGCCTCTGGAATGCATTGTTGGCTGGTGTGTTGGGTGCTGACTCTCTGTAGCCTTCGGGAGGGAGCTGAACCAGTTTCTGACTGGAGCAGAAGTTGCATTACATAGGAGGAAAGTGGATTTACAGATAACAAAATCATGGCCAATGTGACTTCCATGTTTTGGGAAGTCCTGAGGATGGCAAATGCACTATATAAACTCTTTCACTATATTAACTCTTTTCTTCTCCGCCGATGCTGCCAGACCTGCTGAGTTTTTCCAGGTAATTCTGTTTTTGCACTATATAAATGTTTCTCTTTCTTTAACAGGAGTGAGAACTGTGGCTGATTTTATCCCCCCCTCACCCCCCCCCACTTCTTTTTCTTCCAAGGGCAAGGTGAGCTGTTGGCAGCAACTCATCACCCCAAATCACAGAGCAGAAACATTCTCAGCCTATAGTTACTCAGCACCACACATCTCACTGCATTTATCCATCCAGAAATCAGGAGAGCTCATGCTAAATTTGCTTAAATGCAAATGTAGGTCTGTGCTGATGAAACGTTTGAGGTCACAGGTTTGTACTATTTCTCCTGAAGTGATTAGACCCTTTCCTGGATAATTTTAATGGTGACTCACCTGCACGCCATGCATTTGAATTTTGTATTCATCGAGAACCATCCCTTAAATGCATTCAAAAGGTGCCTTTGGCTTGTACACTGATAGGAAGGGGGCTGCAGACATGGTGCACTCAGTCCCAGCAATGAGCGGTCCTCCCAGAGATTTTGGAGGCCTTGTCAACGTTAACACCAGAGCCTCATTTAATTGAAAGCTCCCTGAGTTCCGCTCGACTCTCAAACAGATTTATTACCCAGCCAGCAGGTGTGGCAGCTGGAATTTCATATTGTGAATGGGGGATGGTTTAGAGGTGGTTTTGAAGGTTTTGACCTCTCGTCTGACCCTTAATGACTGTAAACCGAGTTAAGATCAAGGGCTTTATTTCTCCAATACCTTACTACTGAAACAGATAAAGCAATAGGCAGTGGCTAGGTGGAGATTATGGGAAACGTTGGGAAAATTTGCGCTCTTGTTTAACTTTGGTCCAAGTCCTACTGACACCATGGGCTTCTTGTTGAAGATTACAGCTGATTTAAGGAGGTAAGTTCACACCCTCATCACAAACTGGAGGGAACAATGGGCCTGTTCAGAAACAACAATGGAAGTACTTAATACTTAGTCAGAGATCAATGGCTTTAAAAAAAATTCCTTGTGGGGACAGGGGACAGAAAATATTGTTCATTCATCTTTCAGCTCCAACCCAAGGTAATGGAATGAAATCCTCAACTCTTAAAACGTAGCATTGAGCGCAGTCATGATGTGAATGGCTGCAACTACTTTCAAAATGGTTGTTCACCATTGGATTGTATAAATCTTTCGCCTTTTACTAAAGATTTCCGTGGAGAGGAGCAATCGGAGTTTTAATTCATTTTTTGATGCCGTACTTTTGTGAAAAAATAAAGCTGCTTATAAAGGGGAGCAAATCAGTATCCAAACCCGGACTGAGACAAGGACAGCTGGTGTATGAAATATAAATAGATAGCTGCAGACAGGACTTTTCTAAAGTCATGATAAATCATTGGGACCAAGTAGATGTGTCCTTACCCTGGGTCTGGAGCTAGCCTGAAAATGCACTGAACGTTTTCTTTCCAAGACAATGTGACTTACCTCGATGATCACAAAAAGTCATCAAAAAATATAACTAAGGGAAAAAAAAACCAAACATCAAGAGGGTTCCAAATCAACCTCCAAACCATCTCTTATTGGATAAAAGGAAAGGCATGAACTGAAGCACTGGCCTCACCATTGAACTGTAATCTTTAAAATGTTATCAACAATAAAATGGAATTAATTTTATTCATTATAAATCCCCGTTCGGTTGGGGTTTATGAAATGTCAGTCAGAGCCCCAACAATATCCGATGTCTTTTGAATTCTGTGAACACTGCCTCTTTCAGGATATCAAAAAGGCTTATGGTTTAGTGGCGTATGGAAATTTACTAATTACTTGAGTTAATGATACAACCTCCCAGCTCCTTGACCTCAGCTGAAATGTTCACTCTCACTGTTATGTTATTCACAGTAGATACGTTGATGTGCAGCAACAAACAACTGAATCTATGATTTTAATAGCTATTTCTCTGTGGGGTCATTGTATTCATTGCATGTCAAATTGATCACCTGTAAATAAATGATGGTCTTTTACATATCGAACCCAGATAACAATCTTCTATTTTTGAATTTATTGAAACTATCATGGTTTATGTAAACTCAATTTTACAAAAGCAGAACCCACCCTTTCTCTTAGAATTCGCCATTAGTACAAAGGAATGAAAATCGTTATCATTGATCATCGTTACCTTTGCCTTCCACCATGGTAATATAGCAATAGAGGGATTAGCAACCCTCGGGTGACAAGGGGTGGAATTTTACGGCTCCGTCGTGGCGGGGGTTGGGCCGTGAAATGCGGCAAGCCATTCAAAAGCCCATTTACTAGGCCAATCTCTGGAACATGGGTTCAAATCCCAGCACTGCAGCTGGTGGAATTTAAATTCAATTAATAAATTCAACTAACTAATCCAAAGCTATCCGGAATGTAAGCTAGTCTCAGTAATAGCGACCATGAAACCACTATTGATTGTTGTAAAAACCCATCTAGTTCATTAATGCTCTTTAGGGAAGAAAATCTGCCGCTCTTACCCAGTCCGGCCTACATGTGACTCCAGAACCACAGCAATGTGGCTTACTCTTAACTACTCTCTGAAATGGCCTAGAAAGCCACGCAGTTCAAGGGCAATTAGGGATGGGCAACAAATGCTGGCCTTGCCAGCAACACACACATCTCATGAAAGAATTTTTAAAAAATGAGTTCCAAATGATCCTCCGTTGGAGTGCTGTCGTAGTTCTGATTTTTGTTTTTCACATGCAAAGTATTGGAGACATATGGTGACATTTCCCTGCTTCAGTAATTGTCCTGTCCCAGCTCCTATACTGTCTCTTCAAGTATAAATTCTGCTATATGAGCTCCAAGTAGCTTGTTTTCTCACTTTACACAGTGTGTAGATCAATCTTGTTTCAGACAAAGTATTTGCAGCTACCGAGGAGACCTTGACGTTAAGGATAATGTTGAATTAGCTAACGATGAATGAGATCTTGAGGGTTTAATAAATTTGATGCATTATGTACAGGGGCTGAATTATCTCAGTTGGCTCGATGGCTAGATTGTGATGCAGAATAATGCCAACAGTGTGGGTTCAATCCCTGCACCAGCTGAGATAGTCCTTGGGTCATACCCTTGCCTTGCACCATGGTAATATAGCAATAGGCATGATTATCAACCCTCGGGTGACAAGGACACAACATGGGATGGAATTTTACGGTTCCATTGTGGTGGGAGCTGGGCTGTAATATGCGGCAAACCATTCAAAAGTCCATTGACTTTGGCGGGACTGTAAAATCCCGCTGGAGTAAAATACTGCCCCACGGAAAGAGAGAGATCATTAAATGACCAATCACTGCAGAACAGTGATTGACAAAGCAACTAGAATAATGATTTACACAACTACAACAATAGAGTGCAATTCAGTAGAAGTTATGCTCAAACTACATGGTGCTCTGGTTATATCACACATTGTGTATTGTGACCAGTTCTGGTCAACAGGGCACAAGAGATACTTAAGCCCTAGAGACAGTGCAAAGAAGAACTTACAAGACTGATAGTGTTGCCAATTGTAACTAAATATATTCCCGGAGGTTTCATCACATGACTTTCCCCCAGATTCCAGCCCTTAGTCGGCCAACACATCCATTCTTGTAACTCACTGCCTTCCGAGGGCAATTGGAAAGCAAAAAGTCTCATTACCCAATTGGATGATGCTTTGCTTGTCAGACAACCACACTTTTTTTTTCCCATTTTCAATATTTTTACATCTGGTAAAGAGAAATGTTCAAAGGAAATGACAAAAAAAATTCTTTTTAAATGTCCCTATGATTTTTCTCCAGAGTTGCACACAGCAGTGTCCTGGAGATTGATCTTCAATTCCTGGAGACTCCAGGCCAATCCTGGACAGTTGGCAGCCCTAAAGACTGATCTCTAATATCAGAAAGCTGAGTTAGGAAGAACTGGGGAAATGTGACTTTCTCATCTTAAAGCAGGCAACTGACAGGTCAACATAACAGAAGATAATGTAACAGGGCAGTAAATATAGATCTGGAGCACTTCACTAAACTGTGACGGTAGAGGACCAGGAGCCACACTTTCAAACTAGTAAAAAGAAAATTTAAGGTGATGTCAAGAAGTTCTTCTTGGCCACTGGAGCAAATAACCTACAAACGCCTCTTGTTCCATCATGTGTGTGTCTGCATTGCAGGGTCTCTCACAGTGCAGAGTCATTGCAGGGTCTCTCACAGTGCAGGGTCATTGCAGGGTCTCTCACAGTGCAGGGTCATTGCAGGGTCTCTCACAGTGCAGGGTCATTGCAGGGTCTCTTACAGTGCAGGGTCATTGCAGGGTCTTTCACAGTGCAGGGTCATTGCAGGGTCTTTCACAGTGCAGGGTCATTGCAGGGTCTCTCACAGTGCAGGGTCATTGCAGGGTCTTTCACAGTGCAGGGTCATTGCAGGGTCTTTCACAGTGCAGATCTGTTCTGATGACATTGCTATATCTCATACAGTTTTCAGGAAGGAAAATGAGTGATTATTCTATTGTGAAAAGGGACCAGAGTCTCTTTATGCAGGTTCTGAACCTACATTACAGGGCACGCGGAATAGACTGTGGGGTGAATGAAGCTGTATCCTCCACCAGTGTGGGGCTGTGCATTGAGGACTCACCCATATCCCTACCACAACCCGTATTCCAAAATCACACACTGATCTTGCCACTTTAATGTGATTTAACACGACTGTGAAAGAAAAGATCAATGGAGATTTGATGAGTTTTGAAGATTAAAGAAGCACTCTTCAGCAGAAGGAAAAAACATATCTACATTTATATCTTCACAACTTTAGGATGTGAGCGTCGCTTGTGTTGCAACCGGTCCCTGGCTGAGGTCCCCCAATTTGTTGACTTACTGAATGGGATCTTGATTTTGTTATGCTCGCGGCTGAGGAGGAATGAGCTGGCTCCCCCTCTTTATTTGACCCCCTCGGTTGGACACATAGAAACATAGAAACTAGGAGCAGGAGTAGGCCATTCGGCCCTTCAAGCCTGCTCCATCATTCATTACGATCATGTCTGACAACAAGGTTAATTTAAAAGGGGTCCTGTCCACCCCCCCCACCCGCCGGGGATACCTTTTCCCACTCCAAATGTATTTATCTTTTTTAGAAGGAGCCAATTTAACCAGGCTTTCTTGAGTCAAAGAAAGAATAAGTTTATTAGTTACTAAAAACCTGAGAAAAATAAAATAAAAACGCAACACACATACACACAGATTAGAAATGAGAAGTTAAGAGTGCAAATAAAAGTTTAACAAGATATACGAATCAGTCTTTGGCTTGTCCATGAGGCGTAGATGGCAAAACGTTGAGGCCGTTAAATTGGATGATTCTGGTAGAGCTGACTTTTGGCACTTTTGCAATTGGTTTGGAGACACCAGGTTGGCTGAAGGGCCGGTCCTGCTTGCGTTTTGATTGTGGCTTCTGCTGAGCCTTGCCTCCGGCAATAGATAGAGAGAGACTTCGCTTGCAACTGCAGGGGCGACTAGTTGGTCTTCTTGTTGTTGTCATGCACACAGCACACTAGCATACTGCTCTGCAGCTAGCTTTTTACTTCCATTTCCCCCGTGCATTCCTGTAAGGGAAAAAAAACCATGGGTGGAATTGTCCTAGATTAGCGCTAAGTCCAGTACCGGGCATGAGAAAAGTTGTTTTACCCGCCAGCCGCGATGGCAGGTTTTCATGCCATATCGTACCATTTCTGGCGCGCACCACCTTATTAATAATGCATTCATGGGAGACACTCCAGATTGCTGGTGGGTGGGCTCGGATTTGGCTGTCCCGGCGTGACCTCAGTGCTTTCTCGCCCTAGGGCTTGAGCATAAAAGGCAAGGCTAACACTTCGGTGCAGGAGTGCTGCACTGTCAGAGGTACCACCTCTCAGGTGAGATGTTAAACCGAGGACCCATCTGTCTGCTTGGGTGGACGTAACAGATCCCAAGACACTATTTCAAAGAAGAGCGGGTGAGTTATCCCCAGTGTCCTGGCCAATATTTACCCCTCAGTCGACATCACAAAAAACAGATTATCACGTCAATTTCATACTGCTGTTTGTGCAAGCAATATGAAATTGATAAGCGGTATGGAATCGTAATAGTATTACGATTTTTCAATCTAAATGCACATTTACAACGAGAATTTCATGTTAAGCCAGTGATATGATCGCTTATCAGGCTGTGGTTGTATCACTACTTTGGCTGCAAGGATTTAGCATGTAACAGTATTGTTTACCACCTTCCTTATTTATCAGACAATATGTGTTGGAGCTTTAATTTAAAAATCCACATCAGATTTTACATATTACATTGAATTATTTAGTAACTTCATCATCCAAATCCCTCCCACACACACCCCAATTCCACAGAAACTGTGAAGAGCTGGAAGCTGATCTCTGATTCATCCAAAGGCTGGGTAATGAATCCAGCTGTTTCAAAAATAGGGGGTTTCAAGACGAGGTCCCCTTGTGATGTAGAGGCTAACACGCTGAAGAGCGGGATTGCTTGAAAAGTCTCTTGTCATCTTTCTCAGTGCTATTTAATTCAATAGACTGTTTACATAACACAGCAACGCCCCTGATCCTGGTTGCTGTCACAAACCCCCCAGATAGCAACACTGAGCGATCAGTTTTGCCTTCAACATTTTCAGAGGCTATTTAATGCCTCACTGTCATATGTAAGTAAGGATCTTGTCAACCAATCTGTTAAGAACTCGAAATTGTCTGTGTTTCAGATGTGATGTGGGCATGTGCTTTATGAGCCAGCCACACTTTGAGTTCCTGATCTCAGCTGCCTAGTCAGGGCCGAGGGGGCATTAAGGGCGGCTTGCAGGCCAAGCACTTCCACATAGGCCCCAGAATGACATTGGCAGATGGCCTGGGGTCATGTCATTCCACCAGGCCAGGGATAGACACATAATGCAGGAAATTATTGAATTCATTCAAGGCAGAGTTAGACAGATTTTTGTTAGCCAAGGGAGTCAAGGGTTAGGGGGGCCCAGACAGGAAAGTGGAGTTGAGGTTACAATCAGATCAGCCATAATCTTATTAAATGGTGGAGCAGACTCGAGGGGCCGAATAGCCAACTCCCGCGTCTCTGTAGTGAGGTCAATGTGTTTGTTTTTTTTCGTGGAAGAGTCCACGTAGGCTCCAGGATGCCAATATCATTCTGGAGCCTATGTGGAAGTGCTTGGCCTGCAAGCTGCCCTTATGCTCCCTCGGCCCTGACTGGGGTATGGAGGAACCTTGCCAAGGTCCATCTCACCAGCTTCACTGCTGCCAAGACATGAGAGGGACATGCAATCCCAGAGAGAACGGGAACAAAGCATGTTCCAATCCATACATGATGCTACAATCTACATTTCAATATTGGATTGATACCTTGCAGGTGTGGGAAAAATAAAATGAGCTTTTATTAATAAATGTTTTGTAGTATAACATTAAAAAAAACTGTAAACTGCACAACGTGGAGCTATTGTTTCCATGTTATTTCCGGTTGATGCTGAATACGACACAGGCTCCTCATTTTTTTTTGGTTTACACCCACCCTGTGTGCATCTGTTTCCCGAGTGTTTAACAGAGGAAACATGGGCAGCAACCTGGAATGTCACCCTTTACCCCATTTGCATTGGAGACTAGCTTCTGATGCAAGCAAAAAGATTTAAATTACATAGAAATGACATTGGATTACAAGTTTCAATGATTTCCGCAATATTTTCTTTCATTAACATCTACAGCAATCAATATCTACATCCATTGTAACGGGGAGTCCAGGGTTGCTAGATGTCCAGCATGGCATTATTAAAACCATTAGTGGGTTTTCCAGTGGGAAGCAGGTGAAACATGGTTAAATTGCCAAACAGATGTCAGGTGGGTTGGGCTGTATGAGAGGAGGTTTCTGCCCACCTATAACTATCCATATATCTACATCTGCAGAGTGATATCTCATTTTGGCAGGTGATTATTGTATGTGAGGGCTTCAAATCTCAAGGTAACAAACCTGATTTATCTAAATATCTGAACAATGTTTCCTTAAAGGTAACATCTACATTTGCTATTTTTCATCAAAGGTTGAAATTTTAAAAAATAAATTACATAATAGACAAAGAAATCTCCTAGGTCTTTTTCATTCATTCACGGGATGTGTGGGTGTCGCTGGCTGGGCCAGCATTTATTGGCCATCCCTAATTACCCCAGAAAAGGTGGTGAGTTGCCCTCTTGAATCACGGCAGTCCATGTGGTGTAGATACACTCACAGTGCTGTTAGGAAGGGAGTTTCAGGATTTTGACCCAGCGGCAGTGAAGGAATGGCGATATATTTCCATGTCACGATGGCGAGTGACTTGGAGGGTAACTTCTGGGCGGTGGTGTTCCCATCTATCTGCTGCCCTAGTCTTTATAGATGGCAGTGGTTGTGGGTTTGGAAGGTGCTGTCTAAGGAGCCTTGGTGAATCCCTGCAGTGCATCTTGTAGATGGTACACACTGCTGCTACTGTGCATCAGTGGTGGAGGGAGGGAATGTTTGTGGATGTGTTGCCAACCAAGTGGGCTGCTTTGTCCTGGACGCTGTCAAGCTTCTTTAGTGTTGTGGGAGCTGCACTCATCTAGGCAAGTGGAGAGTATTCCATCACATTCCTGTCTTGTAGATGGTGGACAGGCTTTGGGGAGTCAGGAGGTGAGTTACTTGATGCAGGATTCCTAGCCTCTGACCTGCTTTTGTAGCCATGTTATTTATATTGATAGTCCAGTTCAGTTTTTGTTCAATGCTAACCCCCAGGATGTTAATAGTATGGGTTTCACTGATGGTAATGCCATTGAACATCAAGGGGCGATGGTTAGACTCTCTTTTGTTGGAGATGGTCATTGCCTGGCACTTGTGTGGCATGAATGTTACTTGCCACTTGTCAGCCCAAGCCTGGATGCTGTCCAGGTCTTTCTGCTTTTAGCCATAGACTGCTTCAGTTTCTGAGGAGTTGTGAAAGGTGCTGAACATCGTGTAATTATCAGTGAACATCCCCACTTCTGACCTTATGGTGGAAGGAAGGTCATTGATGAAACAGCTGAAGATGGTTGGGCCGAGGACACTACCCTGAGGAACTCCTGCAGTGATGTCCTGGAGCTGAGATGACTGACCTCCAACAACCTCAACCATCTTCCTTTGTGCTAGGTATGAATCTATCCAGTGGAGAGATTTCCCCCTGATTCCCATTGATTCCAGTTTTGCCAGGGCTCCTTGATGCCACACTTGGTCAAATGCAGCCTCGATGTCAAGGGCAGTCACTCTCACTTCACCTCGGGAGTTCAGCTCTTTTGTCCATATTTGAACCAAGGCTGTAATGAGGTCAGGAGCTGAGTGGCTCTGGCAGAAACCAAACTGGGCATCAGTGAGCAGGGTATTGCTAAGCAAATGCTGCTTGATAGCACTATTGATGACCCCTTCCATTACTTTACTGATTATCGAGAGTAGACTGATGGGGCGGTAATTGGCCGGGTTGGATTTGTCTTGCTTTTTATGGACAGGACAACTGTGGGCAATTTTCCACATAACAGGATAGATGCCTGTGTTGTATCTGTACTGGAACAGCTTGGCTAGGGGTGCGGCAAGTTCTGGAGCACAAGTCTTCAGTACTATTGCCGGAATATTGTCAGGGCCCATAGTCTTTGCACTATCTAGTGCCTTCAGCCGTTTCTTGATGTCATGTGGAGTGAATCGAATTGGCTGAAGACTAGCATCTGTGATGTTGGGGACCTCTGGAGGAGGCCGAGATGGATCATCCACTCGGCACTTCTGGCTGAAGATTGTTGCAAATGCTTCAGCCTTATCTTTTGCACTGATGTGCTGGGCTCTCCCATCATTGAGGATGGGGATATTTAGTGGAGCCTCCTCCTCCAGTGAGTTGTTTAATTGTCCACCACCATTCAAGACTGGATGTGGCAGGACTGCAGAGCTTAGATCTGATCTGTTGGCTGTGGGATTGCTTAGCTCTGCCTATCACTTGCTACTTATGCTGTTTGGCATGCAAGTAGTCCTGTGTTATAGCTTCACCAGGTTGCCACCTTATTTTTAGGTATGCCTGGCGCTGCTCCTGGTATGCCGTCTTGCACTCTTCATTGAACCAGGGTTGATCACCTGGCTTGGTGGTAATGGTAGAGTGGGGGATATGCAGGGCCATGAGGTTACAGCTTGCGTTTGAGTACAATCCAGCTGCTGCCGATGGTCCACTGCGCCTCATGGATGCCCAGTTTTGCGTTGCTAGATCTGTTCGAAATCTATCCCATTTAGCATGGTGGTAGTGCCACACAACACAATGGACAGTATCCTCAATGTGAAGGCGGGACTTCGTCTCCACAAGGACTGTGTGGTGGTCACTCCTACCGATACTGTCATGGACAGATGCATCTGCAGCAAGCAGGTTGGTGAGGATGAGGTCAGGTATGTTTTTCCTTCTTGTTGATTCCCTCACCATGAGCCGCCAGTCTAGCAGCTATGTCCTTTGAGACTCGGCCAACTCCGTCTGTAGTGGTGCTACTCTTGGTGATGGGCATTGAATTCTCCCGCCCAGAGTACATTCTGCGCCCTTGCCACCCTCAGTGCTTCCTCCAAGTGTAGTCAACATGGAGGAGCACTGATTCATCAGCTGAGGGAGGGCAGTGCGTGGTAATCAGCAGGAGGTTTCCTTGTCCATGTTTGATCTGATGCCATGAGACTTCATGGGGTCCGGAATTGATGCTGGGGACTCCCAGGGCTACTCCCTCCTGACTGTATACCACTGTGCCGCCACCTTTGCTGGGTCTGTCCTTCCGGTGGGACAAGACATACCCAGGGATGGTGATGGCAGTGTCTGGGACATTATCTGTAAGACATGATTCCGTGAGTATGACTATGTCAGGCTGTTGCTTGATTAGTCTGTGAAGCAGCTCTCCCAGTTTTGGCAGTAGCCCCAGCCATTATTAAGGAGGGCGTTGCAGGGTTGACAGGGCTGAGTTTGCCGTTGTTGTTTCTGATACAGCAAAAATACAGACTTTTGGTGACAGAGAGACAATAGTTTGATAACTTTGCGGGTGTTTTGTGATCCACAAATTAAAATCTAATTACCTCTGGTCTCCCTTGGATACCTGCTCTGAAACCCATGCTTAAGGGAAAATTTTGTCAAGCAGCCCCAGTGTTTGGAAACCACCATTATTTACGAATGAATCACTGCGCTATGAGCAGCATTATTTACCATAATCCGCCCCAGAATAAATTCCAATCACCTTTGATATGACAGATTTGATTGTGGAATATTAGTATCAGAAATAACATATAAATAGCAAAATCAATGATGAGTTATAAAAAATGAGTGGTCTTAAGAAAGCAATCTAATCAGTTTTCTTGGAATACCTTAATCGGTGCTTTTTCTGTAAACCCTACCACCCACTCATTGCTACCCATATGACTGGCTGCTTGACTTCTTGACACCTTACATTTATTTTATAAGTGTCAGCTTTGCCTCAGTGTTGCCACTCTTGCCACTAAATCAGAAATGAGTTGAAGCCCCACTCAAGACTTGAACACAAATTCTCTGCTAACACTCCAATGCAGTACTGAGGCTGCCAAGCTATTGGAGATGCTGTCTTTGGGTTAAGATGAGGTCACCTTTCTCCGGTGAATGTAAAATATTCCATTATTCCACTTCTTTGAAGAACAGGGAGTTTGCCCAGAGGTCCCAGGCAAAATTTATCGCTGGTCCAACATTACTAAATCTGATTATCTGACCACTAATCTCAGTGCTGCTTATGGGATCTTGCTGTGTGCAAATTGGCTATGTGTCTCCTACCTTACAAGCTTGATTACACTTCAATGGTACTCAATTTTCTGTAAAGTGCTTTAGGATGTCTGAGGTTTTGAAAGCCACTGTATAAATGCAAATGGAAGTTTGAGGAGAGATATGTTATTTCCACTGGTATTTCTCCTCACTTTGTAAACCTCCTGACCAGAGCAGGATGCGGGTCTAAGTGAACCTGTGCTCTCCAATGTTGCTGGACAACTTCGCAGCTGCTGCGCTCAATTTCCCTGCCTAGAGTTGTGCACTGGGGAGGCACCATCAGGAGTCAGCAGCTGGCACAGGTGAGCCACAATGCTCTTGGATGGCCTGCAAGGTACATTGTTGTTACAATTACCAATCCTAGGTCAAGTGAGTTTCTTTTATGTACAATACTCCATTCAAGGAGCGAGGATGGAAGCTCACCAAACCATTTACTAAAACGAATCCTTCTTTACAACACCAGTGGGGGGAAAAAAAAAGTAAATATAATGGCGAAACAGTCTAAATCCACTTGCAGCAAATGCATAATCTAAATAACAGCTTCATAAAATACATGTCTCTCCCCAAACTTCCAACATGATTTTAACAGTGGCTCTGTTGAATCCATTCCACTAGATGGCTTCATCCGTCCGCTTCCCCTCCCAAACAATCAGGGAGAGCACATTAATAATTTATGGTCCACCCGGTTACCTGGCAAAATGCATTGAGCGCTTAATTTGCAATTTTGCCGCATTGTTTGACTTATATGTGAAATATTGGAATCTAAGTTATTAAACATAAAAAAAGTACCTATGATATTAGGTTCATTGTGATAAACATGCACCTGGTCTGATGTTTAGATCGATACGTGTGGGCTGAATGAGGACCAAGAAAGCCAGAGCAGGAGAAAATATTTATTTTGGAACCTACAGTTTCACTTCACGGTTTAGCAGATATTAAAAATGAAACTGTTTTGTTGCTGATTATTTTTCGATGGTTAAAAGAGCGGCTGAGGCACGTTGGCTGTTGGATTTTTTTTGTTTTTGTTTATTCCTTTCGAATTCTGTTCCCACTTAATTTGAAGCAGTTTGTTGCTATGAGTAACAACGAGATTATTCGGGTTAATTTCACAGTTACCCCGGGCAACCTGCGTCACGTCAGCGCAAGTGACAAATATTTTACTGATAAATGGGCAACTCAAGAGAAATTACTCAGAAAGGAAAGTGGGGGATGGGCATGGGGTGGGTGGGTGGGGGGCAGTGTGTGTGTGGGGGTGGGGGCAGTGTGTGTGTGGGGGGGGAGTGGTGGGGGCAGTGTATGTGGGGGGGTGGGGGTGGTGGGGGCAGTGTGTGTGGGGGGGTGGGGGTGGTGGGGGCAGTGTATGTGGGGGGGGTTGGTGGGGGCAGTGTGTTTGTGGGGTGGGGGCAGTGTGTTTGTGGGGTGGGGGCAGTGTGTGTTGGGTGGGGTTGGTGGGGGCAGTGTGTTTGTGTGTGTGGGGGGGTCGGGTGGGAGGTGCCTTCAGTCCTGAACAAGTGTAAATCAGAATGGAAAAAAACCCTGATATTTAAACATATTTAATTTTGCAGAGCATTCTGTAATATTAAATTCAGAAATAATATTTAGCAGCATTGAAAATGTAATTATTATTTGGAACACTAATACACAACTGGTTTTTAAACGCAGTTAACTTTTTAACATTATTGTTCAAAGAAAGGACTTTTCTGCAGCTCCCTTAACCCTTTCAATGCAACAGCGTTTATTCTTCCTGACTGCAGTTGTGCTTGTTCTTAATTTATTTATTTCCTCGCCAGTTTATTTTCTCTAGACGAATGACATGCTGGAAATCTGAGGCAAAAACAGAAAATGCTGGAAATCTGCGATGAGGTCAGTCAGCGTTGGTAAAGAGCAAAGACCGGTCAGTGTTCTGACTGTAGACCCTTTGTTGGAACTGAGAACAGCAAGAAAAGCAAACATTTTAGTAATGCTGGGAGATGTGTAGTGGGAAGTGTGTGAATGTTAGAATGTGAATGGCATGGATGCGTTTAAGGTGAAGCTAATAATAGTCTTCGTGCATGCCCACTTCCTCCTACAAAACCAGTTTGGTGGTGCAATAATCCAGACCACTGCTTGCTTCACTGCTTAGTTATTTCTGACAGAAGAATACCCCACACTGACCCCCAGTCCCATCTCCCACAGTGGTCCTGTGGCTTGGACTGTGGTGGTATTGCATTGCCAATCTGATTGGTACAGAGCACAGCTGGCATTTAACAGGACACCAGTTGTGCTGCTTAGCTGTGAATCTCACTCGGTCCGCCAAGGGAACTGACCACCTCCAGTGACTCACCTCAGGATGTTCCTTCTCAAGGGCAACTAGGGATGGGCAACAAATGCTGGCCTTCCCAATGATACTCACGCCCCATGAAAGAATGGGGAAAAAATTGAATTTCCCTTGACAACCAGACTGCAGTTATACTGCATATGGCATCAAGTCCAAAAAGCAAGATGGCCACCTTGAGCAAGTCTTGTACTGCTGTGATTGAAATCTGATTCTATGGTTATGCTTTGTGTGTGTGGTAGGATAGATTTATATCCTAACCTTGCCATTCAAGATTAACACTCAAGGTAGGGGTCTCCTCGTCAGAGAGGTCACAGCTCTGTCAAATTTTAGCTAAAGGATCCATCAAATATTCCCTTCTCATTTGCATTTTTTTCACAACTAGTCAATTACCCATGGTGAGGTTCATGGAGAGACAAGATCAAATGTAATCATCATTGGAAGTCATATTAGAGGGCAGGGGGTAATTGGATTTGGGCTTGTAAAGGTACTTCAATCACAATTTTGAAGCCTGTTTTTATTTTTATTTTTCCATTATAAATTCCAGTGTCCCCATTTATAATGGAACCTGCCTATGTAAACGTGTCATGCTGCAATTACACCCTCCCACCACTGGTGGTTCTGCAGTAGGACAGTTTGCATAAGCAGTTTCCATTATAAATACGGACATTGGAATTTATCATGGAAAGTTGACAGGAAGTCTAACTGTTTATTATAGATTTTTGTAAAACTTATTTATTTGTATCTGTATTTCTTGGCTTAATGTTGCAATCTGATACAAATGATACATTTGGTTTATTTTTGTTGCAAAATAACGTGCCATTTTATCTATGGTTCTAGTTCTTCAGGAATACCTGGGAGACAATTTAAACCATTTCAATCAATTCGCAGCACCAGTGCAGCGACGTACCTGTGGTATGTGCTGCATGACAGGACATAGCGATATAAATAAGGGAACGAGGAAAGACTATTTGGCTATTTGAGCATGTGCTTCCACAGATCATGTTACATTTTGCACAGTGCTGAGACACTGTGGTGTTTTGGTCCATCAGAATTTCAATGTTTATTTATTCATATAAGAGAGAATGTAATTTGTATAAACTTGTGAGGCAAGACTCCTGGTTGACAGCCTCACTTGCTGGGAGGGGGAATTGAACAGAGAGCAGTACACCCAATTTTCAGAATTCCATGCATTCTAGGAGTTCATCTCAATGATGGGAAAATCAGCATTGCTGTGATTTTGGTACTCTAATATCAATCTATGATCTTTTGGTTCTCGGTTCTAGTGAGTGAAATTCTGCAGCAACTCAAAACTATCCCTTATATGTCTGAAGTAGGGGTCAAGGCTCAGGGTAATTCATTTACCCAAAATGAGCTAGACTGCAATATTTTAAATAATACTTGCAATAGTGCAGTGCTGTGCCATCAAAACATCTCATGATGCTTTCCACAATGAATTCTATTTTGTAACGCTGTCACTGATGTCCAGGCAAATACTCCAGTTCGAAGATTATTTAGCCATGTGTTATGAAGCAGAGATCCTCACATCTTCACCATATCTTTGTATTTCTGCATTTAAAAGAGAAATGTGTGTTATTTTTCAAATGTATATTGTAGCTGGCTTTACAGATACAGCAGCTACAACTTGTAACACCTATTCTTAATTTAAATTATTTAAAAGCTGAGCTACCCGTCCTACGTCCAGGGAATAAAAAGAGATGAAAGTTTTTTTTTAAAAATTTGAAATAAGATAAAGAACACGTTCTTATGAAGTAATAAGCTGATTTATTTGTCTTATGGGCATATGGACTGAATAGCCAACAGATTCCAGTCAACAGTTCACTTAATTATCTTCTTTCAAAAATTATTTTAATTAACAATCCCACAAATATGGAACACAAATATTTAAATTAACCCAAAATTATTACACTCAAAAACATTATTTAATAAAAAATGTTGCTTTTCACAATACTTTAATTTGCTTTACTTGGCTTGACTCTAGTTTAACTAGATTTACAATATAAGATTTCTACTTATCATTCTCCACATCCTCAGTGTCTCACAATCCTCTGGATCAAAATCTACATCTATACCTCTTTCCTCAATGTTAATACCCTGAATGTTTCATCTTCAATGTCAAAGGCAACATCTGTACTATTACTCTCTACATTTCCAGTGTCACTGTCTGTGTTTTCAGTGTTTGTTGAAATATTAAACTTTTCATGATAGAACACATTAGAAGTTCTTTCTTCTTGAGCCAAAATAAACAGATTTCTCAGCAATTCTACTCAGCTGTTATGTTTTCTGATGTTTTTCAAGAAGTGTTTTGATTTTGTTGTTGTTCTCATAAGAAGAACATTCAGTGGGTCAGGCGGCTCACTTAGAGTGGCTATCATACTTTACCATTTACCATTGAAGGCTGCTCTTTCTTCCACTTTTTTGCACTACAATATTCAACTACCCCTGACCTACTGCCAATATCATATTCTCGGGCTGGCTCATATTGATGATGAGGATCAGAGATGAAAGCTTCCTTAAAGAGTCCTGGCCTCTTTCTTGCAGCACTGGTTCTTCTTGCATTCTGTTGCTCTCTGTCAACTTTTTGCCTTTTTTGCCATCTTCCCTGTCGCTTTCCCTCAGCAAGTAATAACATGTAGACTCTCAGAACATAATCACATCAAACAAATGCTACATGAGGAAAAACACAAATAAAACATGAAAGACAGTGTTTTGTGGTTTACCTTGTGGCCTAATTTATACTGGGAAGGTTTGCTTCTATTCGGGTCTGACTCAGGTAGGTTACTTCAAAACTACTTTGTTAACACTATATACATGACAAGGTACCGGGTAAATACATCTCTCTTGCTGCAGACTATTCAATCTCCTCTGCAGGGCCTCTAGCACATGACTGCTGATGTCACTGTTACATCATGATACACATCTCTATATCATTATCATAATTATCAACCCATTATGCTACACCTCTCCTCAAGCATAATATCAACTTTTTAAATAAAAATGTTAAACTATTTACATTACTTTTTCAAACTTCTGTAACCACCTTTACTGTTATAAATTCTATCCAACTCCTACTCCTACCCAACCCTTCCACCACTGCCACCTCACCCCACCCCCCACCCCAGCCCCCAAGTCACTGTTCAATCTCCCACAGTGTTCTCAGCTCTCTGGGAGGACATCATGGATACATACAGGCATTCACCTTTTCCCTGGAAGACAGCAATGTTGGCGGAGTGGGACAGCAGCTTTCCAGGGCTGCCGGTAACTGGACTGTGATCTTCACAACAACTGAACTGTAAGGAATGTGAAACCTTTTCAAAGGAAGACTGATCCAAGAGAGAAGAGGTCAGGACATTGACACTTGCACTCTCTTGAACGGGAAGAGGATAGATTAATATTTGCTCAGGAATCTTCTCCCTCTAAGCGCATTAGAGAAAGGCCTGAGAAGGTGAAGTATCTTTGACTCCAATGATGAATTTCATAGCTGTATCATTCACAGCTGCATTGAGGACAAAAAAGGTATTCAACAGCTGGGATTTCAACAACTCTAGATGACAAAAAGGACAACAGAATTCCTGTAGACATTGCAGGAAATGAAGCTCCCCAACAACACTTTGAAAGGTACTTTCACTTCCTGTAGTGGTAACGTTGCCACACACTCCTCACTGTGAGGCTGCTCTGTGGTAGGCAATGGGATGACTCAGCATAAGAAGAGAAGACAATACCATTTTCAGCAAAGGACTGAATCTCTAGAATGAAATCCAGGCAAAATTCTTGTACAGGACTTTTCATCTGTAGGAGCTCTGTAGATTTGACCTCTGCTTCTTGCGCTGAAGGACAACTTTAATGGTAAGAAGATTTTCTGATGAGATTGAGATTGAAGTATGGGCCTTAATGTACTTTCACCCAAACTAATAGGCTCTACCAACACTCTGGCAGTGTGAGCCACTATGGAATCAAGCATTTTGTTCTCGCTGAACAACTCTCTATGGTCAGCCAGCGATATACAATGCATCTCATTGGTGGGTTCAGTGGGACAAAGATACAAATTCAGTTCTTCAACAGTAAACACAGCTGACTCTGCAAAAAAAATCCAGCGAGTTCTTATGCTTCGGCATTAGATTTAAATAGTGTATCAGTCTCTAGGACTGCAACAATTGTGCAACAATGGTTTCTTTCTCATAACCGTCTTCAGGAAAGAGCCAACCCAAGTCCAGGAAGTCCTCTAGTGGATGGTCACTGTCTGCTGCAGTGCCTCCTGTCTCCGCACCTTCCGGCCTACCTTCAAAAAGAACTGAGAGGTCTACAATCTCAATCTCTGCCCAGAGTCTAGTGGGTGGTGTCTCTGTGATGGAGAATGAACCACCGCTTAAGGAATAAACTTCACCAGCTGCTGTTGAATGAAAAGTTGCTTGTTCTACCCCCAACTTTGGAAATTTCCTCATGAAAGGCATCCAGCTGTGCTGTTGTAGGTCATCATCTAATTTTTCCAGAATGCCCAGTTATACAAATACATCTCCACTGTCAAGGAACTATCATTTTTTCTAATACTACTGTGGGAAACTTTAAAACAGGCTTATGTTTGGGTGTGTGTATGGTTCTGTGTGTGTGGGTAATTTAATTAAACTAGACATGATTAGACTGCAAGGTTCAAATTATCAAAGGAGTTAGGTGCAAAACAGGCATTTGAAATGGAGGTGAGTAAACTAGGGTTAGGTCTCAGCAGAGATGGTGTGAATGAAATTTGCATTTTTAGATAAGTGGAGGTGTTTGATTTTCAAAGGGACATGGAGAGTGTTTACAACTGGCAAGATAAATAAGGCAAGGTTATTACGTTGATTTTTCCCAAAAGTGCTGGCTATAATGATAGCATGAAAGATTTTTATATTCTGGGAAAAGTAACTTCTAAAGGCAAGTTGAAACAATGAGATTTATAGATCATAAAGGAAGAAATATATTGAAAGAAGGATGGAAGGCTGTATGAGGTGTGGCCGTGTGAGATCTTGAAAGGTGACTGTGTGAAACAGACTTGGGGGAAAAAGTCTCTAGCCATCCTGCAGAAGTCTGCTGTTCCAGTAACCAAAGTTTATGTTAAAAGCCTTTGAAATTCAATGGTCTAGTGGGTGTTTGTGGTAATATTGCTGGATAACTTATAAATATGGAATCTATTTGGAGTGTTGCCTTAAAGGGGGTGTGTAGTTGGGAGTCTGGTTAAGTAGAAATTTTGGGAACTGTTATAACTGTGTAACTGTAATCTTGTGTGTGTTTAAGTTTGTTCTTTTATTAATAAATGTTTTAATTTAATCTTTAAAATCTCTAAAGGTGGTAGTGGACTCATTACTCCTGACTTCAGTGCACAAGCCTTCACATAATAAATACAAATTGCAAAATCGTTGTCATAGTGTGGCCAAGTTTCCATTGTGGATTTGGTCAGCCTGGCAAATACCACCTGCCAAATCAAAACACCACCCAGAAAAGATATGCTTTGATTGTAGACGACATAGAGGGCCTCAACAATCTGTCACCTCTTGTGGCGAAGGGTGTGGTTATCTGACCTTTTACTTGAAGATTCGTACCACCTAGACCTTGCAATTTAATGTTTACTGGTAGGATGCAAACTGTTTTGAGCCATTCCAAATGATAGCCATTATTGTAAAGCTAGCTCTGGTGTCAATTCTGAAGTCAGTTTTAAAGCCTTTAATTTCTATAGTGACTGACCAAAAGCCTTGTTCATGACCCTTTACTTCTCTAAGGAACTCTGTAATTTGATGTCTTTTGCTACTTTCAATTTCTCGAATTGTTTGCATTTCACAAATGTTCTCTTGTCTTCTTCCTTTATTGAAATTGTTAGGCTTGCAGAACCACTTAAAGTGTCCTGTCTTTCCTCATTGGAAACACTCTGTGCCCCCTGCTGGGCAATCCTGCTGTCTGTGCTGCTTCTAGCACTGCAGCATAAGCACCTCAAGATGGTTGCTGTAGGGCTTCCCACCCTTTCACCTGTTTTGGTGACCTTGTGAACAGGTCGCTGCCCTTGAGCCAACAAGGCTAACAGACTCATCCAAAGTCTCCGTATCCCGACAGATTTAGCTTCCTAAGTTTGGCCTGGTTAGTGTATTGGACTCAAAAACAAAAATACCTGGAAAAACTCAACAGGTCTGGCAGCATCTGCGGATAGGAGCACAGTTAACGTTTCAAGTCCGAATGACCCTTCAACAGGACTGAAGTTCAGTTTGTTGAAGGGTCATTCGGACTCGAAACGTTAACTGTGTTCCTATCCGCAGATGCTGCCAGACCTGCTGAGTTTTTCCAGGTATTTTTGTTTTTGTTTTGGATTTCCAGCATCCGCAGTTTTTTGCTTTTATCTTAGTGTATTGGACTGCTTGTTCTGCCTTTGGTCTGTAAAAAAATGTGACAGCCTTTCGTTGCGGACTCCGACAACAATGCGGTCACAAATAAGTTCATCTTTCAATGCACCTTACCTGCAATGACTGGCTAGCCTCTACAAGTCAGTAAGAAACAATTCAGCGGATTCCCCTAGCCTTTGGGATCTCCGACTGAATCATGGTCGCTCGATTCCAAGGTTTTGTTTCAGGCTTAAATATGCATCGAACACTTATAGGAGTTTCGAAGTCTGCAGAGGTCAGAAGTCTGAAGAGGACATCATTGGCAACAGGCCCCCACTGCGTAGAGGAGTGAATTAGCCTGGCGCTTCAGATTTTTTGGAGCAAACCTGATACTGCCCAATACCTTAGGAAGCATTTTCTCCACAACTCCCAATATTGGCCTCTCTGTGTACTCTCGATATTTCCAAACGGCCACGGAAGGGGCAGTGACTACTCAACTGGTGCTGATATCACTAGTGTGCCTCGCACCAAGGTAAGCCTTCAGATTCTTGCTACAAACAAGACTTCTTCCACTTTCTCACCATGGGTGTTTTGTCAATGGCACCAAATGATTGTTGGAATGATGTCACCACCGCTGCTACCATGGTTTTTGGTTTGCCTCATGGCCTAATCTACATTGGGAAGGTTTCCTTTTACTCATGAGAGACTCTGATCCGACTCAGGTAGGTTACTTCAAAACTACTTTATCAACACTATATCTACATAAGATACTAGTTAAGTACATCTCTCCTGCGTGCAGACTATTCCATCTGCTCTACAGAGTCTCAAGTACATGACTGCTGATGTCACTGTTACATCATGTTACACATCACCATCTTATTACCATAACTATTAACCCATTATGCTACAGAAAGTCAGGATTTATGACGCAAATACATCACATTCTTTCTTGGAACGTATGGTTAAGGTTGGTTAAAGCATGTCTGAGTTACAGTATCAGCAGGGAGATGCGCGTTGGAACCCTGTGGACCTCCTAACGTGCAGACTAACATTAGAATTGTCCAGGAAGTTTAAACTTCTGATGGTAAATTCCCCTGCTCCCCAGGACCCTCCACAAGTGTCTCCAACCCTGAACCAAAGTCAAAGATGTCATAATGTTCCGCGGTACTTACTTGGGTAGTTACCAGGAAATATTAGACAGATTAAAACCTCATCTAACATCTGGGTAACGACACAACCAACTCCCCTGAATTGCCCCCCTTGAGCCCTGACTACCCTCCCAATTTCCCAACTACCCCCACCCCCCGACCCGACTACCTTTCCAACCGGACCCGACTACCCACTCACCCACTTTACCCACCTCACCCATTCATCCAGTCACCCGTTCACAAACATTGGGCCTTTAAACTTATCATATGGCAGCTAGCACTGTAAAAAGGGAGCATGTCCTAACGTCCCCTGACTCTAATTGGCTCTGATGGAGTTCCCCGAGTGATGTTGCACTGCGTGTTTCTTTGACAGCCGGGATTGGAGGATCTTGGATGCGTAGCAGCATCAAGTCGGGGAATCTTCAAGTGCAATGTCAACCCATTCGTTATTGCCGCTGCTTGGAAGATTCAGGGCATGAATTCCATTTTTTAGCAGTATATTTTAGCACATTTTAGGATGGTTGTCAAGGTTGTGGAGAAAGTGCAGAGGAGATTTTTAAAAATGAATTCATAGGATCTGTATGCCACTGGCAAAGCCAGCATTTATTGCACATCTCAAATTGCCCTTGCAATGGTGGTGGTGGTACTAAGCCACCTTCTTAAACCATAGGTATACCCATAGTGCTATTAAGGAAGGAGTTTCAGGATTTTGACACAGTGATAAGTGTAGGAGTGGTGATATAGTTCCAAGATTGGGTAGTTTGTAACTTGTAGGGGGAGCTTACAGGTGATGATATTCCGGTGCTTCTGTTGCCCTTGATCTTCCAGGTTGTAGGTGTTTGGGGGGGTATTGTTCAAGGAGCCTGGGTGAGTGGCTGCAGTGCATCTTGTATATCCCAGAAGGAAAAACAGTTTTGCCCACTACTCTAATTTCCCAGTTTTTACTGGTCTCCTGGTATACAAGACCAGTTTGGACCAATATTCTCATTTCCCAGTTTTTACTGTTCTTTCCTTCTGGGGTGGTACACATTGGTGCCACTCTGCTGTGATGATGGAGGGAATGAATGCCTATCTTGGTGCATGGGATGCCAATCAAGAGCGCTGCTTTCTCCTAAATGTTGTGGAGTTTCTCGTGTTGCTGGAGCTGCCCTCTTCTGGGAAAGAGGGGAGCATTCCATCACACTCCTGACTTGTGTCTTGTTGACAGGCTTTGGGGAGCCAGGGGGTGAGTTATTCCCCACGGAATTCCCAGCCTTTGACCTGCTCTTGTAGCCACAGTATCTATATGGCTGGTCTAGTTCAGTTTCTGGTCAACGGTAACCCCCAGAATGTTGATAGTGATTCAGCAATGATAATGCCATTGAACATCAAGGGTGATGGTTAGATTCTCTCTCGTTGGAAATAGTCATTGTCTGGCATGAATGTTTTTTGTCACTAATCAGCTGAAGCCTGAATATTGTGCAAGGTTTACTGCATACGGACACAGACTGCTTCAGTATCTGAGCAGTTGCGAGCGGTGCTGAATATTGTGTAATCATCAGTGAACATCCGCACTTCTGACTTTATGTTGGAAGGAAGGTCATTGATGAAGCAGCTGCTGATGGCTGGGCCTTGGATTTGACCCTGAGGAACTCCTGCGGTAATGTCCTGGGGCTGAGATGATTGGCCTCCAATAACGACAACCATCTTCCTTTTATGCTCGTTATAACTCCAGCCAGTAAAGTAGAGAGTTATCCTTCACTTCCCACAGACTTAAATTTTGCTAGGGCTCCTTGATGCCATACTTGGTCAAAAGCTGCCTTGATGTCAAGGGCAGTCACTCTCACCTCACCTCTGGAATTCAGCTCCATTGTCCATGTTGGGACCTGTCATGAGTTTTGAAGCTGAGTGGCCCTGGCGGAACCCAAACTGAGCATCGGTGAAGGGGTTAATGCTAAGTAAGTGTCACTTGATAGCACTGTCAATGACACCTCCCATCCTGATGCCTGATGGGGTGGCAATTGGCCAGATTGGATTTGCTGTGCTTTTTGTGGACAGGACACATCTGTCCAATTTTGCACATTGTCGGGTAAACATCAGTGTTGTAGTTGTACTGGAAAAGCTTTACTAGAATGATACTACGGATGTGGGACTTCAATTATATGGAGAAATTAGTGAAGCTGGGATTGTTGTCCTTGCCACAGAGAATATTAAGGTGAGATTTATTAGAGATGTTCAAGGTTATGAAGGGTAGTTATTGATAAAGGAAATAAGCAGAACTGTTTTCATTAGCAGGAAGGTGGTTTACCAAAGGGCACAAATTTAAGATATTCTTACAAGAAAAGTAGAATATAGGTGGGGAGAATTTATTCACAAAGTGAGCTGTTATGATCTGGAATGCACTGCTTGAAAGGGTGATGGAAGTAGATTCAATAGTAACTTTCAAAAGGGAATTTTATAAATATTTTAAAAGGAAAAATTTGCAGGGACATAGGGAAGGGGCAGGGTAATTAGACTAATTGGATAGCTCTTTCAAAGAGCTGGCACAAACACAATGGGTTGAATGGTCCCCTTCTGTGGTATAAGATACGGCGAAGGTCTCACTGAGTTATTTGCATTGTTTAATTCAAATTGTTGTACGGTTCATACTTCTTAATGCAAAATGACTTTAATTGGAGCAGACTGAACTTCTTCAGATGGTTTGAGATGCTAAGATTTGCTGCAATCTATTAAACTGGACTCTAAATGACCCAGCTAGATATTACTCATAGAATATTAGTTTTATCCCTGTATGAGATATGATTTCAGTAAAGAAGCAATAGATTTTAAGGCTTGGGATTGTTATGGATCACAGTTATAAGTAGTGCATAATTTAACTATGTATTAAGATTATATGAGCAGTATAAATGAACAGGAAAGCTGAGCTCCAGTTCTGATTAAACTCAGTCTTGGAATTAAAGCTTAGCTTTTACAGAGGGACGTATGACCAAGAAACTTACAAAGTGCTAATCTTTGCCTGGGCATATAAGGCAATTATGGAGGCTGTTGCCTTGGTTACAGTGCTACTTACATCTACACAAAAGGTTCTTTTCTTTTAAACAGCATTACAAGAGTTACATATTTTTCAGAATTTTTTTTTTTACCCAGAATGGGTGAAATTATTTTCTGCAAAAAATATTACCACTGAGAGGAAGCTGCATTGTTTGTGGAATTTGTGACCAAATGGTGAAATTCAAGTCAGGATTTGCTAAGATTTGTTTACACAGTCAAAGCCTGGTTAAGTTGCACAGTTTGCATTATAAATTCCTCACCGCTCTGGCCAATAGCGAGCACAATTAATGACATCAGACTTTCTTTCCAATAAGAATTTCGTCCTGTCTCAATTATGTGGGCTTCCTGAGTGTTCATTACAACAGGAATTTATATCAATGCATTCAAGCACTGTTAATTGAACTTTCATTTTCTGACAATGTCATCATATCTATTGGAGGAAATTGTACTGAATTCATTAATCTAACAAATGGACAGGTTGCGTATTTAATCAGAAATTAATATAAGCCTAATGGAGCTGTATATTTGTGTATTAATGTTTTGTGCCACAAAGTGGAAGGACATATTCCTAATAATAATGTGAAATTTCTGGCAAGTGTTCTAACTTCCACTCTTGGACAGGATACAGGAAAAGGCTTGGGGAGTAAAAGATCACTGTCTAACCTCTAGCCCCAACCTGTCTCTTTTTATCACAACCTTTCTTGTGTCTCCTGAATTTTCCTCATGTGTTCCATCTAAAGTTCAAAAACATTCCTCCTTCTCCCCGCATCCTCATTGTGTTAAAATTGAGTGATCACATCATCTCCTACTGCTAGTCTTGCCAAGATTTCAAATCTGTTGAACTTCCTACATCTCTCCATATTCCATTCAGCAACAACAATAGTTTACATTTATAATTGGCCAGCTTTCAAAATGCAAGCTTAGTATCACCTCAGTCAGTACCTTTATGATTCACCACCTTTTCTCTGGAATCTGTCCTATGTCCGCACAATCAGACTCCACCTTTCACACAAGTCACTTAAGAAAATATATATTTTATACCAGCTGGCTTCTATTTTCAAATGGGTTTAAAGGATCTGATCTAAAGTGGAAAAGACAAGCTTATAGAAAATAGGTGGAAATTTAAAAAAATATATAGCTTCAGTGTGTCTTTAGCTGTTTAAATTTCCTGAGGCTGATTTCTAAAGTCCAGTATTGGATTCTTGAAAATTAGACATTGAAGCCTAAATTGACTTTCTAGTTTCAGAAACTTTGACATGGTAGCACCACTTACACACCATTAAAGGATTTCTTCTATCACTGTGCCGTTTGTTCATGGCATCTAAATGACAACAACAGCTTTTCCCCAGAAAAGAGTTTAAATAAAAGTTATGTGATGAGGGACATCAATCTCCAGCAAGATCTTTAAGACTTTAAATTTTAATATAATTTAACATGTGCACTTTGAAAATGTGCACACATATGGCTTCACTCCAAAAAAAAAAATGTTTTCCATAAAATAAGATACTAAGATTTGGATGGAGGAAATGAATGTTGACTTTTTGTTGGTCTAGAATTGAGCATTTTCCAGCTTTGGTCATGGGATAGCAATTACAAGAGAATCCTCGCTGGTTTTTCCCTTTTTTGTCTTGGGGTCACTGAAGCCTTTCCTCCAACATAAAAAGGGGAAAAGCCAGAAATGGGGATATGCGCTGATGTTTGCACAGTGTTCAGGACCATTCGAAACTCACCAGACAGTGAAGCACTCCATCCCGGCATGCAGTAAAAACTGGACAACCTTCAGGTTTAGGCTTGTAAGTGGAAAGCAACATTCATCCTACACAAGTGCCAGGCAATGACCATCTTTCACAAGAAAGAATTTAACGATCTCCCCTTGATATTCAATGGCATTACCATCGCTGAATTCCCGACTATCAACATTCTAGGGGTTACCATTGATCAGAAGCTGAACTGGATCAGCCATACTGTGGCTGCAAGAGCAGATCAGATGCTATGAATCCTACAGTGAGCAACTCACCTCCTGACTCCCTAAAGCCTTTTCACCATCCATAAGGCACAAGTCAGGAGTGTGATGGAATACTCTCTATTTGCCTGGATGAGTGCAGTTCCAACAACACTCAAGAAGATTGACACCATTCAAGGTAAAACAACCTGCTAGATCAGTACCCCATCCGCCACCTTAAACATTCACTTCTTCCAAGTGGAGCACAGCGTCAGCCATGTGTACCATCTACAAGATGCAGCAAATTGCTACGGCTCCTCTGACAGCACCTCCCAAACACTTGACCTCTAACACCTAGAAGGACAAGGGCAGCAGACACTTGGGAACACCGCCAACTGCAAGTTCCCCACCAAGTCAATCACCATCCTGACTTGGGACAATATTGGCCATTCCTTCATTGTTTCTGGGTCAAAATCCTGAAACTCCCTCCCTAACAGCATTGTGAGAGCACTACATGGACTGCAGTGGTTCAAGAAGGCAGCTCATCACCATTTTCTCGAGGGCAATTAGGAATGGGCAAGAAAAGTGCTGGCCATGCCAGTGATGCCCATATCCTAAGAACAACTTTTTTTTTAAAAAAAGGCCCTGGTTGCCACCCAGAAAGCTCAGCACAAACCAAACACTGAACTTTTGTTTTTTGTGGCTCAACACAGCCCAAAACAGTGTAAAACCATGACTAGTTTAATCATTAAATGGTTGGCTTTGAAAGACATAATGGCAAAGGACTTGCAATAACCTTGAAACACAGTGGGCGGAATTTTCCATTCCTGGATTAAGTCCCACATTGGGGGTGGGAACTGGGACTGTTTCCCACTGCAGAGGCTGGTGGGAACTCATGTAGTATCGCGCAATGCCAGCCTCATTAATTAGGCAGTTGGGGGTCTCCTGACATTTTTCGTGGCGGGGCGGGATGGATGGCTCACGCCCTGCCATCATATCTTGTGCCATATTTAAAAGGCACTCGAAATCAACTTATCCACCATTGAAGGAGGAGACGGCCTGTTGATCACAGGGAACTCTGGCCCCCAGATTCAGTGATGCTTCCTTGGAAGTCCATCTCAATGGAGCGGAGGCCAGGAAGGACATCCTTTATCCAAAGGATGGAAGGAGGAGGCTGAGCCACCGCACCAAACCAGCATGGGAGGAAGCCTCCAGGGAAGTCAGTTGTTATGACGCAGCAGATGATCTGTGCCAGGCAGACCAAATCCACAAGGGAAACTTGGTCACATGATCACAATGGTTTTGTAATTTGTATTTATTATGAGAAGATGTGTGCACTGAATTCAAAAGTAATAAGTCCACCAAGACCTTTAGAGATTTAAAAAATTAAATTTAAAAA
Source organism: Cetorhinus maximus (assembly GCF_964194155.1). Taxonomy (NCBI): domain Eukaryota; kingdom Metazoa; phylum Chordata; class Chondrichthyes; order Lamniformes; family Cetorhinidae; genus Cetorhinus; species Cetorhinus maximus. The sequence goes on from NC_135880.1 coordinate 217,474,575, forward strand.
TTTATGAATAAAATAAAAGATTTCAAGCACATGCATAAGACTACAATTACTTACCACTATAATAACTCCTAAAATTCCAAATTAACCTGACCTCCAGTTACACCCCCTTTAAGGCAACAGTCCAAAATAGATTTTAGATTTAAAACAGAATAAAGAGAAAAAGGGAGGCTTATGGCAGATACCGAGGGCTCAAAACAGTGGAAGACCTAGAGGAGTATAGAATGTGTAGGGGGGAACTTTAAAAGGGAATTAGGAGAGCAAAAAGGGGGCATGAAAAAACATTGGCAGGTAAAATAAAGGAAACTCCAAAGTTATTTTACAAGTATATTAAGGGTAAGAGGATAACTAGGGAATGAGTAGGGCCCATTAAGGCCCATAGTGGTAATTTGTGTGTGGAGCCGGAAGGCATAGGCAGGGTTCTAAATGAATACTTTGTGTCAGTGTTCACATGAGAGGGACGACGTGGGTATGGAAATCAGGTAGAAGGACTGTGATATAATTAAAGAAATTAGCATGGAAAGAGAGGAGGTTCTAAGTGGTCTGGCAGGCTTAAAAGTAGATAAATCTCCAGGCCCGGATGAAATGTATCCCAGGCTGTTGAGTGAGGCAAGGGAGGAGATAGCAGGGGCGCTGGCAATAATTTTCAATACCTCTCTGGCCACAGGAGAGGTGCCAGAGGACTGAAGGACAGCCAGTTTGGTACTGTTATTCAAGAAGGGAGGAAGGGATAAACCAGGGAACTACAGGCCAGTCAGTCTAACTTCAGTGGTGGGGAAACTATTGGAAGCAATTCTGAGGGACAGAATTAATCTACACTTGGAGAGGCAGAGATTAATCAAGGACAGTCAGCATGGTTTTGTTAAGGAGAGGTCATGTCTGACCAATTTTATTGAGTTTTTCAAAGAGGCGATCTGGTGTGTAGATGAGGACAATGCATTTGATGTAGTCTACTTGGACTTCAGCAAGGCTTTTGATAAGGTCCCACATGGGAGACTGATAGCGAAGGTAAGAGCCCATGGGATCCAAGGCAATTTGGCAAATTGGATCCAGAATTGGCTGAGTGGCAGGAAGCAGAGGGTGATGGTCATGGGGTGTTTTTGCGTTTGGATGCCTGTGTCCAGTGGGGTTCTACAGGGATCAGTGTTGGGTCCCTTGCTGTTTGTGGTATATATAAACAATTTAGACTTGAATGTAGGAGGGTTGATCAGTAAGTTCGCAGAAAACTGTTGGGGTGGTAAATAATGAGGAGGATAGCCTTAGATTACAGGAGGTTATAGACAGGCTGATCAGTGGCAAATGGAATTTAATCCAGATGAGTGTGGGGTGATGCACTGGGGCAGGACAAGCAAGGCATGGGAATACATGATGAATGGTAGGACCCTGGGAAGTACCGAGGATCAGAGGGACCTTGGTGTGCATGTCCACCGGTCCCTTAAGGTAGCGAGACAGATAGATAAAGTGGTTAAGAAGGCATATAGGATACTTGCCTTTATTAGCCGAGGCATAGAATATAAGAGCAGGGAGGTCATGCTGGAACTGTATAAAACGCTGGTTAGGCCACAGCTAGAGTATTGCGTGCAGTTCTGGAATCCGCATTATAGGAAGGATGTGATTGCACTAGAGAGAGTGCAGAGGAGATTTACCAGGATGTTGCCTGGGCTGGAGAGTTTTAGTTATGAGGAGAGATTGGATAGACTGGGGTTACTTTCCCTGGAGCAGATGAGATTGAGGGGGTACATGATTGAAATGTATAAAATTATGAGGGGCATAGATGGGGTAGACATGAAGGAACTTTTCCCCTTGATGGAGGGATCAATAACCGAGGGCATAGATTTAAGGTATGGGCAGGAGGTTTAGAGGGTATGTGAGGAAGAATTTTTTCACCCAGAGGGAATCTGGAACTCACTGCCTGAAAGGGTGGTAGAGGCAGAAACCCTCATAACATTTCAGAAGTATTTGGATGTGCACTTGCAATGCCATGGCATACAAAGCTATGGGTCTAGTGGCTGGAAAATGGGATTAGAATAGTTAGGTACTTGTTTGACTGAAGCAGACTCGATGGGCTGAAGGGCCTTTTTCCTGTGCTGTAGACCTCTGTGACTCTATGACTATGACTCTAACCAGCAAGTTCACACAATGCCCACTTGACAGTGGAATTCCAAATGGCTTTTCCCCAACTTCAGTTTTGTCATATAGCAGACTTATGCACAAATGGCTGTTGGCTTCATTAAGGCTATTTCACACACTCTGGTTAGATCTTACATTGCCTTCTTCCACATAGCCTTTCTTTCTCCTTTATATAAGTTTTTCTCTTTTTAAAATGTAAATTCTAATGTTCCATGCGTCTTTGAAACTATATCTTTCTCATAATATAAAAACTTTCATGTTGCCAATATTGTCAGTAACCTTTTGGGAGAAATAAACACATTCCTTAGCCTTGCTTATGTGGCTAGTTGTAAGCAGATTTAGATCCCTAAATCCAAATCCTTTCATTTATCTAAAAATGCAGATTCCCTTCACACCTTACATGTTAAGCCAGGATCCATGGCACAGGCGCAATCGGTGGGCCCCAGGAGTGGCCGGGAAACAGGTCGGCCCCCGACCGCGATTTTGCTCTGGCTGGCCAATTAATGGCCAGCCAGAATGAAGTGCGTGCTGAAAAGCTCAGTGCTGCTGGAGTGGGGGACGGGTGATGATGTCAACAAGGGCATGGGCGAGCACTGACAGAAAGCGTCCTGAAGGCAGAGAGCAGCCCCAGGGCGCTGAAGACCCAAAACCCAGGAAATAAAGTTTTTAAAATCAGAAAAAAAACCAGCATCACAATCAGACACCTGAACATATAGATTATAAAAATACTATCCAAACAGGTTTCTATTATTTCGTTTAATAATGGAAGCCTCAGCCCACCCGTGCATGAGGTTTGATGAAAAATGTGAAGGCCGCCTGGCCGATTCGCCTGTCTGCCAACTGTAAGGTTGGACGGGCTACGTAAAATGACAGACAATTGCACCATTTATTGGGCTTAATTGCCCTCTTAATTGTCGGCGGGCGCACACAAGTCGGAAGCGCGCTTGCCAACCAAAATATCGTGCGAGCGCAGGATGATGTCGGAGTGCTTGCTGGACATCACCTTGCATGATTTCACGCCCGATTGGGTCGGGAGCACGCCCGCCCGATCAGCATAAAATTCAGCCCAATGTTTACTTATTAGCATGTCGAGCACCCAGCTCCTTTTGATGATTTCAAGCTTTCAGTCTACTTGACAATAAACTAGAAAACTATTATGAAAAATATTACACTTTCATCACACAGTCTGCACCAGAGGATTGCCCTGCAATGCCACAAGTGAATGAATTACCTCATCCACTCTGCCAGGGTAAGTGAACATTCAAATGCTCACACTCACCTTGCTGAATGCTACAGGGGACATGGGCCTCAGTGGGGGGGTGGCTGGGGGAGCGTGGAGAGATGGAGGTTAGGCGTTGAGGACACCAGCAAGCACAGCAAATGACAAGGCTGTGAGCCTTATCCTTCTGTCGGCATGGACTCAATGCTGCCCCAGACCCCTTGTGGCCAACCTGCAGTGCATCAAGCACAGGGCACACTCTCCAGTGAGTTATTTGTAAGACTGGAAGCATGAGAAAGGTCAATGAAACCTAATTGCTCTCAACCTTATCTTTTCCTTTTGCGCAGGAAAAGTTGAGGCACAATAGGAGATAGAGAGAGAGAGTGAGAGAGAAGACGGGAGCAGGCTGGCCTGACCTCAAGAACCTCAATGACTTTGAGGAGCGGGCAGTCCAGCTGGCTGATGAGGAACCAGACCAAGCCTGAGGTGCTAGAGAGGTTGGAGGGTGGCCTCCATCCATTACGGATCTGTGCATGTCACTTAGAAACCTAAGGGTCAGGTGTTCCTCCATGCTGGAGGCTGCTCATGCAGTCACTTGCTCTCTCCTCTCTTACGAAGGGGTCAGCAGGAAGAGGGAAAGGGTACAAAAGGAGACCCAGTTCAGCGGTTCATTCAGCCCACGGACGACCCAGAACATCGGGGAGGAGGAAGAAAGTGCATCTGTTGAGACATCACAGCAGTTACCTGCACCCTGCGCCAGCGCAGAGACACACACCTCAGTGGGTACTAGATATAGTTCAGACAGGGTCTCACACTCTGGTGGTCACTACACAGATACATGTCCGCAACAGGAGGAGGCAGTGTCAGCCAAGCTCACTGGCACTCGGAGGACTGCTAGGCAACATCCAAGTTGTATGAGCAGTCTCTGGGATGGGCCCTGCACGAGATGCTGGGAAAGTTGCAAGAGGCAAGGGGACATCAGGCAGAGGTGTCGGAGGCCCTCAAAAGAGTGGCGCGTGAGGTGGAGGAGTCCATCTGGCTGCTCTCTGATGAAGTGGTGCCAACATGTGTGCGCATCAAGATCTCCATGTGGAGGGTGGAGAACCTGGTCCAGCAGAACGCCCAGTTTCTGTTGGAGATGCATGCAGACCTGCACTCCATTGCTGTGGCCATGGGTGAGTTTTTGCTATGGCTACTTTGACCTCCCTCCAGGTGCCTTTTCCCCTCAAGGAGTCAAGCAGGGGTGGTTGGGCACCCAAAGGAAGGTGGAGTGGCTGTTGGACACCCCTGGGACCTCCACTCAGGACGCTCTGAGTGAGTTTGGTCCTTCAGAATCCCCCTTGCCTGTGACACCTTCAGATTCGTCATCTGTGACCACAGAGGGAGCAGCTGCCCCACAGCAGGACAGCAAAAGTAAGCTGGTGCCCCCCCCAGACCTCAGGTCTCCAGAGGAAGGGCTCCAAGGTCATCCAAGACAATATGGAAAACTAGTCAGCACGCTGCCTCCACCCTTGTAGCGGATGCCTGGGGAGCACCTAGAAGAGGTGATTGGAAACGCAAGATTAAGAGGTTATGACTTCACATGTGGTTGCACGGGTTACACTATGATCGTAAATCTTATGACACTTTTCTAAATATAGCCCACATGCACTTTAATGAGGTCTGATGCGGTTTATTTGCAATGCAGTCCTTAAGTCTGTGTGTAACTTGGGGTCTTCCGAGGGATACCCCAGGCTGCGTTTATGTCCCCCGGAATCATGCATGTGCAGGGAGGAAAAGGTCTTTGCCTGGGCCCTTGTGAGCCATGTGCGACCGCATGTGAAGTCAAAACTTCTTAATCTTGCGTTTCCGATCACCTCTTCTAGGTGCTCCCCAGGCGTCCGCAGCAGGGGTGGAGGCAGCGTGCTGACCAGTTTGCTCTATTGTCTTGGATGACCTTGGCGGCCGTCCTCTGCGGACCTGAAGCCTGGGGGGAGGGGGGAGGTGCCGACTTACTTTGGCTGTCCTGCTGCAGGGCAGCTGCTCCCTCTGCAGTCACAGGTGATGTAATCTGAAGGGGTTTGCCTGGGCCTTTGTGTGCCAGTTACAGCAAGTCTCCCGTGTAGGCTGAGCCTTTGCTCTCCACACTCTCGCCTGTCCCAAGGCCCTGGCATTGTCAGTGCTACATGCTGGGGCTCCCATTCAGCTGTCTAGTGGGGCTGACCTGCATCTCTGCTCACCCCTGATAACCCAACTCCCATGCAGCATCTCGAGATCTCCACCACAAGGCTCTGCATAGCTTAGAGCGGCCATGGTTATCGTTACCTTCCAGGTGCAGTCGAATACGTTTACCCCTCCCCCCATCACCCACACCCTCCCCCCACCACCTATAATTGGCCCCTCCCCCACCCGATTCAACATTTGACCTCCCCATGGCTACCCTTCAACCCTCCCCCATTACTCTCCGGCCTGTGCAGATGAATGTTGATGGCCCCTACGTTGTTGAAAAGCATACCCCCATGACGGTAAATCTGTCCCACCTCATTCTGCCCACCCCCAGAATCCACTTCTCCTTCCCTATCCCTTCCAACAGCCCTCACTCACCATCGCCGAACCCTCACCCTCACACCCTAACGGGTCCCACTTCCCCCTTTAACCCTTACCATCCCTCCCTATCACCAATTCCCTGAGTATGCCACCCAGGACTCATCAAATGACACCACAGACTCCTCCCTCTGAACCCCTTTCCCCTCCCCCCACACCACGTGCCCTTTCACACCTGCATAACCCCTACCCCCGCCCGCACTCCTACACAGCCCTTCCTGCCCTCCTGCTCCATACCAGCTCACCCATTCCACGGCCCCCGCAGCACCTCTCTCTTTCCCCCGCCTCCTTCTTGGCCTCCACACCCGCCCCACTTCTTCATTCCTCTCCGCCCCATCTAATCCCTCCCGCAGCTCAGACCATCACTGCCAGCAGGACCTCCTGCAGCTGGCCACCTGCAGCCAGAAGATCCGCCTCCTGGAAGTTGCTGTGCTGAGAAGACTCACTGTTAGAGGCGAATACCACTCATGTTGCTACTGCATAGCAGCAGCTGTTTAAGAAGAAGGCCTACCATCACATTCTAAGGGAAGCTAAAGATAGGCAGTAAATCCTCACCTTGCCAGTGATGCCACATCCCAGGGAGTAGTAGATAATCAGGAAAGCAATGAATGAGCAGAGATTCGATATCTATGTGTATTGCTTTCTCCTTTTTCTCTACTGGTGTACTACAAAACCATATCGGGTTTGTTGGAGAGTAAAGGGAATGTGCTGTGTGCTTCCCATAGCCTCAGATGGGACCTCTTGGACCACTCAAAGTACTCCGCCCACTCCCTGCTGCACGTGATGTTGCAGGGTCCACGGCCACTGGAGGCCTATGTCCCGATCTCCCCAGGCTGCCCCAGGCCTTCTTCAGATGAGTGTTGACATTTGCGCACCATGTTGGTCCAAACGCGTTTTGGACCGGCGTGAAAACCTGCTGGTGGCATGGATGATTGGCCGGGGTGGGGGAACGATTCCGGTCAGGCCTTCATCTGCTTCCCATTAACGAGATGCAAAATGGTTTCACGCTGGCCCCTGCCTCCCGCCGTGTTGCGCTCCTCCCCCCCCCACTTTCTGCCTGCGGGAAGGTCTGGAAAATTCCGCCCATTACGTTTCACGAGTGGAGACATCAAATGCTGGAAGTGTTGCATGTCAGGTCACACAAGACACAGATATCTCAAAATTTACTGACCAAGCTACTTACAGGATCTTTATTTGATTTTTTGCTTTGTGCAACAATAAAGAATAGCACGTGCAGATCATTTTAGATGCATTATGAGGTTTTCTATGAAACTGTAAAACTGAGATCTGTGGTCCTATGCCAGCAGGTAGCAGCAGTGTTAGCTGTGTATGTCACTAGGGACAGGTGGAGATGGTGAAGGTGACTTTAGTTAACAAGTGTAATGCAGAGAATATAACTATATTAAAAATTTAAACAGCATCACAAAAAGCAGTCAGCAGTATCATCAATGTTTTATATGGGAAAAGCAACATAAAGTGACAAACGCCACTCGAAAGTGTATGATAAACAAGTGAAAACAAGCTACTCTTCTCAGCCTGTAGTACATGATATTGATGGTGCATGAATGAATGTACCAAGATATCCAGAACCCAAGTATTTTGAGTGGTCCAAGAGGTCCCATCTGAGGCTATGGGAAGCACACAGCACATTCCCTTTACTCTCCAACAAACCCGATATGGTTTTGTAGTACACCAGTGGAGAAAAAGGAGAAAGCAATACACATAGATATCGAATCTCTGCTTATTCATTGCTTTCCTGATTATCTACTACTCCCTGGGATGTGGCGTCACTGGCAAGGTGAGGATTTACTGCCTATCTTTAGCTTCCCTTAGAATGTGATGGTAGGCCTTCTTCTTAAACAGCTGCTGCTATGCATTAGCAACATGAGTGGTATTCGCTTCTAACAGGATGCTGCCGTCAAACCAAAAAGCCGTTCTGCCTATCACACAAATGGGCAATGTGGTATGTGAATTTCAGTGCTAGTGTGATGCTGGCTATGTAGGCCGTACATCCAAAAATCTGGCAGATTGTATCAAACAGCATGTCCCAGCCACTGTTCACAACGGGCAGGGTACAGGCCGTACCCAACCAGCCCGTGCTTGCAAAACTCAAAACGCAGTGTCTAACATTAGATGTGATTCCGTGATTGGACAACATTTGCTAAATAATCCTCAGTGTGCTAAAAGTTACGTTGACAACCAATTTAAGATTGTCAGCCAGGCTTGCAGTGTAACGCATTTACATGTACTGGAAGCTATAAGCATTAATACAAAGGATCCTGTTCTTTACAGACAGAAAGAACATGTACACTTTGCACCTGTTTCAGCTAAACAAAATAAGTGACTGCCATTTGCTGGTTCATTCCTTGGGGCAATGCCTTCACCAATCAGAGTCTTGCTGCCTGGATTCAATTTCAAACAATGCTTGGCAGTTAACTGTCAGTCACCATTAACTGGTGCATTCTCCATGGCAATGCCTCTACCAATCAGAGTCCACTTGCCAACCAATCAGCTTCCCGTGACATTGGTATTCTTGCGATTGTCCTGATGAGTGCAAGACGAAAAGCTTTGACAAAATGTCTTTTTTTTGCAATACTCAAGTGATGGAGTTTGTGGGTTTTGGGAGGTGCTGATGAAGAATCCTTGATGACTTGCTGTGATGCATGCAATAGATAGTACACACTGCTGCTACTGTGCACTGATGGAGAAAGTGGATATTTAAGTTTGTGGTTTGGGTGATGGTCATCTGGACTGATTTTTCCTGGATAATGTCAAGCTTCTTGAGTATCATTGCAGCTGTATCCATCCAGGCAATTGGAGAGCATTCCATCACATCCTGACCTTGTAGGTGGTGGAGAGGCTTTGGAGAGCCAGGAAGTGAGTTTTTTAAGAGAGAATATCCAGCCTCTGACCTGCTGTAGTAGCCACGACATTTATGTGGCCATTCCAGTTTAATTTCTAGTAAATGGTGACACCCCACAGTGTGTTGATTGGTGGGAAATGCCATTGAATGTCAAGAGGAGTTTGTTAGATTCTCTCTTGTTAGAGATGGTCATTTCTAGCACTTGTACAGCACAAATGTTATTTGCTACTTATCATCCAAGCCTGATGTTGGCCAGGGCTTGCTTTATGTAGGCATGGACTGTTTCATTATTTGAAAAATTGAACACGGTACATTTACCAGCAAATAGCCTCACTGACCCTATGATGGAGAGAAGGTAATTGAAAAAGCAACAAAAGATAGTTGGGCCTTGGACGATGCCCTAAGGAACTCCTGCAGCAAAGCCACAGACCTGCAATGATTGGCCTCCAACAACTTCAAACATCTTCCTTTGGGCCAAGTTTAGGTCCTGCCATGAAAGAATTTTTCCCGTGACCCCAACTGACTTCAGTTTACTCGGCCTCCTTGATGCCACACTCAAACAAATGCCTTGTCACTCTAGGATTAACATAAAAGTTCTACAAGTCACATTTGTACTGATAATTTTATTGCGATTGGGATTCAGAAAGGATGCATAATTGATTAAGATACTTAAACAGCCTGTTCTGGCTGGTTGATCATGAGTTAAGAGACAGTTACTCACTCTTTCATTTCCCTTGTCTGTCTGGGGAGAAGAGCCCTGTTCTCTGCTCGCCAACTCCTCAATTGGCACAACTCAGAAGAGAAACTCAAGTATGCTATGAATTATGAAATGGATCTTTCTGGGGTGCACTGTAATGGTGTTCCACTATGCTGCATCTTTCAGTGTCCATGAGCTATATGTTTAGTGCAACATATCTGAACTCTTCTTTGTTTTACCCTCCTGTGTCATATGACTGTTGTCCCCATTATTATAATAAAGTATTTGGAAACATTTGTAAACTTATGTGGAATGTTACAGACAGGAGGGGAGTTAGTTTAATCAGCCCTGGTTTCTCCTCCCACCTGTCTGTAAACAGAAAGGTGTTTTAATTTGTGTTTCCCCCTTTATAAGCGGTAGCACATTTCTCAACCCTTCAGTTTTGATGTGATCCAATTTCTATTAATAACCCCGCAGCAAACTTGTGATAAGATGAACTCAAAGGGTTAGTTTATTTGCACACACTCAAAATGCAAGGAGTGGGGCAGGGGGTTGCCATATAGCCCCCTGTGCACTCATACAGTAAAAGAGGGATAGAAAAAAGAAGGATTTACAGACAATAACCCCAGTGTCAGGAAAATAAAATAATTTTCATTATCTTATTGAATTTATTGTAAGGTATGAATAGTGTGTGTGTGTGTGCATGACTTAATTGAATTAAAGACAGCTGGTCTGAAGGCATTGATGTATCAGAAGAAAAGCTAAGTTTGACATGTTAAATAGGTAAACATGGCTGAACTTATAGAATGTGAAGTGTAAAGGAAAAGTTTGCATTTTTAGATAAACCAGAGTAATTCGAATTTCAAAAGAGGCGGTGAAATGTTACCATCCGCTGTGCCATAATAAAATTGGGGGCGCTTTGTGGGATATGTTTGAAATTCCTGAACTGGTTTGGAGTTGGTGAATCTTAAGGTTATGAATACGAGCAGCGCTTTGAATTCAGGAGTTTGTGTGAGGTTTTTTTTTTAAGCGGTGAGACTGCAATATGGCTTTGGCAGTTGCTAAGAATTGTCTGTGAGTTGAAGTATAGCTTTGGTTGGTTTACAAAAGGCAAATAAAGCTAAGTTAATGGAATTGACAGATAAGTTATAATTAGGATTACCTGCAGGGGCAAGGAAATCAGGCATAATTGAAAGTATAGTACAACACTTGAAATTGGAAGGAATACCCGAGAGACCGAGTTCTCCAAGGGGTGGTTCATTGGAATGGGCTCAAATTCAGTAGAAAATTGGAGAAATTGGAACTAGAGGCAGCAGAAAAAGAAAAGGCAGAGTAAGGAAAGGAAAGAGAAAGGGCATTCCAAAGGGAACAGGCAGAAAGGCAGGAGAGAGAAAGAAAACAGGAAAGGGAATTAGAAATGGCAAGGTTAGAAAAGCAGGAAAGAAAAAAAGAGGGAGAAAAAATTCCCGCTGAAACTGCTGGTAGTTAAAAAAGAAACACCAGAAGGTGTGGAAGGATTTATTTCTAGATCAGAACACGGTGGGGAGATGTTTAAATTTGTACAAGCTCTTCCAAAGTTTGGGGAAAGAGATGTTGAAGAATTTTTTATTCCATTTGAGAAGATAGATAAACAGATGGCCACAGGAAAACTGGATATTGTTGTTACAATTCATGTTGTGGGTAGAGCACATAAGGTTCATGCTTCATTGTCAGAAGAAATATGGGTGAACTATGATGTGGTAAAAAAGACTATTTTGAGTGCATTTGAGTAGGTTCCTAAGGCATACAGGCAAAAAATTTAGGAATATGAGAAAACAGCCTGGGCAAACTCATATGGAGTTTGAAAGAGTAAAGCAAAGTAAATTTGACCAGTGGATACAGACATTAAAGATAGAGATGACAAATGCAGCTCTTAGAAAGGTAATTCTTTTGGAATCATTTAAAGATTCTATTCCTTCGGTAGTGAGGACTCATGTGGAGGAACAGAGAGTTGAAATGGCAAGACAAGCAGCAGAGATAGCTGATAACTATGAGTTAGCTCATAGAGCTGAACCTTTTTTTCATCACCCTTTTAAATCAGAGAAGGGTAAAAAGTGGGAAGCTGAAAGGAAGGTGGGTAGTCAGGGAAGAGAAGGAGTAGGTGGAAAATCCCAGGAAGTTTTTTTTCAGAATAAAAAGGAAGGTGCTGAGGATGAAGTGACATTCAAAAATTGAGATGTTTTCATGGTAATAAATTTGGACACATGAAGTCTGTGTGTTGGAAATTGCAAGGAAAATCTGTTGGGATTATTGGTTTGCAGAAAAGTTCTGGAAGTAAAAGTGCTGTGGGTTTGAGGTTCAGGCACAGGAAAAAAGCAATGGTTTAGTGTATAGGTAAAACAGGAAGAATCAGTGATAGGTTAAGAAGTGGGAATGGGTTCAAAATTTACCCAAGAGAGTTCTGAGGAGCAGGTTGCAGAAATGTTTAAAGATTTTGTATGTGAAGGGAAAGTATTTCCATATGTACAGGGTGGAGTAGATAAAGATGTTAAAATTTTAAGAGACACAGGGGCTAGTCAATCCTTAATATTGTGGGATAGTGACATTTATTGTTCAGAGGGAGTATTGCAGGAAAAGGTGATAATAAGTGGGGCCCATGGAGATGCTAACCTATTCCATTGTGGAAGGTAAATTTAAGGAGTAAGTGGAAAACAGGTGAGGTAATTGTTGGAGTAATGAAAAAATTACCCATTGCAGAGGTTCAATTTATTTTGGGTAATGATATAGCTGGGTCCCAGATGTGGGTGATGCCTATGGTAGCTGAGTGCCGTGTTGAAGTGTTTTCAACAGAAGTGTAGCAGAGAAATTATCCTGGATTGTTTCCAGATTGTGTGATAACAAGATCACAGGCTTATAGGTTGAAGCAAGAAGAACGGGAAGTTCACAGGAAGTCCAATTATCTGGCACAGTGTTTGATTAAATTGTTCAGGAGGAAGGAACAGAGGACAATGCAGCTGAGGTGTTTAACTCAAGGCGCGGAGTTACAGAAAAAGGATTTGCAAATAAAACAGTTATATCAGCTTACTCAGAAACAGAGGCAGAGTGTATTGCAGAATGTTATTACCTTAGGGATGATGTTTTAATGAGAAAATGGAGACTTTATCATGCTTCAGCAAATGAAAGCTGGAGGGAGGTACAACAGATTGTAATACAATTTGGATATAGAAACGAAATTCTGAGGTAACTCATGAAATTCCAATGAGGAGATATTTAGGAATCAGAAAGATGCAGGTGAAAGTACAAAAACATTTTTATTGGCCTGGATTGCATAGGGATGTAGTCAAATTCTGTAGAACATGTCACACATGTCAGGTGATAGGGAAACTACAAGCAGTGATTAAGCCGGCACCTTTAATTCCTATTCGAACATTTGAATAACCTTTTACTAGGGTCATGATTGATTCTGTAGGGACCCTGCCTAAGACTAAAAGTGGAAATCAATACTTACTGACAATAATCGATGTGTCTAAAGGTTTCCTGAAGTGATACCTTTGAGAAATATTACAACAAAGAAAATTGTGGAAGAATTAACTAAACTGCTTTACAAGATATGGTTTACCAAAGGAAATACAATCAGATCAGGGTTCAAATTTCATGTCGCAGCTGTTTAAGGAAGTAATGAACAGTTCGGGAATAAAACAAATTAAGTCAGCAGTTTACCATCCTGAGTCACCAGGGCATTTAGAAAGATGGCATCAAACTTTAAAAACGATGATGAGGGCAGACAGTCAGGATTATCCACAGGATTGGGATAAGGGAATTCCATTCTTGTTATTTGGTTTTAGGGATGCTCCTAATGCATTGACTGGTTTTAGTCCTTTTGAACTAGTTTATGGTCATGAGATAAGGGGACCAGCGAAATTGATTCATGAGAAATTGGTGGGTCAAAATTCAGAAACTATTTTCCTGGATTATGTATCAAACTTCAGAGGAAGATTGGACAGAGCATGTGAATTGGCTAAGGAACATTTAAATATCACAGCAAGTGATGAAAGTGAGGACAGACAGGAAAGCTACAGCTCGTAGCTTTGCTCCTGGGGAGAAAGTGCTAGTTCTGTTATCACTACTGGGTGACTCATTAAAGATAAGATTTAGTGGGCCTTACCAGATTGAACAGAAACTAAGTGAAGTAAATTATTTAATAAATACTACAGATAGAAGAAAGAAGCAGAGGGTGTGTCATGTAATTATGCTTTAAAAAGTACTTTGACAGAGAAGAGGTATTAGTGGTGGTAGATAAAAGGAGGTATTAGTGGTGGTAGATAAAAGGAGGTATTAGTGGTGGTAGATAAAAGGAGGTATTAGTGGTGATAGATAAAAGGAGGTATTAGTGGTGATAGATAAGTAGTAGAAATGCAAGATTCTGAAATTGATTTTCCTCTAATCAAAATGGATAATGAGGGGTTACTTGAAAATTTAAATGTAATATTTAGTTACCTTTAAGACAAGTGTCAAGGTGATTCGGGGAAGCTATTACAATCACACAAAGCTATTTGTAGGAATAAGCTGGGGAGGACAAATTTAGCTATATATGATGTAGGAGTTTAATCTTCGATAAGGCAACATCCTTATAGATTAAATCCAGAAAAGTTATCACAAGTACAGAAAGGAATCGAATTCATGTTTCAAAATGATATAATTGAGTCCAGTTGCAGTAACTGGAGTTTGCCTATTGTGCTGGTAATGAAACCGGATTGAACACAAAGACTGTGTGTGGACTATTGAAAGGTGAATGCAGTGACAAAAGCGGATTCATATCCTATACCGCGGTTGGAAGGTTGCATTGAGAAAGTGGGACAATCAAAATTTATCACAAAGATTTACTTTGCTAAGAGGATATTAGCAAGTATCACTATCGGAGTGAGCAAAGGAGATATCGGCTTTTGTGATGCCAAATGGACTATATCAGTTTAAAGTCATGCTATTTGGTATGAAAAATGCACCTGCAACTTTTCAAAGACTGACAAAGCAATTGCAGGACTGAGCAATTGTGCTGTTTATATTGACAACTTGATAGTTTTCAGTCAGACTTGGGAGGAGCATTTACAGCATCTGGAAGAATAGTTTTGTTGATTATAATAAGCTAATTTGGCTAAAGGTGAATTTGCAAAAGCGCAAGTTACATATCTAGGACATACTATTGGACATGGTAAGGTGGCTCTGAGCAATGTGGAAGTCAAGGCTACGTGGATTTCCCCGTGCCTACAACAAAATGAGAAGTTCTGAGATTTCTAGGTATGAGCAGGTTTTACCGGAAATTTGTACTAAATTTTAGCAGTGTGATTGCTCCATTAACTGAGCTATTAAAAAAATGGACACAGGAATGTCAGAAGGCATTTGGCAGTTTGCAGACTGTATTAACTACACTACTAGTTTTGTCAATACCCAATTATGCCAAGCAATTTAAGTTGGCCGTTGACGCAAGAGATATACGCAATGGGGCCATACTGTCACAAGAAAATGAAAATGGAATTGAAAAACCAATAGGGTATTTTTCACAAAAGTTGAATGTACAACAGAGAAGATATTCAACGACCAAAAAGGAAAATTTGGGTTTGTTGTTAGCATTGCAGCATTTTGAAATTTATGTTGCAAACAATTCATCAGAAACAATTGTTTATACAGACCAAAATCCTTTAAAGTTTCTGGACAAATTTTGAGGCAAAATTGCAAGGCTATTCAGATGGAGTTTATTAGTGCAACCATTTAAGCTGTGGATTACACATGTGGCTGGATGAGAGAATCTGATTGCAGATGCATTGTCAAGAGTTTGAAGCTTGAAGGGAAAATTGGACATTTAAAACCTGGACACTGGACTGGAATGATTTCTGTTGATACCAAGGATTTGTATATATATTGTCATGTTAATGCATGCATCTGGTAACGTAATTATGTAATAAGTATAGGAGGTAATGTAAGGTGGGTTAAGAAAATGAAGCCGTCTTTTTAAATTATGGTGGTTAATTTTTTAGTAAGGAGGGAGGTGTTAGGAAAATATAATAATTTTCATAAAGTTATTGGAATTTATTGTAAGGTAGGAATAGTATGTGTCTGTGTGTGTGTGTATTTGCATTTGCATTTTCAGATAAACCAGAGTAATTTGAATTTCAAAAGAGGTGGTGAAATGTTACCATCCATTGTGCCATAACAATGGAGAAAAGAATTATTGTTCATGTGGGTCCGGAGACCAGAACCAAAGTCCAGTGAGGTATTCCTTCATGAAGGTCGACAGGTTGAAAACCAATGCTGTATAATTTACTTTTCCAGTGGAATTGACTTCACACGATGAGATAGGCACACAGAGATGAATCAGTCTTGTAGGCAATGGTACAGAAGTTTCTATAGAAACAGTATAGATGGGGCCAGGTATTCAATCTTTTGTGAGGCTACTTACAGATGGCCAATGGCGTGCCGAGCTTTGCAGTTCCACAAGGCAATATTACTGGTTCCACAAACTAGGTCCATGGCACATGACTCCCATCTCACCACTCTGGCGTTGACAAAGGGTATGAATCCATTTTTCTGCATCCCAGAGATTGTTAAATGTTCCAACCATTAAGACTTGAAAGGGAGGTTGTGGGTTCCTTTTATCTTAGCAGATGAATAGGCTCCAGTTGGCCAACTTGGCTTATGAAGCAGAGATGGCCTTTGTATAGTTCTCTTTGAATTTGGACTCTGAAGCCCATAGGGGGCCATTAGTGTCTCTTATCAGAGATAAATAGGAACAAGTTTCTGCGATTCTACCATAGTAGCACCTTTTCTTCCAGGGTCACAGACAGACACTCCTTTTCCAAATCAGAATGTATTTAACTATTTAAGCTGTGAGCAATAAGGAACCAATCAAACAAGGTTTTCTTGAGTCAGAGAAAGAGCAAATTTATTTAACACTAAATCTGAGAAAAATAATAAAAACGTGATGTCAACCATTTGGTCCTTATGCAGTCATTGGGGCACACACACACACACACATACCACACACATACCACATACACACCACACACACACACCACAGACACACATACACATACACACACACACACATACCACACACATACCACATACACACCACACACACACATACCCCACACACCACAGACACAGACACGACACAGAAAACAGAAATAGGGGGAGTTAGAGTCCAATATAAGAAGGTAAAAGAATATATGGTTAAGTGTCCTTTGATTGTCCTTGAGGAGTAGATTTTTAAAATGTTGCAGCAGATTTAGGTTAGCTGGTTTCTTGAGGTCAGATGTAGAAGATGTTGCAATTATTACGAGACCTCAGTTTGCAAGTAGGTTTCTGATAGAATTGGCTTTTCTAACCAGGCAACCACTTATTCCTAAAGAGAGGGAGGGAGAGCGCACAGCCCTCAGCTTGTTTCTTCTGCTGAAGACTTTCTGGACACCCCATATGTCACTTGCAATCTCTCTGTAGTGGCTTATAGCCTTTCCTTGAAATACTTCATTGTGTATTTCCAAGAGGCTTTGGGTGTGTCTGTCTGTGGCAGCCATTGTTTCAATATTCAATACTTTGCATTTTAATGTCTCTTCCCTAGACACTTACGGGGTTCGGTCGGTGTCTGGATTATAGGAAATGTCTCTCTCTTCACACTCCCCTGAGGATGATTTGTTGGTAGCTGACCTTCACCTTGGAACGTGGCCTTGTATTTTTAAGCAGTTTGCTGTGTCTCAATTCAGATTGCAAAATTTCCAGTCATTTGAAAAATCATGTTTTCAAATATAAAGGGGCATAGCCTCGTAACAATGTTAACAAGAAACAGTGTAGTATTTTAGTAACAGTCATCTGATTCCTTAACCCCAGATCTTCCACCGCCCTGTACACCCTTCACATAATAAAAAGGTGAAAAATCAACATTGGGTGGAATCGTCCTAGATTTGCACTGTGCAGTAGTGGGCAGGAAAAAGGACTCATACCCGTCAGCCACAATGGCAGCTTTTCACGCTGTATTGTCCGCTTCCTGCCTTATTAATTATGCTGTCACAGGAATCGCACCGTCTCACTGGCAGGCAGCCCCTGAATTCCTGCCACACTATGGCCACACCGTTTCCTCACTCCAGGTGCCATATCTAAACTGCAGCTGCGGACGCAGTCCTCAATGCTAGCAGCGCAGGACCACTCCAGTGGAGATATGGTCCTGAAAGCCAGGAAGAGTTCAGTGACCTGTCGCTGGAATGCCTTTTGGAGGCCCGCCATGATGTTCCCCACCCCAGCTCTGGCCACAGGAGGTCCAGCAATCTCACCAATCCGGCTTGGGAGGCGTTGGCAGTGGTGGTCAATGTCAATGCAACACAGAAGAGGTTGGCCATCCAGTGCAGAAAGAGGATAAATGATCTCATCCGTGCTGCCAGGGTAAGGCAACCATCTCATCACTCTAAACTCACACACTCACAAGCCCATCACACATTCACTGGCATCTCACTCACTGACAGCTCAAGGGACATCACCACTCACTCTCTCACACACACCCTCACATCTCCATTGGACTCATCTCCCCTGGAGACTGCCTCCTCAGCTCTCACCATCTTGAGGCCACTTCCACAGATCAACAAGTGCCCCAACACACACCCTGAGATTCCCCCCTTCCCCAGTACAGCCCTGGCCCTGCAGCCTATTCCCTTGCCT
Source organism: Cetorhinus maximus (assembly GCF_964194155.1). Classification (NCBI taxonomy): domain Eukaryota; kingdom Metazoa; phylum Chordata; class Chondrichthyes; order Lamniformes; family Cetorhinidae; genus Cetorhinus; species Cetorhinus maximus. The sequence goes on from NC_135880.1 coordinate 217,492,746, forward strand.
GAGGCCTCTTCTCTCCCTTCCTCAAGCAACCTCTAGCCTGCAGTCGTTGAAAAGCATTATGGCTGGTCTGGTAGGTAGAGACCTGCCTGTGAGCCCGCCTAAAAGTTATGTGGTGCTGCCTGCAAAGCCTGGCGCTGGTGACTGCGAATGCTGCCCAAAGTAAGGTAAGCAAACAAACCTTGAAGCCCCGAGCGAAGTGTAGCTCACCAGGAGCACAGTTGCGAAACGTGCTGATATACCCGGATGATCCAGTGTGGGGGATGATTCCAGCGGGTAGGGATTATAATTATATGCAGATGCATTAAAAAGACATTCCCAACATCCGGGATGATTGTAACCTGGTTTCAAGGCCTCGTGAAACCGATTTTTGGCCTTCCCGCCATATTGTCTGCTCACACCCACCGTGACGCTTGATGCCAATGGGGACAGAAAATTCCAGCCATTGTTTTAAAAATAATGAATAACAAATAGCTGACTTTGAGGCAGCAAAATTAAACTTGCTATTTATGGAATTATCAGAAATGTTTAGTTGAAGTTCTGCCTTATGATTTGTATTCTGCCTTTATTATTCAATGTTAGCTCTATAATGTGAAAATCCCAATGTCTTGATAATACAGATTAAAAATAAACAAATTCAGTATTGCCACAGTGTTGGACAACTCAACTTTGCTGTTACAATAAAGTTGTGTTTACAGATTAACAATCAGGCTCTGAATTTTGCAAAACATGATAGTCATTTGAAAGATCTTAGCAAGCACTAGATGTCAGGGCCTATCTTTGATATGACTGTGGTTGACAGCATTGCAGCAGTTGTGATTCTTGTAAACAGGAAGTTCTTGACAATACAGTCCCCTTTAAATATCATCACGTTAATGTAGCAAAACGGCCTGTATGTCAGCCCCTATTGTTCCAGTTGTTTCAATGCAAGAATGTCCAACTTCAATCTGATGCTGGGCCTACTAAAATTAGCTGTAAGAGGGTGTATGTAAAACAATTGTTGGCAAAAAAAGTCAAGTCAGTTTTGCTGAATGTTTTACATCTGCAGAAACTGTGTAATCCAACCCTTTTGACTCTTTCCTTTCATCTCTTTTTCCATCCCAATATTCCTTTTATTTTTGTTCTTTCTCCCCTGCACTATAAGTAGCGCCTGCTCACATCCCACCCACTTCTCAGAATGAACTTCCTTTGGTATTTATTCTCTGTGCAACATGCAAATACATTAAATAAACAGTAAATGCTCCCACAGATCATGGCTCCCTGACACTGATGCAATGTTTTAAATGGAACAATTGTGTAACATCGTCTTTATTTATGAAGAAGTAGGGAGAGAAGCCAAGAGGGGATCTAACAATAAGAACCACTCTGTCACCACGGCAGTTTGGACAAAGAACTTGTGGAATAATCAGCCAAATGGGTTGATGCTGCGGTGGGGGCAAAGGAATTGCTGCCAGTTAAGTCAGGTCTGGAATGTTAGAGAACTCATCGGCAATAATTTTGTGGATGGCAAGGATCATGATTACATGAGGGGAAAAAAATATAACAGCCATAGAGTAGACTTGGGACCCACTGGGCAGCTGAGAAAAGGGACAGTGGGATAAGAAGGAGGGATGGGAAGCAGGTTAAAATTTAGGAAGTAAAATTGGCTGCATAGTCACTGAAAGTGTGGCTGAGACAACTTGAGTTTTTTTAATTCCTTCACTGGATGTGGGTGCCACTGGCTGGGCCAGTATTTATTGCCCATCCCTAATTGCCTTTGAGAAGGTGGTGGTGAGCTGCCTTCTTGAACTACTGCAGTCCATGTGGTGTAGGTACACCCACAGTGCTGTTAGGAAGAGAGATCCAGGATTTTGACCCAGCGACAGTGAAGGAACGGCGATATATTTCCAAGTCAGTATGGTGAGTGACTTGGAGGGAAACTTGCAGGTGGTGGTGTTCGAATGCATCTGCTGCCCTTGTCCTTCTTGGTGGTAGAGATCGCGAGTTTGGAAGGTGCTGTCGAAGGAGCCTTGGTGAGTTGATTCAGTGCACCTTGTAGATGGTACACACTGCTGCTACCGTGCGTCGGTGGTGGAGGGATTGAGTGTTGAAGGTAGTGGATGGGGTGCCAAACAAGTAGCCTGCTTTGTCCTGATGGTGTTGAGCTTCTTGAGTGCTGATGGAGCTGCACTCATCCAGGCAAGTGGAGTGTGCCTTGTAGATAGTGGACAGGCTTTGGGGAGTCAGGAGGTGAGTTATGCACTGCAGAATTCCTATGCCTCTGATGTGCTCTTGTAGCCACAGTATTTATATGGCTGTTCAGTTCAGTTTTTGGTCAATGGTAAACCCCAGGATGTTGATAGTGGGTGATTCAGCAATGGTAATGCCATTGAATGTCAAGGGAGATGGTTGGATTCTCTCTTGTAGGTGACGGTCATTGCCTTACACTTGTGTGGCGCGAATGTTACTTGCTACTTACCAGCCCAAGCCTGAATGTTGTCCAGGTCTTTCTGAATATGGGCACAGACTGCTTCAGTATCTGAGGAGTCATGAAAGGTGCTGAACATTGTGCAATCATCAGCAAATAACCCAACTTCTCACTTTATAGTGGAGGGAAAGTCATTGATGAAGCAGCTGAAGTTGGTTGGGCCTAAAACCCTACCTTGAGGAACTCCTGCAGTGATGACCTGGGACAGAGATGACTGACCTCCAACAACCACAACCATCTCCCTTTGTGCTAGATATAACTCCAACCAGTGGAGAGTTTTCTCCTGATTGCCATTGACTCCAGTTTTGCTAGGGCTCCTTGATGCTGCACTCGGTCAAATGCTGCCTTGATGTCGAGGGCAGTCACTCTCACCTCTCTTCTCCGGAGCTCAGCTCTTTTGTTCCTATTTGGACCTAGGCTTAATGAGGTCTGGGGAGGAATGGCCCTGGCAGAATCCAAACTGACTGTCAGTGAGCTGGTTATTTCTGAGTAAGTACCACTTGATAGGGCTGTCGACGACCCCTTCCATCACTTTGCTGATCACCAAGAGTAGACTGAAGGGGCGGTAATTGGCTGGATTGGATTTGTCCTGCTTTTTGTGTACAAGACACACCTGGGCAATTTTCCACATTGTCAGGTAGATGCCAGTGTTGTAGCTGTATTGGAACAGCTTGGTAAGGGGTGATGCAATTTCTGGAGTACAAGTTTTCAGTGCTATTGCTGGAATGTTGTCAGGGCTCATAGCCTTTGCAGTATCCAGTGCCTTCAGCTGTGAAGGAGTGAATTGAATTGGCTGATGATACTATGATGCTACGGGTGGCTAATTGGTTCAAAGTTAGACTTGTCTATCATAGATTGCTGAGGGGAGGGTGGTCTGTGTCAACATTGCTCTTTATACACAATTTCCTCTGGGAACCATACATTTACTTTTCATAATAAGCCCTGTACTGGCCCAATGACTTTTGTCAAGTCTCTGCAGGAGTGAGGCTCTGAAAGAGTCATTTTGTTACTTTAAAAATGCTAGCAACCGTGTCTCACTTTTAACAATAAACCTCTTCACAAGGTAAGAATCGCTCAAGCTACTATAAGCTGCAACATGAAAATTTCTTTTATTCAATATTTCCAACAAAATCTGCTGGTTGCTGAGTAGGTAACTAGATAGCATAAATTTAAGATCATCACTGGAAAAAATGAAAAGAGAGTTCAGGGGAACTAACAGTTGCACCAGGTTGTCATAGAATCTCTTACCAGAAAACACCATAGATTTCATAGCAGTATTTAAAAGGAAATTGGGTAAATGTTTGAAAAATACATTTATAATGGATATGGGGAAAGGACAGGTAAATGGGGCTAAATGGGTCGCTGCTTCTGAAAGTTGACAGAGACACAGTTGGCTGAATGGCTTCCTTCTGTGTTCTATAAACCTATGATTCCATGAAAATTGTAATCGCATTATAAAAGAATGCATTTACAATGTAACTACATATCGACACAAGAGCAAATCTCCACCTTTGTGTTATAATGAGTTTGTTATCTACTGACATTTTGTCATCATTCCAATGCTAACAGTGCTTCTTTATGAAGAGACTGGATTCATTAAGCAAGTCAAACAGGAGGGAAGAAGATCAATTACAATCATGATCTCTGAAGTCAGTTTGTTATTTTCAACTGTGTTTTCTGTGGCAGGTTGGGGCAGGACAAAGGGGATAGGGAGGAAATCAGGGAGACAGGAAAACTGGAAATCATTTTTATTAGGAGGGTCTGGAATTCTCCAGGGAGCCCCAAAATATCCTTTTGTGAGGTACATTCTTTTGGAGGAGGAAAAATTTATTCACAGCCTTAATGCATTCTTTGACTTTTAGGTAGGGTTTTTGTGTAGACCTACAGTTGATGACAATTTAATTGAATGCATTATTATTATTTTCAATACAGTGAATCATTACTTGTTTGGTTAAGTAAAAGATAATGTTCGGCCCCATAAGACAACATCACTCCCACAGAATAATGCTTACTGTCATAGAATTAATGGAGGATATTCAATGCTTTGCAGTGAAATGAATCACAAGTGCTGGTGAGTTATGTTCAGCTTCACTCAGAGGAGTAAATATTGTATTTCACAGAAAGATGTTCAATATTCCTATTATCCCAGTTTCTATGCTTCTAATATTTCAAGAACTTATTTTATTTTGGGATTTTTTTTTTACATCTGCAGAACCAGAGAAAACCCTTGCAGTGACGTGATGTTATTCCTTGATGTGTTGTTGCATGCAACGAACAGTTGGTCGCTCATGAAACCACCCACATTACCAAATCTCCAACCTATCTGAAGGGAGGTGGGGCCGGTTATTTCAGTTGATTAGGTGGTAAGTGGGTGGATCAGATTAACGACAATGGCGGTGGGCAGGGGAGTGGTTGATCCCTGTTCTAGCTGAGGTAGACTCCAGCTGAGGCCCAAGTCGCCCTGGCACACGGTAAAATTCACAGCAAAAGCTGTGGTTCGGCAAATAATCGAGAATGCTACCTGGAGAAGAAGAAATCATGAATAGAATGTCTGAGGGCGAATGGGTGATGCTGCCCTTATCACCATGTAGCAGCCAGCCATCTAGTCGGGTTGGCAGGGACCTAGTTTACCTATCAACTCTGGGGACTCTGCAGAACTAAGAAATCCATTCCTAAACATAGGAGGAAAACCAAACTCACTTTCAAAGTGTAAAAGCAACAAACATTCCAGCAAATTAGATGGTGGCACGGAGCAGTGAGCAGAGCTTAGGGGAAATCCTGCCTAGGCAGGACTTCTAGCAGTTGGCTAAAGAGGCTATTGGCAGCAGTCAAGGAGCATGCTGCACCTCCACCAATGAAATAAGGACTTCCATTTAAATAACACATTAATCGCATCTCTCAGAAATGTCTCAAAATGCTTCATGTGCAATAATTAACTTTGAAGTGGGGTTACTGTTGTTATGTAGGCAATGCAGCAGCCATTTTGTACTTGCTGGGATTGAACAAAGCACTTAATCTATCTGGGTTCTTTTGTTGGCTTGTATAAGCGGATGGATGAATATCAGCCAAAGCTCTGTCGAAACTCGGATAGCCAGTGATGGATAGAACGCTGGAGCCTAGTCCTCGTTCACTTACAATCTTTCAGTTACAGAGGTGCACATTGTATGTGATTCATCTTCAACCAAAGCACCTTTTCAAGTCTGATCCTATATCTCGGAGCACAGGTGAGTCTCCAATTAATACCCACTGCTGGATACATTTGACACCCAAATGATACACAATTAACAAGAACCAGGGGAACTTGTTTTTTCGAACATCGCCACAAAATCTGAACAGCTGGAGCAGGCAGAAGGGCATGTCGATTTAAAATCCCATCTAAAAAGAATGGAGCGCTCCTTTATACCTGTAAGTCGAGCTTCAGCCCACAGACTTCTGACTTAAGTGAACATGGGTATTTTACATAAAGGGTACGGTATAAATGCTGATCTTCACTCATGAAAAGAGATTTACGTAATGTCCCTTTAAAGCACACGGTTCCAGATCATTACTTATTTAATTATGAGTACACCCCAAAATAACCCAGATTTGATAAGCAGCAGCCTCTAATTCTGCTTAATTACAAAGGTTTGATAACCTATGTGATTTATTATTCTTGTTTACCTTTAGGATTGTCGGTGAACTGCACTGGGAGGAGGGATGCCACATAGCTAGTTTGAAGAACCATTTAACAGTTGCCCCAGGATCTTAGCCATATCTACATGGCTAATGGGATCTTTAATAGAAGCACAACTGACTTTATGTTATTACAATTTCAGTAATTAAATAGAACTAGAATTAGAGACTTTGGTCTGAAAGTTAGTTATTTTTTAAAGTATTATTAAATTAAATAAGGAAAATTAATGTAGCTATCACTGGTATGATATTTTATTTACATTATATTTTTTAGCCCCGTTGGAAAGCAGTCTCGATATAATCTGCATTTTTGAAACTACTTTTCATTCTCATTTAGAAACTTCAGTGCAATTTTTAAAAATAAAATCTAACTGATCTTCTCGGGTAAATGCTCTCTAAAGGCACATCCTTGGGTCATTTGGAGGCTAATTACTGTTCCTGAGAGAAATTTCTTCAGATTGGCGACTGCCTGCAAATCTTTGATCGTTGTTGTCAAGGTCACCGAGATCAAAAGGAACTGTCTATCATTAAAAAAAAATGTTCATTTGTGTTTGGTTGCTGCATAATAATTGTTTTTTGAGTCAATCAAGAAAAGAAAGATTCAGGGTGGGGTGGATTTATTTACAGAGCACACTCATGCAAATTAACTTTTTCCCATGCATCGAAAAATAAAACCTTTCATGACCTCAAGACATCCCAAATTGCTTTATAGCCAACTGAGTACTTTTTGAGTCGTAATCACGGATGTAGAAAATGCAAGAGCCAATTTGCACACAGTAAGGTCCCACAAACAGCAATGTGTTAAAGACTAGATAGTCTTTTTTAGTGATGTTGGTTGAGAGATAAATGTTGGCTGGGACACCAGAGGAAACTCCCCTGTACTTCCTCAAAATAGTGCCATGAGAATTTTTTTACATCCACCGAGAAGTCACATGGAGCCTCAGTTTAACAGCTCATCTGAAAGACACCACCTCTAATTGTGTAGCACTCCCTCAGTACTGCATTGGAGTTGGCTCCAATGGAAAAATGTGGATTGATTCAGAAGAGCCAACATGGATTTGTTAAAGGAAAATTGTGTCTAACTAACTTGCTGGAGTTTTGTGAAGAGGTAATGGAGATGGTTGATGAGGGCAAGGCTGTTGATGTGGTGTATATGGACTTTCAAAAGTCTTTCGATACAGTGTCACACAACGGACTTGTGAGGAAAGTTATAAGTCATGGAATAAAAGGGACAGTAGCAACATGGATACAAAATTGACTGAGGGATAGGAAACAGAAAGTAATGGTTAATGGGTATTTTTCAGGCTGGAAGAAGGTTTGTAGTGGAGTTCCCCAGGGTCGGTATTGGGACTCTTGCTTTTCCTGATATATATATATATATATATATATATAAATGATCTAGATCTTGGTGTGCTGGGGACAATTTCAAAGTCTGCGGACAACACAAAACTTGGGAGAATTGTAAACTGTGAGGAGGACAGTGCAGAACTTCAAAAGTACATTGACACATTAGTGGAGTGGGCAGATAGGTGGCAGATGAAGTTCAATGCGGAGAAGTGTGAGGTGATACACTTTGGTACAAAGAACATGGAGAGATAGCATAAAATAAAGGGTACTAATCTAAAGGGTGTGCAGGAGCAGAGAGACCTGGGTGTATATGTACATAAATCATTAATGGTGGCAGGACAGGTAGAGAGATCTGTTTCTAAAGCATACAGTATTCTAGGTTTCATTAATAGGGGCATAAAGTACAAGAGCAGGGAGGTTATGATGAACTTATATAAGACACTGGTTAAACCTCAGCTGGAGTATTGTTTACAGTTCTGGATGCCACACTATAGGAAGGATGTGAACGCATTGGAGAGAGTGCAGAAGAGGATTTTGAGAATGGTTCCAGGGAGGAGACACTTCAGTTATGAGGGAAGATTGGAGAAGTTGGGACTGATTTCCTTGGAGAGGGGAAGGCTAAGAGGAGACTTGATAGATGTTTTCAAAATCATGAGGGGTCTGGGCAGAGTAGATAGGGAGAAACTGTTCCCACTCTAAATGGATCGAGAACCAGAAGGTACAGTTTTAAAGTGTTTTGCAAAAGAAGCAAGTTGAGAAAAAACTTTTTGACACAGTGAGTAGTTAGGGTTTGGAATGCACTGCCTGGAAGTGTGGTGAAGGCAGGTTCAATTGAGGTATTCAAGAGGACATTGGATGATTATTTAAATAGAAACAATGTGCAGGGTTACGGGGAAAAGGCAGGAAATTGGCACGAAGTTAAAATGCTCAGAGAGCTGGTGCAGACACAATGGGCCAAATGCTCAGACATTGACTGGAGAGCCAGAGGGGTAAAGTTTCAACTTGTCACAGCAACATAAGCCTGGGAAGAATTTTTGGGTCGGCGAGCGGGGGAGGGACCCGCTCACCGACGCGTAAAATGATGCGCGTTGACATCGGGTGGGCGTCCCGACGTCACCACTCATCATTTAGATTTTCAGTTCGGTGGGCGCGCAGCTGAGTCTGCTGCGCGCCCACAAAACTGTCAGAGCCCTATTAAGGCCATTAAGAAAGTAATTAAAATAGTTAACAATGCTGCCCGTCCAATCTTAAGGTTGGCGGGGGGCAGGTGAAGAGCTCAGGCAGCCTTCGCATTTTTCATGAAACCTCATCCACGGGCGGGATAAGGTTTCATGAAGGGCTTATTAATTGAATAAAAGATTTTCAAACATTAGATAAACATGTCCCAGCTCAAGTGACACTGTCACATGAGGGGACATGTCTAAATAATTTTTCTCTGTCTTTAATAAAAACTTTAATTCCCAACTTGATCTCCTTGAGCCAGCTCCGTGCCTCAGGGAGATTTCTGCATTCTTTCTCAGGGAATTCTCCCTCTCCGCCCGCACAGGGAACTCTCAGAGCTTCCGGGCGTATGTCACGCTGGGCAGGCCTTAATTGGCCCGCCCACGTAAAATGGTGGCACGGCCCCGATCGGGGGCGCCGATCGGGTTCGCTCCCTCCCTCCCCCTACCCACCCGTCACCGCACAACCCCCCCACCCACAGGGGGAAATTTCTGTCCCTGGTGTTTCCATTCAGCTGCCTGTTGGAGAATTTTCAGTTTTGTTGAAATCAGCAAAAATGAAAATCAAACGGTTTCTACGTAGGGCACAATCTACAATGTCAGTTTTATGTCCAGGCGGCAAAATCTACCACAAGGATTTAGGGGAGATTTGAACCAAGTATTTAAGAATATTAAAAGCACCAAACAAGTTGATGGTGCTGTTTTGTTTGTTCTTGGGATTTGGGCAAATCTGCATTTCTTACCCGTCCCTAGTTGCCTTAGTGATGCCAAGCTTTCTCCTTGAACAGCTGAAGTTCAAGATGATGACACTCTCATGACAATAACAGCAACAAGTTGTAGTTAAAAAGCACCTTGAACATAGTAAAATTTCCCAAGGTGCTTCACAGGAGTGTTATCTAACACTTGGCACCGAGCCACATAAGGAGATATGTTGAGCAGGGGCTCAACAAGTTAACCTTTAAGAAATACCTTAAAGGAGGAGAGAGGGGAAGAGAGGCATGGTAGTTTAGAGATTGAATGAGAGCTTAGAGCCTATAGGCAGCTGAATGTAAAGCCTCAAGTGGTGGAGGGATAGAAACTGATAATATGCAAGTGGCCAGGATTGGAGGAGAACAGAGATTCTGGATAATTGTAGGGCTGGAGGAAATAATAGAGTAAGGGAGGGATGAGGCCATAATGGGAATTTAAAAACAAGGCTGGGAATATTAAAATCGAGGTGTTGCTGGAACCGGAGTCAATCTACATCAGCAAGCATGTGGGTAATGGGTGAAAAGAACCTTTTGAGAGTTAGCAAACATGGAGGAGCTCAAAGTTCACAGAGGGCAAAAAAGCGGGAGGCACTTCAGGATAGCATTGGACGGTGCTAGTTAGGTAATTGCAGGATATTTACACAGTGAAGGAATAACACTCCTATGAAGCACCTTGGGAAATTTTATTCAGTGATATCTGGTGGTACAGTGTAGCACTTAGTGAGAAACCATTGTGATGGGGCTGGGCAGAACTAGGAGCCACCATATGAGCTGAGGGCACAGCAGATAAGGTTGGATGTCTGGAGTTTACTGCTCCCAGGAGCAATCAACTTGTTGGACAGAATTTGAGAGAACAGAATGGAATCTGGGACCTCACTGCCCTTTAAACAATGATTAGATATCTGAAAAATGAGCTGATTCCAGCATATGGAAAATGATGCCTGGATCTGGGGCACCCTGGAGCTTTCCTGACCATCCTTGTGAGATCAGAGAGCAATGGGGTATGGTGACATATGCTTCGGAGATGGAGTCAAAGAAAAATATCAATACGGGTAAATGCTACGTTTGTGGCACCCAAGTCCTGGAGTGGGTCTGGAACCTAGGCCAAAGTACTATCAACTGAACCACCCTGGCTCCTGATAACACACCCCTGAAGTCACATACTCTACTCAGAACTTGGTTGCAGCAGAAGATTCCCAGGAGGACAGCGGAAACACTTTAGGGATGTCCTCAAAATATCCCTGATAAGGTCAAACATTGCTGCTGGCCCAGGGGAGACTCTGAATTGTGATGGATCAAAATGGAGAAGGCTCTTTTGGGATTAAGGCACCGAGCACATTGAGAGACTTTGTCGGGAACATGCAGAGACGAAGTTGAGGAGTCAGAGAGAGCGCACAAACCTCCTAACAACCCCATCTACCCAACCCTTCGAACACCATCTGCCCCGCATGTGGCAGAGTCTGCAGATCCTGCATTGGACTTATCAGACATCTCAGAACCCATCGAACTGGAGTGCAAGTTATCCTCCATCACAAGAGGGTGATGAAGAGGGTGGTAGCATACGGGTTATGTTACTGGACTAGCAAACTTAATGATCTGCATCAGGCACGGTGATGGTGACCATGAAACTACCAGACTGTCATTAAAAAGCAATCTGATTCACTTCTGGGAAGAAAAGCCTGCTATCCTTACCTAGTCTGGGCTATTTGACTCTCTCCCCGACCCCCCATATATGGGTTGATCATCACTGGCCTTTGAATTGGCCTGGCAAACTATTTGGTCAAGCTGAAGAAATCAGCTCATCACTTTTTCAAAGGCCATAAGGGATGGACAAAATGCTGGCCTTGCCAGCATGCCTACATCCTGAGGAGAAAAGAGGAGATGTGAACTCTTGAACTGGCTCTGATTGTGTTTCCCAAAAGATGGGGAACAGAAAATAGCTTGTGTGCAGGTAGGAAATGAGCTAAAGGACAACTTATGGGTCTAATTTGACTTTTCTCAAGAAATATAAGTGGGAGAAAGACTGCTGCAAATTGTCACCGCACTCACACGTAACAACACAGAGAAATGGTTACTATGGACACCAAATGCACCTCCAAGGAGACAATATAGAAAAGACACCTGAAAATGATACAGAATAAATAGTAGCTTCACTGGCTTAGCAGAACAGATACTCAACAAAGACTACATAAGGAATACCAGGAAAAGAGGTCCAAGTATTTATTGTGGAATTTTAAAGCAGAGGTTACAGTTCTGCAGTCTCAGATAAAGAGCACTAAATTATTGCAAAACAACAACCACGCAGATATACAAAATGTAGAGAACCAGCATTTTATCTGCCCGATGGATTTGAGTATTAACCCATAACAATCAGTGGTGAATTTTTTAGACCTTTCAAAGGAAAGGAATCTAGTCATAGCCCAGACACAAACAAAGCTTTAGGAGGGGAAAAAATATCTGAAAAACAGCAATCTAAAACATTCAGCAAGGAGTCATGTGATATCACGAGTTATTGACCAAGGTCGACAATTCTCTGACTCATTTCTATATGCTGCGGAGAAATTGGATAGCGCTGGCATGTTGGATCGGACTAGGTGCAGGGATTAGTCACAAGGCCAGAACAGACAGGTTCGAGGTCAATTGAAATTGGATCATGGGCCGCATTTCAATGAGACTGGTGAGAACCAAAAGCCTACAAGTCTTCCCCAGGCAGCTTTGTAGTGAGGTAGATATCAATTTTGGGCCACTTTATTTTGAATTCTTACATGAAATGTGGGCATCACTGCCAAGGCCAGCATTTCTTGCCCATCCCTTGAACTAAGGGGGTTTGCTAGGCCATTTCAGAGGGCAGTTAGGACTCAACCACATCACTGCAGGTCAGACCAGGTGAGAACAACAGATTTCTTTCCTTAAAGGGCTTTAGTGAATCAGATGGGTTTTTACAACTTATGGTCATCATTACTGGGTCTAACTTTCAATTTCAGATTTTATAATTGAACTTAAATTCCACCAGCTGCCATGATGGGATTAGCACCCATGTCCCCTGGGCCTCTGGATTACTAGTCCAGTGAAATTGCGACTACATCACTGTCTTCTCTGCGATGATAATAGTGCCTCTCTGGTAGGTTGTTTGGCAGGTGTCTATTTGCTGCCTATAAAACGCATTTCTAAGTTACTATACCTAAAGTGACACTGACATTCAGATCAAGAAGGAAAGTCTTCCATTTGTATAACACTTTCACAACCTCAGGAGGTTCCAAAGCACCTTACAGCCAATTAGTTACTTTTGAAGCATAGTCACAGCATAATGTGGATAGATGGCAGCCAACTTTGTGCACAGCAAGCTACCACAAACAGCAATGTGATAAGAACCAGATCATCTATTTTAGTGATGCTCGTTGAGTGATAAACATTGGTCAGTACACCATTGAGAATTCCTTTGTCCTTCTTTGAAATAGTGCCATGGGATCCTTTACATCCACCTGAAAGGGCAGATGGGGACTTAGTTTAACATCTAATCCAAAAGGCTCTGACAGGGCAGTACCCCCTCAGAACTGCAGTGGAATGTCACCTAGATTTTCTGCTCAAGTCTCTGGACTGAGGTTAGAATCACAACCTTCTGATTCTGGTAAGCATGGTTACCAACTGAGCCGCCGGAGAAACAGAAGAATTTGAAAGGGCACCATCTGAGAATGTTTAGTCTCTTGATCTATCTGGGAGGATGCCTGTGCCTGTTATCAGCTCCCGAGGTTGCAAATATTTCCCCAGACTGCTTTGCTCCATTGAAATTTTGGTGATACACAGCAACATCTGGAAAGAGAAGAGACAGCCGAGCATTTTGTTTGTAGACACATGGAACATTCTTCATCTGTTTATTTCTGTTTACAAATGCTGACAGGCCTTCAGCAAATTTCCAACATCCTTTGTTTCTATTTCAGATTTCCAGAACTTGCATTGCATTTTCCATTTATCCTTGCCTGTTTGGAGCAGTGCAGTCTGGCAGTTAACCAGTAGCTTTAGTCGTTTGAAGCCAAAAATGGTGATCCATGATCCTTTGGGATGACTTGTAAGAAACAGAACTTTGTTTATAAATAGCACCTTGACATAGATTGCTTGGATGCCCCCCATCACATTGTATGGTATCTTCTTCCTTACCCCAGAAAAAACAGTTTGCCTAGGAAGGCATGTGAATGCATTACGATGCGAGTGTGTATGTGTTGTACAGATAAGATGTAACATTAAAAACAGATAAGGAACATTGCACTTACTGCACCAAGGAACAAAAAGGTGAGAGTTCACAGCTGCAATTCCTCACATGGTGACTTACTGGGACTGATAATTAGGCCAAGCACGGCACCCGAGCACTCTTGGCTCCGTGCCTAGACACAAATGGGCCGACCTTCCTGGATAAAGCAAGGTCACTTCACGTGCACACTTCACTGGTTCTCTAGGCTCATCTTGCATGATGCATGGGAGCACCAGGGCCATATTTTTGAGTGGCAGCAGCCACTGAAGGGTTGATGGCTGCCTCTTGTCCTCTGACTCCTTCCCTGGTGTGAGGTCAGGGGGCACCTAGCACTGGGTAGAGGCCAAGAAGGACATGGGTGAATTGAGCAAGAGGGTGCAATAGTATCAGGGGGAGATGGGCAAGAAATGCCTTACTTACATTTTTTATGCTTTCCTTTCCTACAGTGCCCATTTCAAATGGCCTATGGCAATGGAACACTCTCAAGGTACTCCAACTGTATTATGGATTAGGCAAGTGTAACTCAGAGGCCTAATGAGCCCAATACACAATTGATGCACTGGTTCCCAGTCTCCTTTGTTCCCACTACCTGTACTGAGTATCTCAAATGTTTTGGAGGGGTCTCTATCTGATTTTCTGGGGAGAGGGCACGCAATGTGCTTCATCACTATTCTATTTTCAATTCCTCCCTCACTCACCACAAATCAGAACCAGTCCAGCAAAACCCCAGTAAGTGTCAAGGTGTATGTTTTAGGCCATTGGTAGTACTCTTGTCCCTGACTCAGAAGGTCATGGGTTCAAAGTCACATTCCATGAGGCTTGAGTATATAACCTAGGCTGACACTCCAATGCAATACTGAAGGAATGTTGCACTCCTGGAGCTGCTGTCTTTTGGATGAGACACTAAACCAAAGCCTGCTCTTTCAAGCAAACATAAAATATCCTAGGTCTCTAAGTGAATAACAGCAGGGAGTTTTCCATGGTGTCTTGGCCAGTATTTATCCCTCAACCAATATCATTAAAACAGATTATCTGGTCATTATTTCAATGCTATTTGTGGAATCTTGCTTTGTTTATCTTAATTACCACAGGAACCACAATTCAGAATTATTTCATTCAACATGAATCATTTTGGGATGTCCTGAGGTCATGAAAGGTGATATATAAATGCAAATTCTTTCTTTCTAATTCTCCATAGGGCAGCCCAATAGATTAGAGCGAGTTTCACCAATTTCAGAGCTGCATCAGCAAAGGGATAGTAATAGGTGCCTGTTGTCTGGTATGGCATGTGGGGATAACTTAAAAAGTAAAGAAAAAATACAATATAATGGTCACTAAATTAAAAAAACACACAACAAGGTGAAGTGCTCAATGGTAGAGCAATGGAAATATGGAGTGCAACAATAAAAAGGCCAAAAATGAAGAGTTACCATAAGTTGGTGAAGTCAAAGTATATGAGCCACATAGGACAAGAGGTCCTAGGTTTGATTCCCATTCTGTGTTGAGTTAGTTGACGTCATTGATGGTCCTGTAAAAGTATTTCAACTGGCTCAAGGACTCTGGTCTAGGGAGCTGAAAATCAACCAGGGCTTGCTCTGTTGTACAGTGACACCCCAACTGCCACCAACCCCCTCAACCCTTTACTGGAAAGTGTACTTGTGGAGGTGAGGTGGGAACAGGATTGAGTCAAGAGATGATATTCCCTAAATATTGCTTGCTAATGCTCACTGTCTGGGCTCGTACATGGAGAATGGCAACTCAGACCAGGAAACAGAAGGCTGCTGCTGCCTGTTGAACCATATCTAGCAGGAGGCAATACTGTCAGGAAAGGAAAAGAGAAAGAAGGAAAGTACACTGATGAGAAGAAAAGACAATTGAGATAGGGTCCCTGCAACAGTTTATAAATTATAGTATGGACCCTGCAGATCCATCTATCTACATATTTAGCAGTTTTGAATCTGTCACATTTCAGACATCACATTTCAACGTACCTCACTTCATTACAGATACAAAACAACCTGTTATAAAAAGGGAAAAAATTGTTGCAGATGCAAATCTACAATATCTAATTAACTTTCGGAGTTGTTTAAGGGGAATAGGCCTCTAACTAACCTCAGGATGTGCAATGTAATTTTAAAGAAATAGCCATATTACACCCAGCTGGGTCTTAGCAGCAGACTAACACACTTTGGTATATTATGCTGTTGTCCAAACACTAGGAGCAACAAAATGGGATATCTGCTAGTATGTAATAATAAATGCAGTTGATCAGCGGTAACAAAAGATAAATGAACAAAGCTGGGAAAATGAACAGAGTAAGATGAGCACTAAAAATGTTAAGATTTTATAGAAAGTCAAGGTTAACAAAAAGCATCAGCACAGTGCAAAGAACACCAAAGATAAACAGCAGCATTTTACCACATTGAATGGCCAATGTTTCTTGCAAAGTACAATTGCAGTACACTGAACATTAAGAGAGAGACATCAAACACCCAGACCTGCATTAGACCTGCTGGACGTACGCCTGAACCAAATTAAGTAAAAATGTACCAGAATGTTTAACTCAAAAAATGTAAACAGTGGCGTGACCTTATCTTGTAAAATCACTCAACAGTTACAGGAAATACCATTAATATCAAGATTTACAAAGGTTTTCTAGCCGCTAGCTACAAGGATAAAAAAAAGGGTTTGTACCATAACATCAGACCTCTAATTGGAATGCTGATAAAATTATCATTCTTTAGTAAGAAAAGAATTCCATCTCTCATTAAAAAGGAATGTTTAGAAATTAAAATTTGATGGGAAAAATGGATTCATTGTTTTGCTTGTTGTGACACATATTAATAAATTTCTCAAAGCAGATTGGTAGTTTTACCCGGGCAGAGGGAGAGGAACGTAGTTTTCTATTAGGAGTGATGGATCAGGTTGCCTCTTGTCTCTACTGTAAAATTCAATGATATCTGATTCTTGGGCCATCAGCTTTCTGTGATGTGGAAGATTCCTGCTCTCCTCCTTGAGGATCACATCTCTTTGGTACATACATTGTTCTTGTAAATCTTATATTTCCTTTGCCGTCTTTTATCAGAAAGAGAGAAAAAAATTAAGATCACTATAGAGATAGGGCTAAGCAAGCATGCAGAGCAACAATGAAAGCCATCTATTGAAAAGCTGGGCACAGCAGAATGCTAGGATAGGCCTGCTTCAGTGAAAAACAACAAAAGAATTCAATGGCAAATCCCACAACAGCCAAGGCGAAACCAATTGTTAAAGGGGAATGGAGAAACAGAAGAGAGGGAAAGGAATAGGTTAAGAAAGATATTTGGGGCACTCTGTCTTCCCTATTGTCCCATGTTCGATTCTTACTTGTTGCTTTCAATGGTCTTTCTAGTTTTGATTCCTCTATTCGCGTTATAGAAAATCTTGCACCTGGAATTTGTCTCACTCTGACAGCTCTGTCTACTTGACCTTTTTAGGTAAGAAGTAGAATTGACATGCACCGGCCTAAAGAAGGTGTGAAAGAAAAGAACTTCAAGGATTAAAAAATATAGGCTGCAAAATGTGCCTCAGCACCTGGTTTATCGGCTCTACAAGTGCTCCTTTACCTTTGTACAAGGGAGACCAATCAGGCTCTGCATTCCAACAGAGCTGAATACATGTCATTCTCTTGCCAGCATGAAGCATTTGAAGTGATCACAGGGCTTTGCGAGGATTGTAGGCTTCCCCATTGCATGCACATCACTTTGTGGGCAGTGCATGTAAACTCCGAGATGTACCGCAACTGAAAAAGACCCCACTTCTTCAACAGCAGCTGGTATGCAACTATACGCAGCCCACCATGCAGGTCAATGTCCAGTATCCTGGCAGCAGTCATGATCTCAACATTTTGCGGCAGTTTGCTGTACCATCAACAATTGAGTCGATGACATGGCTCATGAGTCTGGTGCACAACTCAGCCCAACTTGTGTAGCATGTATCCAATGAAAGCCATGCTGCCACAGGAAATGTGATAGAGCAGACCAATGGTGGAACCCTGCAGTATCGTCAGATTGTGTATCAAGATTCATAGTGACCTGCTGCATGCTGCACAACCTCATCTTCATGAAGACACAGGCCTTGCCACTGGCTATATGATGCTGGCTAACAGCTGAGGAGCAGGAGGAGTTATTTACCTAAACAACCACTTTCTGATCAGGCTGCCCATCAAAAAACTCATCCATCTGCGACATCAGTAAATGCAACCTTAATTTTCCATTCGCCAATGCTCCCACAGCTTACCTTCCCTCCGTTACTGAGCATCACAGCATCCACTTTGTCACATTGCAAAAATAAAAGACAACTCAAAACAACCATTCCAAATCAAGTTTAGAAATCAAACCATGCCACATTGCATATAAACATCAATTAATCACCTTTGTGCC
This sequence comes from Cetorhinus maximus, assembly GCF_964194155.1. Classification (NCBI taxonomy): domain Eukaryota; kingdom Metazoa; phylum Chordata; class Chondrichthyes; order Lamniformes; family Cetorhinidae; genus Cetorhinus; species Cetorhinus maximus. Next base: position 217,510,862 of record NC_135880.1, read on the forward strand.
TTCATTCCCTTAGTGCTTAACTTTAATTTGCCTTTGCCTGTCCTGGTGTCCCTGTAACAGTTCTACCTCTGTGCTTGCAGTGTAGTTGGTGGAAAGCTTTCCTTTTGAGTGGGGAGGATTGCAGATGGCCTTGCAAGATGAGCTCAGGTAGCTCTAGGAGTAAAAGACCAAGCTTGGAACTGCAACATCTAGGCATGGGCAATAGCAGACTGGGCTGGCTAACTGACAGGCCACAGCGAGGGCACTGGCAAAGCACCAAACTTCATTTTATAACACATTTAGGAAGGGAAAACTGAGGGAGTAAATGAGTTTTACAGAATTGTGGCCCTGGAAAGGAAAAGAAAGATAAGTTATAGTTCCCTAATGAAGAATAAACTGGATAGCAAAAAGACAGATAGTTATGAACACTGGGTGAGTTCCTGCCACTTTAGGACACTTTTGTGACTTTAATGAACATAATGTGATTGTGTCTTCTAATTTGTCTTCATAATGTGTCTTCTAATCCCAGACCCGGCTGTGTATTTACCATACCCCCTGACCTTCCCCTCTTTGATGCCGAACGTTCAGTACTCAGCAAAGGACTCAGTTTCAACAACTCTTCGACACCGACGCCCATCCAGGACCCTCCGCCCCTGCCTGTCCCTCTGTCCCCATCCCGTCTTCCAATCCCAGCCCCGGCCGTGTATTCAGCATACCCCCTAACCTTCCCCTCTCCGATGCTGAATGGTCAGTGCTCAGCAAAGGACTTAGTTTCATACCCTTGCACCCTCATCTCAATGAATTTCGGGCTCGGCACGATGCTGAACTCTTCTTCTGCTGCCTTCGTCTCCGTGCTCACTTCTTTGGGCAGGAGTCCTCTCACCGTTCAACGGATCCTTTTGTCCACCTCCAATATTCTCCCTCCACCTGGACCCCTCCCTCTGGATTCTTACCTTCTCTTGATCTTTTCATTTAGAACTGTCGGCGTGACATCAGTCGTCTCAATTTCTCTGCTCCTCTCACCCATTCTAACCTGTCTCTCTCTCTGAACTTGCTGCACTCCGTTCTCTCAGGTCCATCCCTGACATTGTCATCAAACTTGCTGACAAGGGTGGTGCTGTTGTTGTCTGGCGCACTGACCTCTAGCTCGCAAAGGCTGAGCATCAACTTGCAGACATTTCCTCCTACCTCCCCCTGGACCATGACCCCTCCACTGAACATAAAGCCATTGTTTCCAGGACTGTTACTGACCTCATCTCCTTTGGACATCTTCCTTCCACAGCTTCCCACCTGATAGTCTCCCAACCTTGGATGGCTCGCATCTACCTCCTACCCAAAATCCACAAACAGGACTGTCCCGGCAGACTGATCGTGTCAGCCTGTTCCTGCCCCACGGAACTCATTTCTTGCTATCTTGACTCCATTCTCTCTCCCCTTGTCCAGTCCCTTCCCACCTACATCCGTGATTCCTCTGACACCCTACATCATATCAATAATTCCCAATTCCCTGGCCCCAACTGCCTCCTCTTCACCATGGATGTCCAATTCCTCTACAACTCCATCCCCCACTGGGATGGTCTGATGGCTCTCCGCTTCTTCCTCGAACAGAGGCCCGAACAATCCCTATCCACCACTACTCTCCTCCCTCTGGCTGAACTTGTTCTCTCACTGAATAATTTCTCCTTAAACTCCTCTCAATTCCTCCAAATGAATTGTGTGGCTATGGGTACCCGCATGGGTCCCAGTTATGCCTGTCTCTTTATGGGGTATGTGGAACATTCCTTTTTCCAGTCCTACTCAGGCTCCCTTCCACAACTCTTTCACCGGTTCATCGATGATTGCTTTGGTGCCGCGTCATGATTTCGTCTGGAAAAATTTATTAATTTTGCTTCCAATTTCCACCCTTCCATCATTTTCACATGGTCCATCACTGACACTTCCCTTCCCTTCTTTGACCTCTCTGTCTCAATTTCTGGTGATAGACTGTCCACCAATATCCATTACAAGCCTACTGACTCCCACAGCTACCTTGATACAGCTCCTCACACCCCGCTTCCTGTAAGGACTCCATCCCATTCTCCCAGCTCCTTCGCCTCCATTGCATTTGTTCCGATGATGCCACTTTCCAAAACAGTGCTTCTGACATGTCTCCCTTCTTCCTTAACTGAGGTTTCCCACCCACAGTGGTTGACAGGGCCCTCAACCGTGTCCGACCCATCTCCCACGCCACTGCCCTCACACCTTCCTCTCCCTCCCAGAACCATGATAGGGTCCCCCTTGTCCTCACTTTTCACCCCACCAGCCTCCGCATTCAAAGGATCATCCTCCGCCATTTCCGCCAACTCCAGCACGATGCCACCACCAATCACATCTTCCCTTCACCCCCCCCCCCACCCCCCCCCCCCCACTCCCCGTCAGCATTCAATAGGGACTGTTCCCTCCGGAGCACTCTGGTCCACTCCTCCGTCACTCCCAACACCTCAACCGCTTCCCATGGCACCTTCCCATGCAATCACAGAAGGTGCAACACCTGCCCCTTTACTTCTCCCCTCCTCACTGTCCAAGGGCCCAAACACTCCTTCCAAGTGAAGCAGCGCTTCACTTGCACTTCCCTTAATTTGGTCTACTGCATTTGCTGTTCCCAATGCGGTCTCCTCTACATTGGAGAGACCAAACACAGACTGGGTGACCGCTTTGTGGAACACCTTCGGTCTGTTTGCAAGCATGATCCAGATCTTCCTGTCGCTTGCCATTTCAACACACCACCCTGCTCTCGTGCCCATATCCGTCCTTGGCCTGCTGCAATGTTCCAGTGAAGCTCAACGCAAACTGGAGGATCAGCACCTCATCTTCCGATTAGGCTCTCTACAGCCTTCCGGACTCAACATTGAGTTCAACAACTTCAGATCATGAACTCTCTCTTCCATCTTCACCCCTTTTTGATCTCCCTTTTTTCAATATTTATTTTTTAAATTTTTATGCATATATTTTTTTCCCACCTATTTCTATTATTATTTTTTAAATTTATGTCCGTTCATTGTTTTATCTCCACCTCTTAGCCTATTTCGATTTTTTTCCCCCATACCGTCCCCTCCCCCCGCTCCACCCCCACAAGGGTCATCTGTCACTTGCTCATCCTGCTTTCTACTCTTAATGTCACCATTAGCACCTCCTTTAGCTAATATCACCACCATCAACACCCCTTTGACCTTTTGTTTATGATATCTTTTGCAATCTCTCCTTTGCCTCCACCTATCACTGGCCTTCCATCCAGCTTCACCTATCATTTAGCAGTATATATTTCACCACATTTATACTTCTATTTAGTTCTGAAGAAGAGCCATACGGACTCAAAATGTTAACTCTGTCTTTCTCCCTACAAATGCTGTCAGACCTGCTGAGTTTTTCCAGCAATTCTTGTTTTTGTTTCAGATTTCCAGTATCTGCAGTATTTTGCTTTTATATAATGTGATTGTAGCTGGAAAAATGACCCAATTACTTTGCAGAACATTGCAGACAAGATAATTTATCATTCCTGCACGTTAATCACTGTCTAAACTGAAAACCCAATTTTTCAAACTTTCTTAGTTTGGATGTGGTTTGAGTAGAACAACAGGGCTTTATTTTTGCTCTATGTATAAAGTTAAAGTAATTTTACTGAAGTCTCATTAGAAACCTCCTTACTTTAGTCAAAGAATTCTTCTTTAACTTCACACACAGGAGGGAATATACCCCATAATAAGAACCCATTAGATATAATAACTTGCAATTTGCTGCAATGGCACTATTAGTGATGAATGGCATAAGTTAGACTAATGTGCTCCCCATTCCTCTAGTGACAAATTTATGCCACAGTTCACTGGAAAATGTTGAGAAGGCACTGCAGTGGGCATGTTTGGGAGCAGTGTGGCCAATGGATAGTTAAGAATTACTTTTGATTATTGATTTCTGCAGGAATTCTGACCTAGTTTATTTGTTTATTTATATCTGGCAGCAAATGGTTTAAAAGATATAGACAGGGATATTTCCCCCAAGAACAAAGACTTCTTCTGTAAATCACACATTGTATCACGAGGACATGGCTGGGTGCTGGGGATTTTAAGAAGAGTGCTGTACTTCGCACATAATTGATGTCAGAAAGTGATTTCAAAATCACCCCACAAGACAATTTCGCAATGTTTCAGGGATTGCCTACTTACTCTGATTACAGTATGCGGCAGTGTGAGAAATACATATAATTAACACGTGCATTTACATCACATTAAATCTTCAAAAATGTGAGCTCTGCTTTGATCAATCTCATCGAGAACATTTAGAAACGAGACAGCAACTGTAGTAAAATGCACAGTAGCGATGTTGCTGCTCTTAAACATTTTTTTCTTTTGATTCCTTATATGCTCCCAACATGGTGCTATTCTGCTCTGCAATGATTTCAGTGGTTTAAGTTCAGCAAACTCGATCTTGCCATTGATTTTAATGGGACCAGAATTATAACGAGCTGTTCAGCTAATTCGGCAAGGGAAAACGTGGAGTTGTGCAAAAGTATTAGGAAATTGTGTCATGGCATAGGTGATGAATTGAGCCATTCCTAGAAGTAATAATGGTTTGCGCTGTAGTTGCACCATTGCTATGGCGCAAGTTTCCAGTATGTTCCAGCTTAATGTTAGTTGTACACATAAGTCACAAGTTATTTTCCACTTTCACTATCTAGCATGTACCTTCCGTTTATAACACATTCACAAATCTAATGCCAAGGAATCACGAAGAAACATACAAAATTTGCTGGACTTCTCTTTTCTTGAGATAAGAATCACCAATATCTGCTTAATTTATCCATGAACTTAAGTAACCAACAAGCTAAATAAAAAGGAGTGTAGCAGAGTTTCTAAATGGAAACAAGAATATCTTAAACTTGTCTTTTATGGAGACTCACCTGGATCATGGATTTTTTAAAAAAAAGCTGTGTAACATTTTAACCATGATGACATCATGGGAAAGTGACGTGTTGTTGCAATTAGATAATAATCGAGTGACACATATTTGTAAAGAAACTGAAAAAACCTTTGTGAAACACTTTTCTTAATTGAAGATAGCCTGTAGTTAATTGCTGGTAATAATATACTAGTATAAATATGCTTTCTTAAAATAGGTAAATTAGTAAAGACTGTTTTATTTTTGTTCATGGGATGTGTTTGACACTGATAAGGTAGCGTATATTGCTCACCTCCACTTACCCTGAAGGCATTAAGGGACGGCTATGTAATGTGAAGTCATGTACAGAAGTGGCAAGTTCCTAAAGGATATTAGTGGATCAGCTGTGTCTTTAATAGCAATTTGACGGCATGGTCATTTCGGTGTTGAACAGGTTGTCAGAATTATGAATTCAGGTTCACAACTTGCTTATACAGTAGTAGGATTGGAACTTGCGGCCTCTGAGCTGTTGTTTTTTTTAACTGTAATTCAAAGCTGGGGTTTTAAAAGGCTTGAGGTCTCAGGTGGAAGGATGGAATAAGGGAAATAAGGGGTGTAGATATTAGTAACCACGGCAACTTATATTATTTTAGTGCCTTCAACGTAATAAAACATCCCAAGGCGATTCACAGGAGCGTTATAAGGCAAAACTCAACACTGAGCCACAAAAGCTGATAGATGTTAGGACAGATGGCCAAAAACTTGAAGGAGTGTCTTAAATTAGGAGGAACTTTCAGTTCTCGGAAAGAAAGAGCATAATCTGACATAAAAGCAGAAAATGCAGGAAAGACAAAACATTTCTGTTAACATCAGCAATGAGAGAAGACTGGTGTTGGAGTGGCCTCACCTGTAACATTAACTTTTCGCATTGCTGGCTGGCGTTATTGGCAGCCTTTTTTTTGGTATCTATTTGAGCTGCTGAGGCATAAAATACTTTAGGGAGGAAAAAAAGAAATGAATGATTTAAAAAAAATTGCAAACTTTCAAGTTGGTTGATGTGAATTGTAGCAGCGTGATAATTGGGCAGTTACATGGTAAATCAAGCCGGCCCAACTACAGTATATACAGTAGCTGGGATGAATGGGTGCCTGACTGAGATGCAAAAGGAAACACAAGCTTCAAGCCACTTCCAGCTCATTTGCATTGACGTCAGCGCTCCCGGCTCTTCCATCACCGTCACCGCCGCGGGTGCCAGGAAAGGGGGCGGCGCGCGGTGGGGGGGGGGGGGGGTGGAGAGAGAGAGAGAGGAAGGGGGCCAGCGCGCGGCGCGCGGCCGAGGCCGGGAGCGCGGACGTCGAGGGCGCCGACGGCCCGCCTCAAGCCCCTCCCCTCTCCACCCCCGCCCCTCCCCCCTCCCCCCCCCCCCCCCCCGCCTCCCTCTCTGCGCCGTGGGCTCCGCCGTGTGCGCGCGCGATCGAGCGAGCGAGCGAGCGCGTCGCTCTCGCTGCTGTTTTCGACAAGATGGCGTCCAGCGGTGCCGTGAGGAACGGGAACCTTCCTCAGCCGCCGCACAAAACCGGGCCGGCCAGGATCGGCTACTACGAGATCGAGAGGACCATCGGCAAGGGCAACTTCGCCGTGGTCAAGCTGGCCACTCACATCGTCACCAAGGCCAAAGTAACGTATTCAAAAGCTTTTCCTTCTAAACCCCCCCCCCCCCCAACCTTTTTTTTTGCACAGACTTCTGTATATCTCATAGATATCGATGGTCACATTTACACCGCCACCCGCCCCACACACACACACACACACACCTGGAGTAATAACCTCCCAACTTCTATCATCTCTTCTCATGGCTCTTGGCTTCTCCCTCCCTCTCTCTCTCTCTGCCCCCTTCCTTCCCTCTTTCGACTGCTGAGAGGGGAAGGTGCTTTCCCCTCTTTCCCCTAGTTGCTGGGAAATGGGTCTTTTTTTTAACAGATTGTGGATCTTTCTGAAAGGAAGGGAGGGAGGAAGGGAGGGGGGAAACTACACAATCCCGTCTGTGTTTGACAGCTGTCACTGGGAGCAAGTGACGGGGGAAATATGTCTTGTCCGCCTACCCCCACCTCCTCCTCCCCCCCCCTCCCCTTTACCTTTTCTGCCCCCCCCCCCCCCCCCCCCTTCCTCAGTGTAGGTTTTGTTAAGAGCGGAGAGAGGTTTAACCAACCCCCCCACCTTCCCCACCTCCCACCTTTTCCTTTTTGTCCCTCTCTCTTTCGGTCCAGCCAAAAGAGGTTTTATTTTTTTGGTGTGGAAATGTTACACTCCTAAGTCCTTTTTTTTCTTCTCTTCTTCATGTAACACTGTCCGGCCGGAGGGGGTCAGCCCAGGCCAGGCCAGGCTAGGCTGGAGCTGTCAATTCGGCCTGCCCTTTGCACACCATTCCCCCGTCCCGTCCCGTCCCTTGTGAAAGTGTTTGTCTTCCCATAAGTTTTAGAAGAAGTTTCAGGGACCGTTTAACGGCTAGTGTTCCCGTCTGGGACCCTACACTTTGAAGTGAGGAACCTGTGCTCAATTAACACATCCAGTCCATTTCAATCTCTGTCACTTTCGTGAAATGAAAACATTGATTACGGATTTATCGAAGTCGAATCATGTGTTTACAGTTTATTTCAAATAATATTTGGGCACACTGACCATTGCTGCTTGCAGAGATCGGCAATAATTTACAATTTTAAAATTGATCTCAAAAGACTCAATTACAGGTGTAATTACAGTACTTAAGTTTCAGGGAGCAATTTGGGCATTTACCCATTTCTAGTCTGTTGAATACAACTACTAATGACTGGTAGATTTCTTGTAATCGCTCATTGTTTGGGGCAAAAATTACTCATTAAATGTCGGTTGTTTAGTAAAATGGAACATTTTTGATTTGCTAGGAATATTTAATGGAGAAATAGGTGTCAGATTTCACAAAAAGCGGGGGTGGGATGGTGGGGGTGCTAAACATCTGTCAATTGATGTGCATTAATATTTTTTAGTAAAGATTGAAGACTAAGACGTCCAGTTTGTGTTCTGTAGCTGTTCAAGTTTTATACAATAGCAGACATACTGCAGCATAGTTTGTAAAATGGCTTATACTACCACTAAAATAGGTTGAACATTGCGTTTCCATATTGTAGTGAACTGTTTTTTGGTAAAGTTTAATTTTACTGTGTTTTATGACATATCCAAAAATGGGAGAAGCTTTTAATCTGTTAGTATAATCAGTAAATTTATTTGTATGCTGCATTAATTTTCCCTTTATATATTGAACAAAATAGAGGCAGAATTGCTTTCTTTTCTAAGATATGAGCCAATGATAAAATTGCACTTGTGTGAGATAATGCCATTGGTCGTAATAGTTGGTGTTAATCGGATATTCTAAATGACTCTGTGCAACACACTAAGGGGTGTCTTGCTTTACAGTAACAACTTAAATGTTTAATGTATGGCATCCAGCCAGGAGACTGATTTGTTAATGCCTTTCTTAAGGTTAATCTTAGTCAACTGTTTTTGAAATAAGTGCCCATTGAAAAGTCTGCTGGACCGTGGTGATATAATGTGGCTACTGCACTGATGTATACACAGAAGTTGGGAAGATGTTTTCTATACATAATATTACAGCTTGAAGATAACTTATGTATCGACCACCAACATTTTTACCTGTATTTGAAAGCTAGGAGTTCTTCCAACAATTGTTTATTGTGTGGTTCATCTATAGATTTAGAGTTTAGTAATCTTAGAGATTTCCGCATGAAAATCTCTGCACTGTATTGCAGCAGCGGATTAATTCATAATGCTGCCAGCACACCGTGTTTACTGTTAGCGGTAGAATCTGTATTTTGTAGGCAGTTGAGTACAACCTGAAAAATACCGGCATTGCTTTTTTTAAAAGACGGTTTGTAACCTTCTTTCTTCTCTGGAGCTGCATCAGCCAGGCATGTTGATTTTAGCTTCAGTTAATTGAGAGTGAATAAAGTTGGTCAACAAAGTTAACAATGGACAAAAATTATTATTAGTGTTGCTTCGTTGATTGACAGTAGCGTTGTGATTGTGATGTAGAGATATCTTATGGCATGATGGGGTTTATTCTTCCATTTATTATGGTTGTATGATCTCCATCCCCAATACTTTCAGGATTTAGATTTGGAAATTTATTTTTTAAATCAATTTTGAGTTCTCTCCTAACATTTTGTGATGTTTTAAAAATGTACGTATACTATTATTTATAACTTGTGGAAGTTTTTTGAATATAACTTATTTTTGACAAAAAAAGTACTACTCCTACTCTCTCCTACTCCGCCCCCCCAAATTTGGCATTTCCCCTTCCTGAGATATATATCAATTTGTGACTGATTGATAGAGCAAGCATGTGACTTGCTCTTAGGCTTTTGCCAATGGTGCTTTGTATTTGGTCATTAGGATATGAACAAGAGTGACCCAGAGTGAATCATCTTGTTCTGGTGTGGGAGAATCTTATCAGTCTTTTCAAAGTAGTGAATTTATTTCATAATCTTATAGTATTTTTGGTGCAGAAGTGATATTGCATGATGAAAAGCTTGAGGGTATTCCAATATATGATGTTAGGAAACAATTATGCCTTTTTTCCCCCTCATATTTTTCCTTCTTGTTATAAACCCCACAGTGAAGCCCATTGTCACTATCCTGTTTTTTTTGAAGAAGTGGGAAATGAAGAGAGGTGGTCCAAATCACGGCTTGTTCACAGCTGCTGTCCAGCTTACTCCGACTGGATTACTTTAAATTTACTTTCCTGATGTAGGATAAAGACCCATGTTAGTTTTTTTTTCTTGCCCCTGAGATAGAATGTTCCATTTTGTAGCATTGCCAAGTAAGGATTTTATTTTGATTTCAGGGAAGTGGGAGGAAAGCCAGTGAAACATTGTCGTGCTTCTATGAGGAAATGTTGGTGAAATGTTGACTTTAAGCTCTGCTGGCATATGCCTGACCAGAACGGTCTTAGTGGTGCATGTAATGAGACAGAGCTATTGAAAACAGGTATGAGGTTAACAGATGCCAAACACATCCCCAATTTGAATTGGGCTGCGTTTGTTTCCACACTTCTAAATTGACCTCCAAGTAATTTCTATTTTTATGTGAAGTAGACTTCTAAAAATTCTGGACTAAGTACCGTAATTATTTTACTCTCCAATTATTGCCCTAAGTAAGATCTGTATTAGTCACAGTGGGTTTCATAGGTACAGGGGTATTATGAGTTTTGAAGTGTAATGAAGACTGGAAATGCCACAGCTCTTTCTGACCAGTTGATAGGTAGTCAGAGAAATTTGTAGAAGTTATATTTATATGTTAACATGCAATTAAGACATTACAATTTCCATGCTAATGTGACACTGACAAATTAATGCCGTTGCCTACTAATTCAAAATTGTTTTTTTGGGCTAAATATTGAATTATCCAATTATTTTAAATAAATTCTAATTCAGAGGAGTAATCTAGTATTTTCCTACTGTGGAGTCAATTTTTGCAATGTTGTCATGAGAACATTATAAACATAGTCCTTCAGTGATAGCATGAAGAATATAAATGCAGAAAATTAGTTGTTTTGAGCAAGCTTATTATCCAATAATAATTAAAGTACTGCATTTTTGCTTTCAAATAGTCCATTTGACCATCAGTAATCTGGCACCACTTTCTAACGAGTTCAAAGGCAAAGAGTAATAATGCAACTCTGAGAGGGTCAGTTTCTAGCATTATTGGGCAGTGTTAATCATATGTTGCTCTGTTTGATTGACAGGGATCTGGACCAATGCTGGCAAAAGCAGGCTGTGCCATAATTTTGTGGGTTTTAGTTAATGCAGTAAAGGCGACAATCTGCACAATACTCATCAATTCAGAAATTAGTACTTTTGCGACTTAAGTCCATAATCAGGATCAGTGTTAATGTTGTAAGCCCGTTTTCCTTTTGTCAGAAATCCCTATCACTTGGAGCCAGCCTGCTTGCCTCTGAGTGTTTCCAGGGAAACAGTTGCTGCTCCTGCATCATTACTGGTCTGACTCTGACATCACTGACTCTGCAATTGTGCACACAGGTAGAGCATATGCGTGTGATTTTTAAAGATTTTTTTCTGTTATGCAGGGAGAGCAAGAAGGATAAAGAGGCAGCAGTGGGGATAGCAGCAGGCCTGGACAGAGAGAGGAATGGGGTATGGTACAGGGAGAGAGTACAAGCCGGCCTCAGCCTAGTACCCATGATCAATGCAGCGTATGGCATATTAGTGTATTACAAAAATTATATGTGAGAATGTCACAATTTTCTAAAAAAACTTGAAGTTTATGTTCATGAATTATGAAATCAGAACTCCCCTGTGATTATTTTATTGTCACTGCTTATCCAGGTGCTACCCAATTACATCTCATGATCCTTCTCATTTATGTGAACTTTATTTTTAAAACAGTTTATAAATTTTGATCAATGTGAAAATAAAAAAAAATGCTATGTGTAAACTAATTCCTTCCAACTAGTTCTAGTACATGATAATGACGTTAATTTTTTGTCAACTGGTGCTACCCATTTTAATCTCTGTGCCTCCTTCATTGACCCTGAGGTTATTGCAGCACTCTTCAACTGCCTGACCAATATTAAGACCTGACCTGAGATTTCCTCCAGTTTTAGAGCTGGCAAAACTGATGCTATTCTTTTTAGCATTGACCAGTACCTGCATGTTTCAGATCTTGACTTCTTCAACCTCAATACCACTGCAGTTAAGTCTGGAGGTGTGGCACTCTGGGTTGCTGTTAAGCTCCAAACTGTACTGCTGCTTAATTACCTCTGCCACTGAAAGTGGTTGGAGGTAATGTTTTCACCCATTAGTTTTAGAGCTATAATGTTTCCAGACAGACAAACTGACGCATTTCAACAAAACTTGGTACGCATATAGGGTATGGCCCAAGGAGGAACTGATTAGTTTTTTGGCAAAGATGTGGTTCTGGATCCAGGAATTTTTTAAAGAATCCATTAACATTGGGAGATAGGGCGAATTGACTTTTTTTTTCAAACGTTGTGGGATATTTTATTGAGAATGTTGTGGATTTTCAGAGCTGCTATGGTGGAATTTGTCACAGCTGCCAAATGTGAATGGAGTTTTCAGAGCATGTTGTTGGATGTTGATTGGCCTGAAGCCTCCTTAGTGAGATGGAAGCTCGTAATAAAAAGATTCATTTTTGAGCTTTGTAATTACAGACTGTCAGTCAGGCAGGGAGAAGCCTCAAGGAAGAGCTGCGTAATTGTAATAACATTAAGTTAACACAGCATGGCTGCGGTAGTTGCCCTTTTTACCTTTTTTTTGGAACTGTCTTCTGCCTCTGTAGCATCTGACTCCATCTCTACCTAACTTCTGCTGCCTAAATTCACAGCTTTATCCCCTGGAGGATTGGTTTCTCAACGCCAGCCTCCACAAACTACAATTCATTTTGACTACTGCTGTTGCTGTCCATGTCCTAACTCATGCTCCCATAATTCCTTGGGCTGTCCACTGGCTATCCACATCCTTGTCAATGTTTTTAAATCCCTCTAAGGCCACACTTATCTTATTCAGTGATCTCAGTATGTCCCTGCATGAACCCTGTGCTTCTCCAACACCAGTCACAGTTCTCTGCTCCAGTGTCTTTGGTTGTTCATTTAGCTATTGTGCCTATGCCCTCTGAAGCTCCCATCCCTCTGTTTTAGCATTTCAACCCCAGCTTGCTTTCAAAAACCTGTTAGTTTTTCCTGTGTGCTTTGCAAAGCATTTTGTTGAGGCATCCTTTAGGGACATCAACTTTAGGAAGAAATTATCTCACTCTAAGTAAAAAGACTTCACACTGCATTGGATTATGTGGAAAAAGTGAATAGAATAATTTATATTGTGTAGAATTTCAGCTCACACTACAAATGTGAGTTGTGTTCAACCACCTCAGTAAAGTTCAGTATTCAGATTTAGCTATTTTCTGTGTGATTTATCAGATTATCAGGGTTTATATGTCACAGTGAAGTTTAATTTTACAATATGTCAGAATATTGTGATAGATTTTCCAACTGTAGTAAAAGTTCCTGGTCTCTTCCGGTAAGGATTATACTTTATTCTTTGTAGAAATATTGAATAAAGTCTGCTTACTAGGGAAATATGCATAAAGAGATCAAAACAATGCCAACCAGTTTGGATTGGTCTACACCTTCCGTTAATTACATATCATGTCATTCCCCCTTCCACCCATCAACCTGTTGTTGTTCAATGTGAATCTATTTTAAGGATGTTTAGTGTGTTGCTTTTTGGACTTGGGGAGGCTGATGATTGGCATTTGATCACCTTGTTGGCATTTTAATGTATATATAGTGATGCACAGATCTCACATTTCTGTGGGACTGGCTGAATGGACCCATAGATCCATCCCTGTCTTTTGTTTTTCATATGCTTACATGATGAGTATATGTTGGAGCATTTGAAGAAATGCTACATTTAGATAACGCCTATCATACCCTCAGAACATCTCAAACAGCCAATTAAATACTTATGAAATGTTATCACTCTTGTAATGTAGGACAGGACCAATTGAAGATTGCCATCTTTCACTCCAATAGGCTGATGTGTGACTGTGGAAAGACTAGCCAAACCTTGGAGCACCTTGTGAACAATTGCTTGCTAAGATCTTTCCCTTGATAAATAGCTTCTCTTCACTCTATATCACTAGAGGCCATAGACTTGAAGATGAACTTGGATGCCAACATTCAGTGTTATTTTTCAAGCTAGCAAACAAAATTTTTTTTCAAGCAAGAGATCATGTTGGTGTACATATGCCATTGGAAGGTTGCCCCATGTCTTGTTGATTGTTTTAGAGATTTATCCAATATAGGTGGGAGTCCACCTGTGTGGACCAGATGTTTTGAACTTGGTTTATAGCAACTGGTTGCTTCATAAGAATTTTTTAAAAATTCATTTACAGGATTTGAGCATTGCTGGCTAGGCCAGCATTTATTGCCTGTTCCCATTAGCCCTTGAGAAGGTGGTGATGAGCTGCCGTCTTGAACTGCTGCAGTCCCTGTGGGGTAGGTACACCCAGAGTGCTATTTGCATGCTGTTTCATTATTCCTTTGCACATTAAAAGGAGATAAATAGCATAGAGAAAAAGTAATTTGGTTTGCAAGCACACTTTTTTCTTTATTCTTTTATAGGATGTGGGCATCGCTAGCAAGGCTAGCATTTGTTGCCCATCCTTAATTTCCTTTGAGGTGAGGGGCTTGCTAGGCCATTTCAGAGTTAGCCATATTGCTGTGGCTCTGGAGTCACATGTAGGCTAGACCAGGTAAAGATGGCAGATTTCCTTCCCTAAAGGACATTAGTGAACCAGATGGGTTTTTACAACAATCGATGATGGTTTCACGGTCACTTTACTTGAGACTAATTTTATAGTTCAGATTTATTGATTGAATTCTAGTTCTACCAGCTGCCATGGTGGCATTTGAACCCACATCCCCAGGGCATTAGCCTGGGCTTCTGCATTCCTAGTTCATTGACATTACCACTACACTACCATCTCTCTAAAGCATTATAAGAGACAGCAAAATGATCCATTGAAGTTTATTTTCATATGTATTGTGTATTACTGACTATGACAATGCTTAGAGGGTGTCAAAGTAAAAATGGCTTGTTAGTCTGAAACTAAATTCCACAACTTGAATTTTGGGATCAAGGCTATTTATTTTTATTTAACTGTGGGAAAATACATTGTTTGAATGCAACGTTGTTGACCATTTCGTCCACTTCTGTGTTTTGAAAGTAATACTACCTGGAAAAAAAAATTTAGAACTACCAAATAAAGCCTAAGTTGTTTGCCAGATTGTTTTAACTTTTAAATAATGCCCAATTTCATTTAGCAGGCTTATGATGTTAATTTTTAAAATCATAAAATATGCAAGTGTAGGAGGGAAGAGATGATACAATTCAAGTTTGTGTATATAATCTGTCATCAGATGCCTGTTATTGCAGAATTTCATAAATATTGCATTTTTTTATCTTGAGGCACAACATTTTGTTTTGTTTACTTAACCATTTTCATATTGATTATAAACAACTTTGCATCACAGTGGAAAGCAAGTTTTTGTAAATGTATCATTAACAAATATAGCATCAAGCTCTGATTCTACAGTACAGTCACACTTCACAGCTTTATTAAAATACTGAAATTGCTTCACACTAATGTTAAACTTGGAGTGTAAATTAGGTGTGAAGGCCAAATTGACTCCTAAGTGTGGTGTAATGAGAGATTTGCTCTTCCAGGTGTAGTGACATTTCACTAAGTTTCAGTGTTGGGCTGGTCTCTGACACAGATCAGGCTCAGAATTAAAGTGATGTGAAACTCCTTGACACTGATGCTATGGTTGTAATGTAAATATTTGCCATCGTGACTTAGATATATTTTGCTGTTCCTTCAACATTGCTGGGCCAATTTCCTGGGATTTCGTACTTGACACCATTCTTGGAGCACCATTACAAAAGGACTACAGAAGTTCAAGAAGGAGGTCCACCTAGGAACGAACAATAAATTATTGCTCACATCCCAAGAACAGATCAGAAATATGCTGTTTACAGTTCAGGAATTATATTTCCTCTTGATTCATTCAAAGCCAAGCAGATTACTTGAAATTAGATTATATTGAACTCTGGTGGTTTGTGGGTCACTTCATTAATATTTTCCAAGCATCCCTTTGGTAAAGGTTCACTCTCTGCATGATGCAGATGATGATCTTCCTATTGCTGCTTGGAAATGTGTAATACATGGTGAAATGGATTGTTGTTTGTAGTATGTCTGAGACTAATATAGGAGTTTGAAAATTTCTAATTTGTCCTGCCAGTGCTTATTTTTTGAACTATGTTCCCAGTAAAGAGAAAAATACAGATTTAAAAAAAAAGAAAGCATTGTGGTTTCTAACTGCACTAGCCATTAGTGAAGGCATTTCCTCTTTATTGATAAAATAAAAGATGTCCAAGATGCAGTTCTAAATCTGGTGGCCTTTGTTGAGAACTGGCATCTTTAAAAGCTGCAGTCAGTCGTTGCTTCATTGCAGTCTTTGGTCAGTAGCTATTTATAATGTAGATTGGACAAACTGTCCCTGGAGAAGAGTGGAGGTGTAGAAACTTCCATTAGAGAGCAGAAGCCATGTAGGACTAATCAAACCATAGACATTTAGAGCACAGAAAGAGACTGACCATTCAGCCAAACATGCCAATGCCAGCTTTGTGCTAAAACAATCCAAAACTAATTCCAATGCCTTTTACCACTTCATTGTCTTGTGTGTTCCTCTGCATAAAATATTTATCCAATTTTCACTTAAAATCTATCAGTGCCTGCCTCTACGTAAATATTTTTTTCTAACCTCTCTTCTTGCTCCTTTAGTAATGATTTTAAATTGATGTCCCCTCGTCACTGATTTCTCAACTGGAGGATACAATCTTTCTATTTATCAGAAACCTTTCAACTTTTAAAAAACCTCAATCTAATCTGCTTTTAGATTTCTCTGCTCTAGATAATAGACCAATATTTCAAGTCTTTCTTCATAACTATAGTTTCCCATTCCTGCTATCATTTTTGGGATTCTATGCTCTATGCTCCCTCTGATTTTAATGTCCTTTTTATAATGGGGCACCCAAGACTACATGATGCTCTTAATTGTAGTCTAATAATGTTTTCTACAAATTTCCCGGCTTGATTTCTATGCCTTTTCAACGTAACAGAAAATAAATTTAATCAATCATTACAGGAACATTCAGCATATAATGTTTTGTGTTTCATGAGCATGCTCTATTTCAAAATATATATCATAGTATGAAGGTTATCTAAGCTTATGGAATTTCTTGTTTAAAAGAACAGATGGCAATTTCCTCCATTTATCCAAATGGCTTTATTTATGTTGTAATGGTCTGTTACCTTGATCGGTGGGCCATTTCACCTTTGGTGATGTCATAACCAAGTCTATTCCTGTCTCAAAAACTCAGCAGGTCTGGCAGCATCTGCGGAGAGGAACACAGTTAATTTTAATTTTAATTTTTATTGTTATTTTTGTTTTGGATTTATTTTTATTTTTATTTTCGTTTTGGATTTCCAGCATCTGCAGTTTTTTTGCTTTTATCTATTCCTGTCTCTCCTGATGTCCATTTCCATGTGCTTCCAGCAGGAGTCCCTGGTACATTGGCTAGATTTCCCCCATCCTCTATTAGCCCAGAGACTCTGAGCAATTGTTGAATTCTTGCGTTAACCTAGCTGAGATAGTCTTAACTCAATAACACTATGGATTGAACCTGGAGTCCTCTTGGTCTGTATAGTGCCACAGTGCCACACCATGCCGATTTGCTTACCAAGGTAAAGTTTGGATTAAGTCTCTCTCCTGTTAACATTGCACAAACAATCCT
The DNA here is from genome assembly GCF_964194155.1 of Cetorhinus maximus. NCBI lineage: Eukaryota > Metazoa > Chordata > Chondrichthyes > Lamniformes > Cetorhinidae > Cetorhinus > Cetorhinus maximus. The sequence goes on from NC_135880.1 coordinate 217,528,198, forward strand.
GTACCTCTTTTTAGAGGGCACAAGATATGAATGTGCAAACTACACATTAGACTTTACAGTTTTAGGGAAATACATTCAACTTTCTTATCTATATTTACACTTGGATTTTGAAATTTGATCTCGTGTGTGTCCAATTGGAAGGTGAACAGTGTTGTTTGAGTTGCGATTGGTAGGTGGCAAGCTAATAAAAACCCAGTCTTCATTACTCCCCTTCAGTTAGTATCAATGCAATGACATCAGAAACAAACCTTCAGATTGTACCTAGATTACTTACTGAATTAATGTTTGCTCTGAAATTTTTAAATGGTTCATGCAATTTGACACAACAATATTCTTGACATTCAAGAAATCTGACAGAGTGCTGCAAGTTCTCAGAAAAGAGGGAGAAGTCTGGGTAACTTTGCTGCATTTTGATATATTTCATCTAATGGAGAATTTATATTTGATATAAATAGTCTGAAATAAAAAATGAGTTGTTTAATTTTAAAGGTTGAAGCCAAGTGTGTACAGTTTTTAACAGAAAAGGATGCAAAGGGCTAGGAGCAAGTCATTTGATGATTTTGTAGCTCTCAAATAGATATTTGATGTAAAAATGTGTTTCTAATACACACCAGATGACAGAGGATGTTTTTGAGTGTTATGGTAGCTGCTACCATGCACAGCTGTATCCTGCAATAGCAGCTAGGTCGAGTTCAGGTTCCATTAGCTTTTTATTTATGTGTGGAAAATATTTCCAATCTCAAAATATTCCATATATTACTTTTTATCTTTCTAATATTGAGCTAACATACCAAGAAAATTAAGATCTATTGCTTCTGTTTTTAACAGAAATGTGTTATCTGTACAAAAGTACTGGTCACTGTAATGATGCCAAAGATGCCCTCATAGCTTAAAACTCTTATGTGGCCTATTGTTAATAGGACTATAGTATTGTAGTTGATCACTTCCCAAGCAGAATACACTTTTTTCATATTTTTCAAAATGCATGCAGAATACAATGTGAATAAAAGAGATAACCATTAGAAAAAGCATCTCAGGTAAAGTTTTCAAGCTGATATGTACAGATGGCATTTGGCTCCTTGTTTTATCTTTTCAGCATTCACCTTCAGAGACCAGACTGTTTTCACCTATAGTTGGAAAATTATACTGCTATTGACCAATCTTGATTCAATCCCAAGTAAGCGATATAATGTGATATAAATAGCACTTATATGGTGTCTTTAAAGTTAAATGTCCCGAAGTACTTTATACGGGTTGAAATGGAGACTGAGCAGTGAGTTAGATCTTAGGTGTGGTGAAAAAGGTAGGTATTTAGGAGGTTTCTGAAGATGGCAGAGAGGCAGCTAGCAGAATAGCTTTAGGGACAGCATTTCAGTTTGAGATTAGGGCAGCTGAAGTCGCTGTTTGATTGTGGCATGTGATGAGTTGCAGAGGAGACCAGAATCGGAAGAATGGAGGTGCGTGCTGGTTTGCATTGTTCAGAAAGTTTGCAGAGGTAGGCATGGGTGATGTCCTGGAGAGACATGTAGCTGAGTGCAAAGTTTTTGAATTTCAGTTTGTGGGGAAGGAGAGGCAGTGGAGGATGGCAAGGGCAGGAATGCTGGCTGAGTAGGACTAAGTGGGGGATAGGATGAGGATGGTAAGATTTCAAGAAATGTGAAGCTGTTCCAGAGAATATCCTAATAACAGTAGTTTACATCCTTGCTATCAAAGTATGGAACCTATGCAGTATGTTCCCTATGACTATTTATTCTTTTTATAATGGGTGACCTAAAACTACACAATACTCTTAATGGGAGCCTGACCAGTGTTTTATAAAAATCTTTTGTTCTTTATACCCTTTCAACATAACAGAAATAACTCTTTGATCCAACCTGCTTATGATAGGCACCACTGTTCTTAGTTACAGGAATATGCAACTAGTACCACTTTGTTTTATGTTTCATGAGCATGCTGTATTTAAAAAAAAAACATGGTTACAGAGTTGGCTGATGATTGCATAGGAGAAAACAAAGGGTTGAGGGTGCTCTTTTTAAACAGGAGGATGATGGCAGTCTTGAATGGAGGGTGGACCACAGCCTGATTGAAATGAGCCATTGATGATGTAAGTAAACATCTGTTGAGAAGAGGTAGTTGTGTACTTGTGTAGTGAGGAGTCAGGTTGGTAGCAGGGTTGTTGGGGGGGGGTGGAATAGAGGGCATAGAAGGTGGGTGTCATGGAGGAGATGGGCTTGATGAGGTTTGGGGTGATGGGGTTTAAGCTGCAGACTGCATCCTAGTTGGTACATGAATATGAGGAGAGTTGAGGAATAGAAGGAAGAAGTGGCTGAGGCAGAAGTGTAGATAGGCTTGAGCAGTGAACTGAGGCATTGCATGAACCCACATTAGATATTGGAAGGATGGAGGAGCTGAGGAAGGTGGCTGGGTGTCTAATAATCCGCTTCTAAACAAATTAACTGCATTCATTTTTAGAGAATTTTTTTGAGCTTTCCGATTATATATTCTAGTGCTTACAACAAGTAATGAGATGAAACTAATATGACCTCAATTCACATCATACACTAAGTAACACTTCAGTTTAAATGGTTAGATTGTTGTAGCACCCACTCTTACAATGCAAAACCTCACTATAAAATTAAATTGATGTTGACTAAGTAACTATGTTTCTGTTTAGTAATAAACTATCTAGAGTTTTCCTCCCTTTTTAATCAAATTGACAATGTAATGGTGTTTGTTGTAATTTTTTCATGTGTACTCCTCATATGAATGAGCTGTGAAGCTAATTTATGGCACTGCATTCTGCGAGAAGAAAGCAAATTAAATGCCCTCCTCACTCAAGGATTTGATTGCAAAAACTCTATTGGCATTCCAGTGGAGTCCTGAGAGAGTGCTGCATTGCCAGAGGTGCTATCCTCTGAATGATAAGTTAATGAGGGCCTTTCTCTGTTTCAGTGGTTCAGCTGGATATTAAAGGCCCTTTGCCACTATCTGAAAAGCAGAGAATTCCCAGGTACTCTGGTCACTTCTTCTCCCTTAAATAATACAACCAAAAACGGATTAACTGGTTATTTATTTTATTGTAATAAAGCTGATTTCAGTGAGCAAAATGGTTGCTGTATTCTCCTGCGTAATATTCACTGTTCTTCAAGGTGATTGATTTCATGTAGAGTCCTTTGAGATGTTTCTGAGAGATGTAAGGCATTAGATGAATGAAAGATTTTTTCTTTGTATCAGAATTTGAAAACTTCAAGAATAAAAATAATCAGAAAATATTTTCAAAGAAAAGACATGTTGTAATTTTTTAACAATGTAATTTAATGTGTAGTTTCGTATTAACTTTGGTCTGATTTTACCCGCAAAATCCCCCTTCCATTCCTGTTGTAGGTTTTGACATAGCAGACATCATATTCTGATCAGAAGCGCTGGTGACTTGTAGTTGCTGGAAGGTGTGCAAGTGTAGATTGCAGGACATTCCCTTCCTATCTTCCCTTCACTTTGTCACTCTCTGATAGAATGACAGGAATCAGCAAATTGCCGTATAGGGGGAGAAAATGGATGCAAAGTTTCTCCTATTGCTGTGAGACACAATATATTGGTGCTTGCAACTTCAAATGTTCTCTGCGAATGTGAGTTTAACAACACTTAAATGGCAATATATTTAGGCATTTTCATTTTGCCAGTTGAGTGGCTGCCTAGACATTTTTCTCAATTCCACAAATCGGATGGCAGTTGCAGAATACATGCTGTGTGTGGTACAGTGGAGCTATTTCATATTGCAGCACATCAGATGCCATATAACCAAATTGAATCGAGCACAGTATTTAAAACCAGTAGCATAGATAAAATCCTTGCCCACAAGTTCCATTTATGTGTTGTAAATTGGAGCACATTTGTAATTGCTCCATGAAATGCCAGCAGGGGTTGCATTCATCTACTTTGCTCTGCTTTGGTTTGCAAGCACAGTAGAACATGAATTATTAGCTTTGAGAGGATCCTTGTTATTTTGAGGACCTGCTATCTGGAACTGGATGTGCCAGACTTGCATGACAATCTCAAACCACGCCCCCCCGCCAACTTTCTTTGGATCATTTTTGGGCCAGTTAATAAAGTGTTGCATTACTTAAGTAGGATAGGGAATCCAAAAAGAAGGGCAAGAAAATAGCAGAAATATGTAATCAGTGAGACAATGAGCGGACGTCCAGTTTTGCTGCTGACTTCTTAGGCTGCTGAGGAGTTGTTGAATGTACATGATATTGACCTGTTCACCTGTGTACAAGGGGCTAAGCCTTTGGGACCTTGTGTGGGAAATTGTGTGAATCTCAAATGTAAAAAGCTTTGTTACTGGGTTAGGAAAAGTCATGCTGTTGTCATGTATGGGTGCCTGAAATAGCTGACTTGGCATCCTCAATATTAGTTATAATTGCTGTGACTACTTAAAAATGCACTCTGGTTTTTACTTACTGACAGATCCTTTGCTTCTAACCTGCCCACACCATACTATTGGATCTAGCATTATATTATGTCAAAGGTGTGAGAAGAGATGTGCTTTGCTTTCAGCTTCGTCTCTTCTGAGTGTGATTTTCACGCTTGGTATTATCTTTAAATCAGCGAGTACTGATTCAGTGTCTGGTTTGATATTGGTTTTGTCTGCCAAAGTGATAATTAAAAGACCTAAAATAATAAAGAGACTGGGTGGTGGAGTGAGTTACAGTACATTACTTTCACCCCTGGGATCTGATCTAGAATGCAGCCTGGCTGAAAGGATCAAACTTTAGTTTGTACCTATTGCATTTGAACAGCAGCTTCAGCTGTTCATTCCATTTCAATGCTGAGCCAGGTAGTGAGAGACCATTTTCACAAAGTAACTTTTGAATTTCTGTGTTTAACCGTGCATCTACCCTGCTTGCAGTTGTGCCTAAATAATGGCTATTTTGACAGCAAAATCTTTCTTTAATCTTATGCCGATAACTTTCAATCTTGTTACCAGTCTTGTATTTTTCAATTTCTTCTTTTAAATGAATTAATTATTGTAGTACTGGCTGTTTTTATAGAGTGCATGTGCCACATATTTGCCATTCTGGGTAACATTTTAAGAATAATTTTGTACTCGCATCTTTTAAGTTTGTACTCCCAGTCTAAATTAAATCATCTGTTTACATTGCCATTATTCATACTTCTCAATATTTAAGACCAGGATCACAAATCTCCCTGTTTTTGATTGGAAAAAAAAAAGCTTTGTTAGCTTCTTCATATGTTAGAGTGCTAAGTTCTGGAATCATCCATGTTCCTTGCTATTGCCTGAATCCTCTCCTAAGCCATGGTCAAACGTTTACGCAGTATTCCAGCATTTTCTCACTCATGATCAACGCAAGGCTAAAATAACATATTGTAACAGAGTAAACTAAATGTCAAACTGGTAACAGTAACCACTGTTATTTCATAAATAGAACCTTAGAATAATGAATGTTAAGTATCAATTTGCTTTACCAATATTTGCACTGTTTGTAGCTTTATGTTGCACATGTGATTGTTAAAATGGCTTCGTACTGATTAGCGACTTTTAAAAAGAAATTCACTGGCATCAGCAGTCCTGTCCAGTTGAAGCTGCATTGAACTATCTTCCACAAGTCTTATCGGTCATAGGTGTAGATTGTGTGAATTCTACACCCTTGAGGTGAGCTGTTTTTTGGAGGCCATAGTTTGTTTTTCAAGAAGTACTGTTACAGAAGATTATGACTCACTCATGATTTTGGATAACTCTATATTTGGGAACAGAAATATTTCTTACTTGTCTTTAATCCAATCATAAAGAAAAATATAAAATTCATATTTTTAATGTTTTTGGGTGAAATTATTTTTTAAACAATCCACAGTAGCCTTGTATGTAAACTATGTTCATTCATCTCCCTCATATTGTTTGCTCCTTCTAAGACGATAGCCTCATAAATGTGAAATAAAATCAGAAAGCGCTGGACTATGATATGATATGATATGAAATACTCAGCAGGTCTGGCAGCATTGTGAAAAAGAAATGGAGTGACCTGAAACATTAACTCTGTTTCTCTCTCCACAGGTGGGGCCAGGCTTGCTGAGTGTTTCTATAATTTTCTGTTCTTATTTCAGATTTCCAGCTTTTGAAGTACTTCACTGTTGTGTTAGCCTCATAATTGTCATTGTTGCAATTTAAAAACTGATGAAAATGAAACAAAAGGCTATTAATTGTAGTTCTTCTTAGCTTACTTCCAGAAGTGACCCTGTTGGTGAGATTCTAAAGTAAGGCTAATTGGCTCTCGTAAACGATAGAAACAGAATGAAAAGAGTGCACAGCTAGAAAGTTGGATAACATCTGTACACCAAATTTTAAATTCTAGTGGATTTGATGTGCAACGTTTATGCAAGAAATAAGTAATGAGAATGGGCATTCCTAAACTGTTACTCAATTTGAAGAATGGTTATTGATTTGCTTTGATGTAACTAACTGTTAGTTTACAACACTACTAGTCTTAAAACTGTAACCTACCAAACAGTAGATATAGAAGGTCACTGCCCTCATCAAGTACCACCAACCCATTAATTTGTTGAAAATTTATAATTCACTCATATATATCCATTGTCAATTTCTAGATTACTTGAACCAGTTTTCGTTGTGTGAGTGATATGTAGTGATTATGCGCTGGTAACATGTATTCTCTAAACAATAGCATCGGTTTTGGTTTCCTTAACCTAATCATTTGTATCTGTTTACTATATATTATTACATATTTGGAATAGGACTAGACATTTTGTGTCCTCCTTTAATGAACACTGTACTGTCTCTAATCTACCACAAAAGTTGTAGCCTTGCTATAAGCTTGACTTCATTAAATCTTGCATTTACTTGTATCTGTACTTCGGATAAAGTGTTAAACTGAGGTCTGATTTGTCATTTTACATGAAAGTGGATATTAAAGATCCCATGGCAGGATAATCCAAGAAAAGCAGGAATCTCCCGACATCCTGGCCAATGTTTCTCCTTTCACCATCACCACCAAAAACAGATTACGAAGTTGTTCATCATATTGCTGTTTGTGGGATTTTTTAAGCGCCAAATGGTTGTTGCATTCTTCTATTTGCAAGTACATTTCAGAACAGTTAACTGTATTTAAAGTACTTTAGATCTGTCAGCCATGATAATACTCTGTATAAATACAGATCTTTAATTTTCAACTTGTTTTTGGTGAAAAATTCTTCTTCTCTGATAATATGCTTTTCCTGACTCTCTTCCTCGCCAATAACAATCCTTTCCCTTTATATATCTTGGTGCAGGTGTAATCATCGTAGTGTTATGTGATACAGCCTTCGATTCATGCAAAAATATTGAGACAGCATGAAATTCCTGTTGTATGTAAATAATATCGTAGAGGAGGCTGTAAACTTGGTCTTTTCTTTACAATAGTAGTAATGCACTGCTCTATGGAACTGATACATAATTAGTAAATATATAATTAGTTTCTCTACAGTAGCCTGATGGTACGTTCAACAGGTTTTTAAATTTAACTTATTTAAACTTATGGAATCACATGAACAGACAAAGACTGCACATATCACTAATTATTCAAGTTCTCGCTTGATGGATTTTTGAGATTTGGGCCCATACTCTCTGGGCTTTGAAGAATGAAAGATAATCTAATTGAAACACAAAAGATTCTGAGAGGACTTGGCACGGTAAATGCTGAGAGGCTGCTTTACTTGACTGGAGAGTCTGGAACTAGGGGCATAGTCTCAGTATAAGGGAAAAGTCATTTTGGATTGAGACGAGAAGGAATTTCTTTGCTCAGAGGTTTGTGAATCTTTGGAATTCTCTACCCCAGGGGGCTGTAGGTGCTCAGTAGTTGAGTATATTTGAGGCTGAGATTGATAGATTTTTGGACTCTAGGGCAACCAAAGAATATGGGGATCAAACAGGAAAGTGGAGTTGAGGTTGAGGATCAGTCATGATCTTGATGAATGGCAGAAAAGGCTCAAGGGGTTGTGTAACCTGCTCCAACTTCTAATGACAAATTGCCATTGGAGATAAGAGGCAAGCTTACATGGCCCAAAAGTGCATCCTAATTTTGTGATGCTCCTTATTCATAATAATAATTAAGAAAAAAGTGTAATGTATGGTATAAAGACAGGGAAACAATGACATGCAGCTTTTGGTACCACTCTGGAGACTTTCACTTGTGTTATCTAATTAATTTCATTTGAAGAAATATAAACCCCATTTACTACTCAGTAATCTACCCTATATTTATTTTTAAACTTCACTTCTGCTCTTCTTGGTTGAAAGATCTTGTAAGTGACCTGTTTCCCAAACCTGTACTTGGCTACTGGTAATAGGAGTAGGCTGGGTTGACTCACTCCCACCCCCTTTCCTCCTCCCCCTGTTTTTGGGGAAACAGCTTGCGTCTGCTAACAATCTGACCAAAATTGAAAGATTACTCTGTGGGAGAACAAAGCCATGTTCTATTTCCCTCTGTTCCAACATGCTAATACAGCAGTGAACAACCTCGCCAGGCCAGCAGTTCGTATCCTCTATTTCTGTTTCATCTAGTCTGGTTGCCATGGTTTACGACTATTACTGTGGGGAAAAATGTGTGCTTTGACGGTTGTTACGTATTCTATTTATCAGTTTTCCTGTAGAATCAGAACATCGCTGTACAGGCCTTTTGTTTCCATGAGTTTTTTTTTTAGCTATTTGGAAGTATATTTCCGCTTTGCATATCTACTTGATTGAGCCATGAGAAATACCACATAGTATTATGATACATATTTACTGCAACATGGTTCCCTTTTGTAATTATTGTGTTCTATGTTGTATATCATACTTTTGATAATCCTAAAATGGTCATTGCAAAACCATTTTTGGAGAATAAAATTGTTTTCAGGAATTGTAATAATTTACAATGTTTTTTTCATTTCAGTAGAAACCTTTTTCTTAAGAAAAGTCTGCATGCCGTTTAGAAAGTATGAAACTCACAACTATTGCTGTTTGCTGCTGTCAAATAAAATGCCATTTTGACTTTTAATTGAGTTTTTTAAAAAGGTTATATATAGGACAAATCTGTTGGTAACTCTGTAAAAATGAACATTAATATCAAAGTTAATTGTGATTTTATTGTGAGTAGCTAAATTCCTAATTCTACAATTCTGTTTGCTTGTTTGTAAATGAATAATACCTTCAGGTTGCAATTTCTAAAGAATCTCTACTTAAACTGGTGAAATAATTTATATGAAAGAAATACTAGTGATTTAAACAGCATCATGATGAATAACAGCAGATATTGAAACAGTTTAAGTGTGGTTATTAGTCCCCTAAGAATCTAAACCTGTTAATTCAACAATACTAATTCTTGGTACAGGGACTAAATAACCATTTGAAAAGTGTATGCTGCTTAGTAGCTTTGCTGTGCTGATACTGCTAGGACTTGAATACATGTAGTTTAGTGAGTGCAAGTACATCACAGTTATTCTAGGGCATGTTAGAGCACCAATTATTAAGTCATGTAGAAGCAAACTATTTGTTACATTTCTGACTCATCAGACTAGGTTTGTGAAAATAATTAGTCATCTTTTAGTCAGCTGAATGAAGAGTATTCCATGTGCCACAACAGGTCTTTTCTATGCAGTATGGTCTCAGCTAGTCTGATATGGTTGAGATTAGAATCCTTGATATTAAAGGGTAATCTCCCCATTCAACCACTTTTAGAAATGCTGATGTAGTGGGTTTTGTCAAAGTAGTAGGGCGATGGAGTTCAATTTCCCTTTGCATCTCCCCATAAAAGCTGTGATGAAATATCATCTAATGTGTAGTAATGTGGGCAGATGCTGAGCAGAAAGGCAAATGCATTCCAACAGCGTGAGGTCTGAAGAGGTCGGTCACAAATGTTATAGAAGTCACCTCAGAGCACTGTGGCAGAGGCCAAGGAACTGTGTATTCCAAGTAAACAGGGGGAGAAAATAGAAGAATTTGATTTCTTTCAAACAAAACATAAAATATAAGTATAAAAACATAGGGCAGGTTTTTCTGGTCGGTGAGCAGTAGTGATGCCCGCTTGCCGACACTTAAAATAACTCGGGGATATGTCGGGCGTGCGTCCCGACGTCACCCCGCGTTGTTTAGATTTTCAGTTCGGTGGGCATGCAGCTGAATCGGCTGTGTGCCCGCCAAACTGTCAACGGCCTATTAAGGCCATTAAAAAACTAATTAGCCTGATTGATGGACCTGCCCGTCCAAACTTAAGGTTGGCGGGCAGGCCAGGAGCCCAGGCGGGCCTCGGAAAAAGCATGAAACCTCATCCACGGGCAGGATGAGGTTTCATGAGGGTTTTTAAAATTTTAACAAATGTTTCAATAAAAGTTATGGACACGTCCCAACTCGTGACAGAGTCACATGAGGGGACATGGCAGGGAAATTTTTTTGTTACCTGAAATTCAACTTTTACATCGGATCCGATCTCCCTGAGGCAGCACTTTGCCAGAGGGAGCGCGAAAGAGCGCACTTACGCCTGAGGGAATTCCCCCCCCCCCCCCCCCGACCTGCCCCCACCACCTGCACAGGGAGTGCATAGCGCTTCCTGGCAGACGTCACACTGGGTGGGCCCTAATTGGCCCGCCCACGTAAAATGGCGTGCCCCCGATCTGGACGCCGATTGGGGGCTCGCTCGCCCGATCCTGCACTTCCCCCCCCGCCCCCGACAGGGGGATAATGTTGGCCAAAGTATGTATGAATATGTGAATCAGAACAACTGGCTTGGACTAAATGGAAGTAAGCTTCCAAAGAAGCATTCTGGATGATTAATAATTCCATTATTTTGCTGGACTTGGCAACTGCATTAGGTTTCTTCATAATGTCAACAGCATTCACAGCTGAAATATAAAAAAAATCACCACCACAATGAGGACCCATAGCAGCTCAAAAGGAAAGGATCATCAGCACTTTCTTAGAGCAGCTAGGAATGGGAAATAATTGTGGCCTGCCCAGCCTTGTGCCACCCTAAGAAATTTTTAAAAATTAAAAAAGTTCATTGAACTAAGTTTAATGTAAAAATAAAGCTATAAAAGGATATTGATGCCGACATACCCTTTAAATGATCCAGTTGATAGGTTCAGTGGCGAAGCTCGGGTTGTTCTCTTTGGAACAGAGGAGATTGAGGGGAGACATGAGAGAAGAGTGCAAAATTATGACACCTTTAGATATGGTAGACAAAAAAAAGCTGTTCCCATTAGCTGAATGACTAAGGGATACAGATTTATGGTTTTGGACAAGCAAAGCAGGGGGGTGTAAGGAAGAATGTTTTTTATACAGCGAGTGGTAATGATCTGGAACTTGCCTATGAGGGTGGTGGAAGAGGGGATGATGAATGGTTTCACAATGAAATTGGTTAAACACTTGAGGGAAATAAACTTGCAGGGCTACCGGGACAGAGTGGGGGAATGGGACTGACTAGATTCCTCTACAGAGAGCTGGCATGGACTCAATGGACTGAATGGCTTCCTTCTGTGCCTTTATGACTCTATGATTTGATTGATCTCTGATTCTTATTTGTTAACATTTGGCATGTGTATCTCTTAATTTTAAATATGATGCTGTTTTTGAATCTGGTGTTCTTAACATTTTTTTTGGACTGTTCAGTCACCTGAACTAAAAGTTTTTAATAATCTTTCTTCTAACTTCTCCATGCTCCCATGGCTTAAGCTAAATTCAGGGAATTTTCAACATGATAGCCAAAATCCCTGAGATGGAGTGAAAATCTTGGTCAAGTTTTATCATCATCAACACAGAAACAAACTGTGTGCAATAATGAAGCAAACCTTGAGGGGCTTATAAAAAAATTATCTCAATCCTGTGATATATTTTATTCTGCATACTCTGAAGTGTGTAGTCTATATATTAGAATTATAGATTTCTTAGACTTTTTTTTAGTTTTTTTGTAAGTCATAACACTGTTCATGATTGGTCATCTTTTGCATGTGAAATGGCTGAATTTGTATTAAGATTAATTTGGCTGGCAGTTATAACTGAGCACCATGGCTTACATATACTGTAACAGAGTAATAATGATAATAAGAAGGACTTCCAAACATTGACAGCTCAAAAAAATGAAGCACTTCGTCATTTGATCTTTCTAGAGCAAGATTTTAAGGAAAAGATTAGAAGTTTCTGAACATGTGCCAAGACCACCAAACAAATATATTGGTGAAATGTAAACAATATACAGAGTTTTGTAAAATTGTTGTCTGGTGTGAAGTTAAATTTTTCATTGGGGAAAATGTGAGTTAATTACGATGAATCACGAATTCGGATAGTTTAGTTCTGTTGAGCTTGTATGATGATTGGTCTGTTAGAATTTTTTTTGGCATTAACCTGTAGATAAATGTGAATTCTTGAGTTGTTATAAATGATGAACATTGCAGAATACTTTAAAACTTTCACTTCTAAGGAAAGGGGCTTTCATTGGGTCTGATGTGGGCTGGAGGACACCACTGCAAATAGATTCTGCTGCAACCCAAATCAACAGGCTTTCCAATGAATGGGTGTACTTTGCAGACTACGTGCTGTGTAAATATCATTCCTGCAAACAAACATTCATCGTTTTGAGAACTCTAATGGTAAAATGGTGTTCATTGCTGAAAAGACATTTCCTGTTTTCCTTGGACAATTATGTATACTTTTGTAATGCCATTTTAAGTGTTTCCACATATCGAGTTAGCCACAAGTTGATAAGGTAAAAAAAGTCGATCACAGGGTGAAGTCCAGTAACAAGAAAAATAATAATTGAATTATCATTGGTCCATCAAGTCTATACAATGTTTTCCTTCAAGTGAGTCAACCAGTCTAATGCCACTTGCCTGCTTATGCCCTGTAATATTCCACTTTTAAAAAAATAAAAATAAAATAAAAAAAAAACGATCATTTTTGTTTTAGAAAAGCATTTATTGATTCTGCCACAGCAACAGTTAATGATAGAGAATTCCACGCTTTAATTAAAAATATTTTTTTCTATTCATTTATTTCTTCCATTTTAATTCCTTTTGTGGTTATCTTAAATTATTCCCATTTGTTACTGTCCTGCCACCAGTGGAAACAAATTATCCCCGTAACCTTTTCATTGCCTATTTACCATAACGATCTTGATAATCTGTATCAGGTGACCTCACACCTTCTCAGCACGAATGAAAAAACCCAAATCTCTCACCTCTCATCATAACTGTAACCTTCATTCCCTGCTATATTTTAGTGAATCTGCATTGCAAGTTTCCCATTGTTTTTATATCCTTCCTACAAAGGGGTGCCCAAAATTGTACACGATCTTGCAACTTAACTGAGGTTTGCAGAAATTCAACATTGCCTTCTTGTTTCTCTATTCTGTGTTTCTAGATAGAAAATTAAGGATTCTGTTTTTTATGGATTCAGCAGTAAGCATGCATTGACTACAGCATACGCTCATTTAGAGCACAGGAGGTGTACTCTGGCTGGGCTAAACAGAGCTCCATTTTAGCAGTGAACCACTTTCCTCAAGGCAGTTTATTACAAAGTAGCCTTTGTAAATTATTTGTTATTCTGTTTATGCATTCTGCAAAGTGAAAATTGAATGACTTCATCTATCACTGTAGAAGGAGGAAAACAAAATGCAGCATTATGTGTCATTTGAATTGTTGTGCTCCTGCCTCAATGTTCTCCCTTATCCTCTCCTGAAGGTGTTGACTCCTTGCTGAGGTATGCCTCACACAAGTGGCTATTATTCAAGCCTGATTGCAGACAGTGTTGACAGCCTGGAGGCATTACAGCTGAGCCCAGTTTTGTCTTCACCAAACTTGCATATATGATTCCAATTGAGGTCGCAAGATAGAAATCAGGAGCAGGAACCCTGACTCATTTTCCCCTCCTTGACCTGAGATTGCTGATGTCATTTGTAACACCTCCACAATCACCCTGCCTGCGATCAGTTTAGCAACTTCCTGGTCGGTATGGCTCAGCTGTTGTCTTAAACCTTGGGGAGCTTTGAACTTTTTTTTGTTAATGTTTCTTTGGAAATTGAGGTGAATTTCTGTAATCATTATTGCTTGAAAGCTATGCCCGTAGGTCCCAGTAATGATGGCTAGTCAAGATGAAATATGAAAACTATTGAAGGCTTCTGTAGGATGACTCAAACGTAAGGGGAAAGTGTCAATGTTCATCTGAATCAAGCTTCATGTCGCTTTGAATGTAGTTAGTGGTAAGAGCATATGTCTCAGTACTATGGCATCTTTCATTTTCATGGTCACCTTTACTTGCCCACTTCAGGCTGGATTCAGTAAAATCCAAACATTTTTTGTGTACCTGTGTCCTGAATGAGATTAGTCTAACAGTATAAGAGACAATTGCAATAACAGAGATAATTGCTGAAATTCAAATTGGGAGATAATACATTTATTTTTACAGTGAGGTTTGACAGAACTCCCCACTGAAAGATTTATACAATATGTTTATTAGCTTAGTTTGCTGCAAGCAGAAATTTCCGATTTGCAACCTATAAATTCATAAGGACAATGCCCCCTAACCTATTGCTTGCAACAGTGCAAATTATTTTTCAGATTCCCCTCTTTTGGTAATTGCAACCGGTCACCCATTCTGCTGAGGTGAATCTTGGTTTTAGCTGGAAGCTGTGATGTTGGATATGGAATTTGTAACACAGTCTGTGGGGAATCATAGGCCCAATCCCACGTTTCATGACTCAGTTCCACTCTTGAGAGTGCAGCAACTTTTTAAAATCAAAATTGTAATCCACATGCATTATGTTACAGTGACTTCCAAACCCTAAAATTCAGTTGTAATTTGGCATTGCACATTAACATCTGACTCCATATAATAATTATACAATGAGCACACCATCCCTAGCGAATTCATTTAAACAGATTGCAGATTGCAACTGAGAAGATTGAGATTACTTCATATAAAAAGGAAAATTTAAATATTTTTATTATACATAATGAATCTGGTTGCAACTTCAAAAAAATCTGATTTTAAAAATTTTGGGCTGGACTTTGCTGCAGCAGGGCATCTAATGGCATTTGCTGTTAGCTAGATTCGCCCCTGCACCATTCAGCTCATTAACATTTCACCAGTTAAGTTTCTGAAAGAGTGATCTGGAAATGTTGCTGCAGGGGAGATGTGAGTGAACAAGGCAACCAACAGAATATATCTCTGTAATCAATGAGAGTTAAGGTTCGGGAAATAAACAGCAGAAGGACTGATGAGAAATGGGGAAAAAGGGATGAATTGAATGTCAAATCAGGTATATAAAGAAAAATAAAGAAACTGAAAATAAAGATTGGATTAAGACAAAGACAAAAAGGAAAAGTAAAAAAAAAACTAGAAAATTTAGAATTTGACTTTATAAAAAATCTCCTCAAACAAATTCACTGCCTGAAGGAATGGGACTCCACACTTGCAATGGTAAGTGTCAAAAGAGGTTACACTTGCTAGCATTAAATATCTGTGGCGGGTTTAGTTTGTATCTGTCGTGCAAATATAGCAACTTCATTGGGTTCATTGCATGTCAATGGTGAGACAGACAATGAGGTGCCATTTTTGTGAAACTAGGCTGAGCAGCACAACCCAAACAGTAAATTTTGGACAAAACAAAAACAGAATTACCTGGAAAAACTCAGCAAGTCTGGCAGCATCGGCGGAGAAGAAATCAGTCAACGTTTCGAGCCTTCATGGCCCTTCGGCAGAACTGCAGCATAGTTTCAACAAGGGAGAAATATAAATTGGTTTAAGGTGGGTGGGGGGGGGTGGGTGGGTGGGGGAAGAGACACATTGAGGGTGTGGTGTGAGCAGATAATAATCAAAAGATGTCACAGACAAAAGGGTCAAAGAGGTGTTGAAGGTGGTGGTCTTTGTCTGAGAAAAGTGCTAATTAAGAATGGAAAACAGGATATTCAAAGTACAGCTCTAGTGGGGGTGGGGTGGAAAGACTAAAGGTTTTAGTTTTAGATTTAAAAATAATGGAAATAGGTGGGGAAAGAAGAATCTATATAAATTATTGAAAAAAAAAAGCGGGTGGGGGGGGAAAAGAAACGGGGTGAGGATGGGGGTAGGGGGAGTTTAAGATCTAAAGTTGTTGAATTCAATATTCAGCCCAGAGGGCTGTAAAGTGCCTAGTCGGAAGATGAGGTGCTGTTCCTCCAGTTTGCGTTGGGCTTCACTGGAACAATGCAGCAAGCCAAGGACAGACATGTTGGCAAGAGAACAGGGTGGAGTGTTAAAATGGCAAGCGACAGGGAGGTTTGGGTCTTTCTTGCGGACAGACCGCAGGTGTTCCGCAAAACGGTCGCCCAGTTTGCGTTTGGTCTCTCCAATGTAGAGGAGACCGCATTGGGAGCAACGAATGCAGAAGACTAAGTTAGGGGAAATGCAAGTGAAATGCTGCTTCACTTGAAAGGAGTGTTTGGGCCCTTGGACGGTGAGGAGAGAGGAAGTGAAGGGGCAGGTGTTGCATCTTCTGCGTGGGCATGGGGAGGTGCCATAAGTGGGGGTTGAGGAGTAGGGGGTGATGGAGGAGTGGACCAGGGTGTCCCGGAGGGAACGATCCCTACGGAATGCCGTCAAGGGGGGTGAAGGGAAGATGTGTTTGGTGGTGGCATCATGCTGGAGTTGGCGGAAATGGCGGAGGATGATCCTTTGAATGCGGAGGCTGGTGGGGTGATAAGTGAGGACAAGGGGGACCCTATCATGTTTCTGGGAAGGAGGAGAAGGCGTGAGGGAGGATGCGCGGGATATGGGCCGGACACGGTTGAGGGCCCTGTCAACGACCGTGGATGGAAAACCTCGGTTAAGGAAGAAGGAGGACAAGTCAGAGGAGCTGTTTTTGAAGGTAGCGTCATCAGAACAGATGCGACGGAGGCGAAGGAACTGAGAGAATGGGATGGAGTCTTTACAGGAAGCGGGGTGTGAGGAGCTGTAGTCGAGGTAGCTGTGGGAGTCGGTAGGCTTGTAATGGATATTGGTGGACAGTCTATCATCAGAAATTGAGACAGAGAGGTCAAGGAAGGGAAGAGAAGTGTCAGAGATGGACCATGTGAAGATGATGGAGGGGTGGAGACTGGAAGCAAAATTAATAAATTTTTCCAGGTCCCGATGAGAGCATGAAGCAGCACCGAAGTAATCATCGATGTACCGGAGAAAGAGTTGTGGGAGGGGGCCGGAGTAGGACTGGAACAAGGAATGTTCCACATACCCCATAAAGAGACAGGCATAGCTGGGGCCCATGCGGGTACCCATAGCCACACCTTTTATTTGGAGGAAGTGAGAGGAGTTTTACGGAGAAATTGTTCAGTGTGAGAACAAGTTCAGCCAGACGGAGGAGAGTAGTGGTGGATGGGGATTGTTGGGGCCTCTGTTCAAGGAAGAAGCTAAGGGCCCTCAGACCATCCTGGTGGGGGATGGAGGTGTAGAGGGATTGGACATCCATGGTGAAGAGGAAGCGGTTGGGGCCAGGGAACTGGAAATTGTTGATGTGACGTAAGGTGTCAGAGGAATCACGGATGTAGGTGGGAAGAGACTGGACAAGGGGAGAGAGAAGGGAGTCAAGATAACGAGAAATGAGTTCCGTGGGGCAGGAACAGGCTGACACGATCGGTCTGCCAGGACAGTTCTATTTGTGGATTTTGGGTAGGAGGTAGAAGCGGGCCGTCCGAGGTTGGGCGACTATCAAGTTGGAAGCTGTGGGAGGAAGATCTCCAGAGGAGATGAGGTCAGTGACAGTCCTGGAAACAATGGCTTGATGTTCTGTGGTGGGGTCATGGTCCAGGGAGAGGTAGGAGGAAACGTAATTTTGGATATTCACATTTAACTGTGCATCGGCCCCTCGCCTGAAGTTGCTGTACCATTTGCACATAAACCTCACTGTTATTTTGACAGCAAAATCTAGCCTGTTATTTCCTTCATTTTCTGTTCTGAAATATTCAAAAAGTTCCCTTTTTTCTCATATGTCTTGGCATCCTTCCATCTACGTAAGATGGTGGACATGCAGCAAATCCATTGGGAACATTTTTTTGAATTTTTGCTGCAGCTTATTTTGAGAAAACTAGTTGATCTTGGCTGAAGAAGTATTTAATCCTTTCCTACAATGATTGCAAATCTATTCAACCAACTGACTTTTGTATAAATGCTCATTTCACCTCTGCCCTAACCTTGAACTCATGCCCTTTTTTAGTTTCTCTCCCGCCTCCCCTCATCCTCTCTCTGACTTAAATTTGTCCACTCCCTTGCTGTTTTGGTCCTATTGAAGGAGCGAAACTTGGGGTCGATGCTCGGGTAATTATTGGATAGGTAAGAGTGAAACCAAATGAGGGCAGTTCCACTAAACTAGAGCAGTGATTGACAGGAATTGGAGGAGGATGGCATGGTCAAATTTTAAAAATATGTGCTCTATTGGAAAACCAGCAGCTTGTAGCATTGTGGTATTTCTTATGTGGTCTGACCGGAAAGTTATGTGGCAGCATTTTCTTGTAGTTTTTGATATTTGCTCAAATCCCTGGTGTCTGGTTGTGCTGATTTGTGTATGGATTTGTGTTAACTTCTTAAACTTACTGTTGCAGAAAAGCAGCATTTTGCACATCATTTTTTTGCAAGCTAACAATATCTGCTGACCTGCTACTGTCTGAATCTACCTTGTGGTAAATGGCATTTTGGTGATAGATTTGCAGTTCCTAATGATCTCAGTGTTGCTTGACCAATATACTGTCAGAAGCTAGAACATATCTGTTTGACAAATGGTGCACTGAAATATGATAATTGACTATCAACAACCAAAGGTTGGAAGTAGGAAAGAGTTGGACATCATTCCTGGTTATGGTTATTGCAATTATTTACCTCTTTCGTGTTTGGTTTAAAAAAAGATTGACATTGGTGTGGCAGTTGCATCATCAATGTGAAGTGGTGCTGCTTTGTGCCAACATTGAAATTGTAGTGTAAATGCAGCTAAAGACAATGTAATGATGTGGAACGTTGTTGTTAATTGTGCGGATTTTGATTTCAAGCAATATATTTTTACTAGAGTACAGGTACATTATCCAAAATCCGGCGTCCGAGAATTGGACCTCCTTGTGGATAAGCATCAGAAAAGGAACAGAATTGGATGTGAAGTAAAACCAGTTGCCCTGATTGAGATCAGCTGATTTCTCTCTTCCATCCCTCCCCATCTACCCCAATCTCCAAATGGACAATTTTGCTTCGGGAGATCTGGGTGCTACTGCCAGAACAGAGTAAGCATGGGAATGAAGAGGCCATTCTTAGCCTGATCCCAGAGGACGGAATCACCGAGAGTTGTGCACACATGGGACCTTAGTGCTTCAGTTGCTAAAGACAATCAGTAAACAAGTCTAGGTTCAATTCTCAGTCTATGCTAAATCAGCCGATCTCAAAAGGCATTGCTAGAGGATTGAAACAGTTGGCCTCAGGACCCGCGAACATAACTTCAGCCAGAATTCTTTCTCCTGTGTCCTGGTATACATTCTCTGTTAACTGCGTCAGTTGAGAGGTTTTGCAATGCAAAGTGACGGAGTGGGGGGGGAATGTGGATTGGAGGGGGTTTCTTTGTAAGCTGCATCAGTCAAAACATTTTGCAATGCACTGGTAAAAGTTTATGGTGGTGACCCAGAAGCCAGGGGTGTTATCAGTGAGCTGCTTGTGGCACTCAAAAGTGCACCCTCCACAGCTAGCTGTATTTCTGCTCCAGCTGCAGGATCTCCTTGCTCACGTGCTCGTTCAGCGTACGTCACAAATGGGTATTTAGTGATTAGAATGATGGTTACATCTTTTTAATGTTTAATGGTAACTTCCGTGTAAACAAAGCTACAGTGAGATGGGAGAGGGGAATCAATTATTCACACGCCGTTCCATGGTGGGTAATCCAAAATCTGAGAAAATCTGAAATCCAGCAAGGCCTTGCTCCCGAGGGTGCCGGAATTGGACATCAGACCTGTATACCTATTGGTGCAAAAATGTACTGTTTTATGTAGTGGTAGGATGTAGCTTTTGTCTACAATTCCTTTATTTCCCTGAGCTTTGATCTTAGTGTTGCTCTTTGGGAAGAGGAGTGAAGAAAAGTCTTGAGAGGACGTAAGATGCTCTAGGTGAAGGAAGAAAAACTGGAAAATGAATTAACCTGTGTTATTCTTGAGCATCTGTCAATGGGAAGGTAAAGAGTTTAACTACCAGAAGGTTCAAAATGGTTTGTGGCATGAATAACCTAAAGAGGTTAAGACATAACTTTCAGAATAAAGGGGAACAACTAACTGTTTAAAAATGATCCGATTATGTTTTGTAATAAGTAGGCTTCATCTGTACATTTTATTGCAGTATATCTCTAAACAAAACGAGGTTAGGAGTTTGCACTGAAATGGTTATGGCTTTGAATCACACTTGGGAAGAATTAACTAGCAGCGTAAGCAACTTGAAGTGGTTGCAGGCAACCGCCTCCAAGTGAGAGGAGGAATATGATTTTCTACAATTGTATTTGTTTCAGTTTTATTAATTTCAGTTTTGAGTGAGTTGTGCCTCTCCTTTCATGTCCGTGACTGTAGAAGAAACATGGCTTTAGATCCTGTTTGCCAATACATTGTTAGAACAAGTGATTGAATAGATTCAAAAATGTTATTGATATGATAAAAACCTCATGTTCAACAATGACCGCGTGACTGAGACATTGGAAACACCAGTTGTAGAATTATCTAAAAAAGAGGACATCTAAAAAAAAGTCAAAGGATTGAATTTTTGTAATTTAAAAAATTTTTTTTTCCTTTTTCATCCCTTTTTGAGATAATATTGTAGCTATAATTGTGTAACCTATATTTTGATATATCTGTTGAACAATAACTCCTGCTGAGAAACTGTTTAAGAATGAATACTCTGTCAGGTCTTAAAGGCATTACTGTTGATTGTTGCTTTGCTTTCTCTTGTCTGATCTTGTAACAGTTAGAAAATGAATTTTTGTTTCTTTGTTTTCTCTGTTATGTTTTTTCCCTTGGCCCTTCTTCTCTCCCAGTGGCATTGATTTCTTTAGTGATATGGTTCCCCTGATAGAGGTTGCCCACAGCTCCTCATTCCAGTGATATTTCTTTGCATGTGAGCCAAGGTGATTATTGCCGCAGGAAAAAAATAATGCATTTCAAGATTGATTTTTGTTTTAGAAAATGGAGGCTAGAGTCCTTTTAATAAAACATCACTGGAAAGTTACTTCCAATTCCATAAATAGAAAAGTTTGAAGTTATTTTTATATTAAATGATTCATTGAGTTGTAATGATATGTACGACTCTGTGGTTTTAATTATTAAGTCAGACTTTATTATTACTTATTGAAACAATGTATCAACTGTTGGGTTGGTTTTGGAAATCTAAAATTGTGTAAGACCATCTTGTTTTGCAGTCATGTGGCTATTTGTCATTGGCATTTGAATTTGTAGAAACTTAGATGATCCAGTCCAGACTAAATAAATTAAAGTATCCTCTCTCTGCTGACCATAAGGGGTACACTGAATTTTGACAGTTTCAATTCAATTGACTATTAATTTGGCACTAAATTGGCAATTCTGCTCACTGACCTCTGAGACCATAGATGACGTGGAAGATGCATGTTTCAGTAGTGCATGAGGGAGTGTTTTTCTGAGGTTGGGACTGAACCACTTGTTAGGTTAGGGTAGGGTAGAAGGAACTTTATCTTGCATCTAACTATGCTATTCACCTTAGTGTTTCAGACTGTTTATGTAATTGCACATCTAAAGTTGGAGGCGAGTCATGTAGGTTATACTACCATTCATTTGGTAAGCTTCTTGCTTAGAGGCAGAGGATCAACCAGTCAATACAGTGCTGAAAGTATATACACAAACTCGATGCTCTTCTACAAGGGATACTTTATCTTTAATTTAATTTGATCCCAGTTTTGGCCTCTCTCTTCCAATTCCATTCCCCTAAACTAACATCCTTTGATCAGCACATAGATTCATTATTCTTTTTAAAAATATTGAAACTTCTTTTTGGTTAAAAGTGCCAGTGCTAAATTTAAGAGATTGATTTTGGAGGAAAAAAAATGCTTGGTGTCCTGTCAGTGCAACTTGATTAGTTTTTCACAGGGTAGCTGCAAACTGCCAGGAATCAACAGACATGGAAATTGTTATTGTTGAAAGGTTTCAGGCTATGGAAGTTTCAGTACTCCAGCAAAAATCCTGATTTTAGGCTTAGAAGCCACCATAACTGAAAATACAGAGAAATATTTTGCATCCAGAAAATGTGGCTACTTTTGTAAGTGTATGTTTGTATAGAAACCAATATAACAATTCTTTGGCACTGTAGAATGCACTTTTTACCTTGTTCAGTTAACAAACGAGCTGAAGCAGCAGCAATTACATAACTTATTTCACTGTAAATTGTATAAAACACAATTGCTTGAAAAGTATTGACTTCTCAAAGATAAGCGCAGTGGAAGAAGGACAATTAAAACTAATGACATTTACAGTGCCATTTGGTCCTTTGTGTCTGTGCTGGTTCTTTGTTAGATCAATCCAAAATTAATCCTACTGCCATGCCTGCTTTGTCTCAAAACCCTGAAACTTCTCTGCTTCAATAAGACTTGGTTGTTGTCAGTGTGTCCAGTTGCAATGCTGTGCACTTTGTGATGAAATCTCTAAACCCTCCCTTTACTCTCTTAGTGACAATTGTAAATTAATGATCCCATGTCACTGATTCCCTAAGCAAATTAAATAATCTTTCCCCATTCATCTCCTCAAAAACCTTCATAAATAAAAAAAGCTTTATTAATTGTTCACTTCGCTTTTTCAGCTCTGGTGGAAATAATACCAGTGTCTCAAGTCTTACCTTTGTAATGAAAACAAAAATTGCTGGTAAAACTCAGCAGGTCTGACAGCATCTGTGGAGAGGAAGACAGAGTTAACGTTTCGAGTCAGTATGACTCTTCATCAGAACTCATCTGATGAAGAGTCATATGGACTCGAAGTGTTAACTCTGTCTTCCTCTCCACAGATGCTGTCAGACCTGCTGAGTTTTTCCAGCAATTTTTGTTTTTGTTTCAGATTTCCAGCATCTGCAGTATTTTGCTCTTACCTTTGGTAATGTTTGTTATATACATATGTTTCTACAATTGGAAAACCGTAAATGTGCAGGGGACTGGAGTACAAAAATTGAAGTTGATACTCTAGTACAGTGCTGAGGGTGTTCTGCACTGTTAGAGATATTGTCTTCCAGATGAAACATTAAACTGAGGTCCTGTCTGCTATCTCAGGCGTTCGTAAAAGATTCTTTGTTACTATTTTGAAGAAGGGCAGAGGTGTTATCCTTGGCGTCTTAGCTACTATTTATTCCTCAATTAACATCACCAACAGATTAGACTCACCTTGCTGTTTGTAAGAGCTTTCATCGCCTATCTTACAT
Source organism: Cetorhinus maximus (assembly GCF_964194155.1). NCBI lineage: Eukaryota > Metazoa > Chordata > Chondrichthyes > Lamniformes > Cetorhinidae > Cetorhinus > Cetorhinus maximus. The sequence goes on from NC_135880.1 coordinate 217,551,653, forward strand.
TACACTAGTGACTACACTTCAAAAGCACTTTCTTGGCTGTAAAGCACTTTGGGACATTTTGAAGTCATGAAAGGCACCATATAAATGCAAGTCTTTCTTCCTTTGTCAAGTGAAGAGTAAGTCTGTTATGCAGTAGTGCTAGAGTACCTAATGTTCTCTATGCTGTACCTCCCAAATTCCTTTAAATGCCAATTTGAGACTATCAATCATCATTGTCCCATTGTGAATATTTTATTCTATAATGCCTTTGCGAAGCAACATGGGATGTTTTATTGTTAAAGGCACTGTATAAATACAAGTTGTTGTTGAACATTCAACTTTGCATATAAACAAGCTCCATGAATGTGGAGTGAGGCTATCAATTTAATATAAATCTCACTTGCAGCCCACTCAACAATCTAGAGTAAGAGGTTTATTACATTAGTCGGGGTTGGATATGAACCCAGGTCCCAGGGCAGAATGTCATAATCCGCTCTGCCTTTTTACACCTGTTGGTTCTTTATATTTTTCCTTTTTTATGACATTTTTTCATACCATGTGGCAGAAATGTTTTGTAAATCAATTTTTTCTTGATCCATGATTCGCCACATTAATCACTAATTTTGTACTGATTGTGTTCATGTGCAATGAGATTCATAAATCTGGAGTATGTTCTGTCACTTTAGGGGAGATCTTTGTTTTTATATTTTTTACAATATTCATTTCAACTACTAAAAGCTTAGACAAAAGAATGACATTCCTTTCGCTATTAAGACTAGTTTAGATCTAGTGCAGACTAATGACATAAAGGTATTCATAATGCTGCTCTAAGAATCCTATTATGGTTTGGAAGATAAGGAATATTGGGGCAGAATGGAGAGTGCTGCATGCACTGTGCGGTATCTGACTTGAGATAACTGTGCTGAATTTTAGGTTCCATTCTTGAGCACTGACATTTTTCACCTTTAAATTCCGCTCTCCACCTGTTTGTGTGCTCTCTCAGTTCTGTCACTGCCCCAGCTCTCATAGCTCTGTCACTGCCCCTGCTCTCACAGCTCTTTCACTGCCTCTGCTCTTACAGCTCTGACACCCCCTGCTGTCACAGCTCTGGCAGCATGTGAACTATTTGGTTATAACTTGTAAAAGTGCACTATTAACTTCAACTGTACTGCCTTTGAGTGCATTTGTGTGTGTGAGACTGTACAAGTGAGTGCCATAGCGTTAGATTTCAGAGTGAGCATGTAACTAAAGAATCCTCTTTCTTGATGAGCAATAAAATTCACCAACAAATCTAAGTTCTTTCATAAATTGTTTTTCCAACTTAGAAGATGTGTTAAGTGACATGTTCCCAAGTCTCTGCTTAATGCAACTTCCTTTTCTCTCATTTTGTATATAGCATTGATTCCCAGTTTGATATTTTTCTGGAAATACCCAGGCTTTGGTTGTGATTGAGGGAAATGTGATGGTCATTTTCAGTAGACGTGAAAATTCCCTGCTGCATGATATCACTAAAATGTATTGTGGAGAAAACTTCTAATAGCGCAAGTTATTAAAAATACAAGTTTCTTTCTCCCTGTAGTAGCATATATCTCTAGGAAGACACTAATGGAAGTGGTACCTTTGTTTTGGAGCTGAAAAATAGTTTCCAACAGCCAACACATTTTTCCTAGCTTACTAAAGCCAAAGAAAAGTTTTTAGAGGATGTTCCCTGATGGATCTTTAGTCTATGGTGACATTTGTGTAAATGTGAAGATTCTGATGCATTTCAGCAATCCACATGATTTCTGTTGCCTTCTCTGGAAATGTTTTTCACTTGGAGATCTGTGTGCTCTTCATTCAGGGTGACCAACTGTCCCTTATTTTATGGGATTGTCCTGTATCTAAGTCTACTGTCCCGTGTCCCGGGCTGCATTCTGCTGGGATGCTGTTTATTCTGTAATCCTATACCTTTAAATTCCACTCTCCACCTGTTTGTGTGCTCTCACAGCACTGTCACCACCCCTGCTCTCACAGCTCTGACACCCCCTGCTCTCAGCTCTGGAAGCACATGAATTATTTGGTTATAACTTGTAAAAGTGCACTATTCGCTTCAACTGTACTGTCTTTGAGAGTGTTTGTGTGTGTGACTCTGCAAGTGAGTGTCGTAGCGTTAGATTCCAGGGTGAGCGCATAAATTACAATCCTCTCTCTTTCTTTATGCAAAGCTTGCTACTGGCTATTCAAAATGTCCACATGCTGAGCAGTTAAAAACGCACACATACCTTCCTCTCAAAAGCTTACTGATTATAGGCAGTTGGGAAAGGAACAGGGATTTCAGCAGTTCTCTGTCACCCTGTCTGTCACACTCTCCAAAATCAGAATTTATTTCTCTGGTTTAAATACCTAAAGAATTGTTGCTGTTTTTGCTTCATGACGTGTGTGTATCTCATAACATCACATTGAATGTGCTCAGGACAGTTTGTTAAACTTAAAACCAATTAAGAATGTTTCCTACATCATCTGCAGGGAGGAAAGGCCAATTCTTCAAAACCTTTTCATTTGTATTTTCATTTTATCCTTGTCTTGCTAGCAAAACTCTAGCTATGTCCTTGCTTTGTTCTGAATTTCTGAATTCAGGCTGCAAAAGGGTTGCATTCATTTAGCAGTTTGGGATCTGCATTTTGGGTGGGGTAGCTCCAGTCTGATCTGCTTTAAGATCAGTAGCCAAGTCTCTTGTTTACACACCAACTTTGCCATGCAGCAGAAACTGCTTTGATTTGACAATTAACCCTCAGCTTACTGTATTAAGCAGACATATGTGATTACTGCATGGTGCAATGTCAAGGTCATGGTTATTAATTCAGAATTATAAATGATATAATTTCAACTTGTTCCATGTAGTCCTTTTGGAGTATCTGACCTGGTAACACTTCCCGAACAAGTCTTTTGATTAAGATCGTCAGCATTGACTGTTCAATAGAAGTAATTTAAAGATCATTAAAAAACATAATGCTAACTTTTAAAAGTTACCTTTATAATTTTATTTATTGAAAAGATTATGCATTCATATTTAGTATGTTTTTCTAAATGAAAAAAAAGGCTTACATTTATATACTGCCTTTCATGGCCATCGGACATCTCTCAGCGTTTTTCAGCCAATAAAGTACTTTCTGAACTGTAGTCACTGTTGTAATGTAGGAAACGTGAGAACAGATATATGCACACAGCAAACTCCCACCAATAGCAATGTGATAAGACCTGGTAATGTGTTTTTGTGATGTTGATTAAGGGATAAATATTGACCAGCATACTGGGGATAACGCCCTTGCTCTTCTTTGAAACAGTGCCCTGGGATTTTTTACATTCACACAAGCAGGCAGATGGGGCTTTGGTTTAACGTCACATCTGAAAGACAGAGAACTGATGTGGACCATATCTTAATCATTAAATGCTGTTTAAAAGTAGTTTTTATTATAAAATGTTTTTTTCAATTTTGAATTCATGGCTTATATCAAACTGATCAAATGCATCTATTCTTCGATTGACTCTATAAACAGCTAGTGTAGTTTGGGTAATGTTATTTTATAGTGATGCAATGCTGTATTACGGTATTGAGTTTCAGTTACAAACATGGTTTTCTCTGTTGAAACCAGTGCCCTTCATAGAAAGAATCTATGGTTCTCCATTTACAGTGAGATGAATGAAGGCCATTTGATAGTATGACTGAAGAGTCTTTTGCAATTTATGTGCAACTCTGCATTTCCCAGTTAGAATAGTAGTGTACAGCATTTAAAATATCTCCACCCTTCCAAGCTACTAGCTGCTTCACTGTATAACTACAGCTTCTTGAAGTTGCTTGTGCATGTCTTATGCAAGAATTCTATTGCTCTTGCAGTTGTATGCATAGGAAATAATGATGCTGAATAGGAAGCCAATAGGTAGGTCTTGGCATACAGAAAATAACTTGCACATAAAAGAAGTTAACCTTTACACCTTTCCGGTGGCTTTTTGACAACCTCATCTTTAAAGTTTCTGAGAAATCCATATTTTACCATATGGATTATTGCAGAAGGCCACAACAAAAATGGTTTGGTAAAATGTAATATTCCTTAATGGTGCACTGAAAATATTGGGGAAAGTTTCAGCAAAGTAGATATGGGAGTGCAGTGTTCAAAGGGCTGTTGAAATTAAGATATTACTCATGTATGTGTGACTGCAGTGAAAGTGGGAAATTTGTAATTCACTGGATTGTACAACCTATATTTAAAAAATTGTATTCAGACTTGACCTCTTTAAGAAATACAGAAGAATATTTGCACTTCGTCAACAAATTTAGATCTTCAAAGTACAGAATGCCCTTTTCAAATAGATGGGAATGTTCCTTTTTTGTGTTGCAAAATGTGGTTAAAATAGACTTGCTGACTGTAAACTGTAGAGGAAATGAGATGCACAGTAAATGATGTGTCACTTCTTAGTGAACCTCATCTTTTGCCTCCCTCAATAAGCAAATTGGCAATGTTGGAAGATGATTCTTTACAGCACTGAAGATGACCTAGAAATGCCTACTAAGCAGTGAAGGCATGCAATTGACATTATCAGAACTGGTGTTCCTGACAGTTTGAAGCAGCAGTTCAATGCACTGATATGTTCCTCCAATGAAAGTTGTCATTCATTGCTATTTTGGATTAAAGTTTGGAGCATAGGGTTGTTGATTAGCTGCAGATTCAATACTGGAATGTTTTGTTTTTCAATAGATTATAGGTTTTGATAGATTAATCATAACAGCCACTCCAAGTTAGTCAATCTGTGTGGAAAACATTAGCTGCATGCGTTCCTCACAAAACATGATGGTAACCAAGAAAGCATAAAAAAATGCTCCACAATATATGAAAAAATTCAACAACTGGTAAGACTGGTTTTAACTAATCTCTTTGGGCCCAGTTAAATGTTAGGCACTTAACTTGCTCTTCTAGGTCTGGATTCTGAAGCGGTAATGATGGCGAAATTGTCAGTGTTCGCAGTCATTACTCCACAGAAACTTACAGCAGCTTTGAGAGTATGCAATATGTGGAATAAAGTGGAAATCCAGAATTTGATTTCAGTGATTCTGCCTTCCTCCAAAGGGTGCATTGTTGAGGTTCCTCAAGAATGCAATCCCTAAACAGCCAGTGAATTGTCACTGTTAGCCTTGCTGTAAAAACCCTTGAAAAAAATTATACCTGGCTGAATGAGTGCAGTTGGGCTTTTAAAGGTGTACTAAGTTCATGACTATTGCTAAACACCTTCACTGGCCCTGAAAAACTAATTTTATATTTATGGAATGTTAGATTTATCCATTATGATAAATTCTGCCTTTTTAAATATTTTAGAGGCTTATTTTATAATATTTTATCTTCTATTTTAATCCAATTTACTATTATCTTATCTGAAAGTTTAAATTGAAAGTGATGCTGATTTGCTGAGTGTGACAATACTTCAGTGTGATTGTCTACTTAACCTACTTGCTGGTATAATTGCTGCTGGACTCCTGGAGAGCCCCTGATTTGGCGCCAGATTCAAGCTGCTGCCGGGAAAGGGGAAGCCCATTGCCACAGAGATTGCTATATATTTGTGGACAACTTTTTTGGAGCTTTGCTGCTGAATGCAAAATCCAGCCCATGATTTCATGTCATTACAGGTAATGCCCAGGTACACACTGTTCTCTGGATTATTACCTTAAGTATAGGTTTAAGTATAATTATTAAATGATTTGCTCTGCAAATGCTCTCAGTTTAGTAATATTAATAGTTATTATATTCAATGGATAGAAATCTGCAAATGACAACAAGAAGCAGCAGTCTTTCACTAGTCTGGTGCAAGTATTTTTAGCTTCAAGTAGTATTTTTCGATTGTTTTGATTGTAAGACTGTTCCTGTAAATAATTTAATGTGTTGTTTTCACTAACATAATATTAATAAATTAGCATAACAATAAATCTGGAATTGAAAGCTAGTCTCAGTAATGGTGCCTCGGAATGATCATCAATTGTTGTAAAAACCCATGTGGTTCACCTTTTAGCAAGGGAAACCTGCCATCCTTACCTGGCCTGGCCTACTGGTGACTCCAGACTCACAGCAACGTGGTTGATTCCTTACTGCTCTAAGTGATTGCCTAGCAAGCCACTCCGGTCAAGGGCAGTTATGGATGGGCAACAAAAGCTGGCCTTACCAACGACGCCCACCTCCCATGAAAGAATAAAGAAATAAAATAACATCTGTAATTTTTCCTTTGTGACACTATTACATTTTCCCCCAAGCACCCTTTCCTCACTTGAGAGGACAAGTTAGAGACTGGGTGCCTCTTAATTGGCCTGGAGAGAGGTTCTCTTCCAACTGAGGGTGGCAGATGGGCTCTCGAAGCTGGAGGGCCAATCAGAGGTCTTCCAGCTTGAGAGGAGCAGCTGGCTGCAGTGTAGGATAAGTAACATGAAGATGTCCTTTCAGCAACTTTTAAAAAAAGATTTAAGTGAAAAATAGAAAAAGCAGCCAAGCCATACTGTGAAGAGATTCCCTCTACAGGGTGGCCTTTGGCAGCACCTCTACTCACCCATCCAAGCAGGGAGGACTTGTATACCCCAGTGTAACTCTTTCGAGTTATCAACAGATCGCATGTAACTCTTTCGAGTACATTCACAGTTCTTGGTTTCCGGGAGTGGGACATGAACCCACAACCTTCTGATTCAAAGGCGAGGGTGCTATGAACTGAGCCACAGCTGACACCTCTAAAAATTCTTTCGAATTATCAACAGTCACAGATTGCAACTCTTTCGAGTACGATCACAGTTCTTGGTTTCCGGGAGTGGGACATGAACCCACAACCCTCTGATTCAAAGGCGAGGATGCTATGAACTGAGCCACCTGCTTTCAGGCAGTAGTGTTGGAAAACTGCAGCAGCTGCTTCTTGAGACTATTCCTTCCAGGAGACCTGATGTCATGATATGTCACGTTCGTCTGGCTTGTGCCATGCTCACACATCTACTGTAGCTCGTCTGCAACTGCTCTATGATGGCACTCGTCCAACTATGCCTAGCTTGACCCCTCTTTCTGCTGCCCTCCACTTTGCCCTTTAGAAGATATCTCTGTAGATTTTCAGCTCTGATCAAATGGCTGAAATACTGATATTTTCTTTTCTGGATGTCACTTTTTAGAGTTCGTTTTGTTCTTGCAATTTCAAGCACCTTTTCATTGGTCTGTATGTGGAATCTTTGGCATGCATCTTTGCATCCAAATTTCAAAGTCCACTATTTTCCTCCACAAATCTTTTTTTATTGTGCAGGTTTTTGAGGAATTTTTTTTCCTTGTTACAAGCTTGAGTTTTCTTGTTATTAACACACCCTTAATCTTCTCAAAATTATTTCGGGCTATCTCTATCCTCCTAATTTCAGCATTGCATATACCATCTTCTGTTATAATTTTTCCCAAATAGACAAATTTATCTACTTGTTCCAGTGTGACACCATCCACTTTAATCTTCACTCTAGTTTCTTCTAATGTGTTCCTTCTAATTGTTCCATTTTTCTTGTCTTTTTGGTGTTCATATTAAAACCATATTTTAAACTTCTAGATTTTAGTTGATCTATGAAATTTTGTAGGCCTCTTCTGAATCTGCAAGTAGCACTGTATCGTCAGCATACTGCAAATTTATTCTGTTCTTGCCTCCAAACTTTACCCCTGGAAGTACATCTAATTTTCTGAAAATTGTTACAATCACAGCTGATGTTACTACTGGACAAGTCAGATCCCAGAGTGAAACCTGGTTTGATAGATCCTAACTTTTTTTTTTAAGAAAACCATGGAGGAGAGCTACTGAACAAATCTGCTGATGAACTTTTAATGCAAAGAATAAAATATTTATTAGAACAAGAAAAATGAACTATATTACATCAGACAAAAAGGTTTGAATGTTCTTAGTACAGACACAGAAAGATAATTCAATTTCCCAAAACTCTTTTACTCTTTACAGACACAAAAACCAGTGAAGAGTTACCGCTAGTTTGACACAATGGCTTCCTGCTTTGGACTGGCATGTGCAGACGTTTCTTTACCCAACTTGTATCTCTTCCCGAGACACCCAAAAATAGCCGCTCTTTAAATTCAGTGTTTCAGTAGCAAAGCCGCCAAACTGATCACATTATTGAGACCTATAATTGACTATTCAGTTAACTACTGTCCCAATAGCCTTGTAATTTTTCTTCTCGGAGATTAGAAACCCTGTCTCCTCTCTCAGACATGCACTTACTGAACTGCCTCTCAGCGCCTGTCTTTCTCTATGTTACTTGACCACTGTCGCTAGGCAACAGTGTTTTGCTTTTGAATCCCTGAACCCTCAAACCCCGCCCCCCAATCCCACCTCTTGAACCTCAGGGGTTGTAAAACCTCATTAAAAATGAATGTATATAAACAAACCCATAAGACTGACCTTTCATCCAGAGGCCCATTCAGACTTCTAGGCACCAAGGCCCGTGAACGAAACTTACATGAAACTGAAACCTTCCTTAACACAAAAACACATACATAAAGAAAAATATAAATTCAACTTAAAAATTATAAATTGTTCATCACAATATTTGTTCTGTGTTTAAATAATTTTGGTGATAGGGCACAACCTTGTTGTACTTGTCTCTCCACTTGAAACATGTCTGATTATCCATCTTCTAGCCTGAATCTTGCTATTTGGTCCCAGTACAGGCCCTGGATAAATCTCACATCTTTACTGTCAGTGTCACTTGTCAGCAACATTCCTATTAGCTTTTGGTGATAAACACGATCAAATACTTTTTCATAGTCTATGAAGCATATAAAAATATATGTTCTTGTTTACTTCGAGAAATTTATTGAAGATTGCTCTTAGATTAAATAATCACTCTTATTCCTACACCAGGTCTAAATCCAGACTGTTTCGCCAATTTCTGCTTCAATGTTATGAATTATGATTTTCAAGATCAATTTAATGAGATGACTCATCAAGCTTATAGTTCTAAATTGATTGCACTCCGTTGCTTTAGGTTTCTTAGGTAACCTAACGAATAATGGATGGTATATATTTGATCATAAATTTCTGTTATCGCTTCTAATTCTGTTTCTGCAAGGGCTTTTAGATGTTCTGTTGTTACTTATCTATGAGCTTTTCCTGTACTCATCAATTTCAAAGCATTCTTTACCTGTGGCATAATATTTGGCCCCTCATTTGCCTCCATAACGTGACAACTCCCTCAATTTGGATCATTGTACAATTCATGTACATTCTGTCCATCTTTTTTGCTACTGCATCAAACAATATTTTACCAGCTTTGCCTTTTATGGATCCACTATCTAATGTTACCTCTTTCTTTCCATCTGTCAAAGATTTAATCTTTGGTGCATAACTCTCATTTTGTGATTTCTTTCCAGCTCTAATACACCATACATCTCATTATGCCATTTATCTTTAGCCTGCCTAAATGCATTCTTTATTTTTTTTCAATTTCATCATAGCTGTGTTTCTTTTCTTTCCTCTTTCTACCTTCATTGCTAGCATCTCAGCTGCCACCCACTCCTGGTCTCTTTTTCTTTTCTGATTTGATAATTTTTCCTTTGGAGTATATTGTGTACTCTCATGTGTTTCCACTTGTTTTCTATTTATGGTTCTGAGACCTCTGCTTCTTCTGTTTTTTTCAGTCCTGAGCCATTCATACTTGTTTTCTACTTTAAGAGTGAATGCCTCTCTTGTGTTCTCATCCTTCAACATGTTAGGTCTAAATGGTTGCACATCTTTTTCTTTTTTGAAAATCCAATTGGCCTCCTTTAAGCACTGTTAACAAGGCTCTTTAATGAGCCTAAACAGAAAATGCTGGAAAAACTCAGCAGGTCTAGCAGCATATGTGGAGAGAGAAACAGAGTTAACGTTTCAAGTCCGTATGACCCTTCTTCAAAGCCATTCAATTAGCTCTGAAGAAGGGTCATACAGACTTGAAACGTTAACTCTGTTCCTCTCTCCACAGATGCTGCTTGACCTGCTGAGTTTTTCCAGCATTTTCTGTTTTTGTTTCAGGTTTCCAGCATCTGCAGTATTTTGCTTTTATTTTTAATGAGCCTAATTGGCTGCCGGCTGCTGGGCCCTGAAGATGCCTTCCTCAAAACATGCCGGCGTTGGGACCAGTGCCAGGAAACGAGCACAGTGACTGGCTCCGGTATTTTTGGGCCCTGTCCGCCTCAGTTCCGACCTCAGTGGGACCTGAAAATTCTGCCCCTGGAGTCAGTATTTCAGTCAAATAAAGTACTGAGGTTGAGAACAGTGTGGTTCAACTTAGGACAACTTGGGAAGGGGGATGAAGTCGCTGATAAGAATACAAGGTGACAAGGAAGTCCATGAGCTTTTCACACTTGTTAGAGGGTGAAGGTGGTGGATTTGTGGTGCAACTACTGAGAAAACGAGGAATGGCCATTCTGATAAATTTTTGTTTTCCACTGCTCTTAATATGAAGTACAGTCAATTTCTTATAATTTAAATCTGTTCTTTTTGGTAAGAATCAAACTGTCCACTATTTTAATTTAAAGTAGCATGAATAACACAACAAAGAAATAGAGTGCTTAAGTATTGCCTTTTAGATCATTTGAGTTAGACAATTTAAATTAAGAGAAGTAGACTGTACAGGAAATAGTATAAATTCCTACTGTTTTGTAAGATAAACATGTTCATAGTATTGCATCCCCATATTTAAAGGACAGAAATGTTCATAAAATTGCTACCTTTATACACCACACAATGCAGTAAGTGCAGAGCATAGAAACAAAAAAAATAGCAGGAGTAGGTCATTCGGCCCTTCGAGCTTGTTCCGCCATTCATTATGATCATGGTTGATCCTCCATCTCACCGCCATACTTATATTGAATGGTGGAGCAGGCTCGAAGGGCCAAATGATTTACTCCTGTTTCTATTTTCTATGTTTCTAGACTCTGCGCTTACTGCGTTGTGTGGTGTATAAAGGTGACAATTTTATGAACATTTCTTTTCTTTAAATATGGGGATACAATATTAAGAAGTTGTTTATCTTACAAAATGGTAGGAATTTATACTATTTACTGTAGTCTACTTCTCATAATTTGAGTTAGACAATTTAAATGATCTAAAAGGCAATATTTAAGCAGTGCAAAATAAGAAACTGAAAACTAATGTTAGTTAATATCTGTATATTAGTTCTGAGAATTTACTTCTTTCAATTTACTGATCTTAAGTCATGAGTATGAACAATTTAAAAAAAAAGCTTTACTTCATATTATCCAGTTTTTCACTGTTCTCCCTGCTAAAACTGCATGCCGGTTTGATTTTTGTTCTGTTTCTTTTGTGCTGCTCTTGCTAATCTGCCTCAGGTTTGTTATCAGTAGATTTACAAGGAAGCTTTTCAGTTTGGCTCAATTGTTGAGGGAATGACTCTCATTTTATACCCTTTATGGAAGAAAAAGAACACACTGAAATACTGCCAAGGAGTATAGTGAAAATTATGAATTTTGTATGCTTAGATATATGAATCCTTGGAACTGTCTCTGGGTCAAAAAACTGGAACTCCCTTCCTAACAACGTTGTAGACATACCTATGCACCATTTGGACTGCAGTGGTTCAAGAAGTTAGCTCGCCACCATCTTCCCAAGGATAATTAGGGATGGGTAATAAATGCTGACCTTGCAAGCGCTGCTCACATTCCAAGGACAAATAAAGAAAAGATATGTTTTTAACCAAAAATCAGCAGGATGCTCTTTTAATTAATGCTGCTGAAAAGATGGATTTTAAGCACCTTCTGTTGGATTCCAGCTGAGTTCTTTGATATTTTTATTGTGTTAGGTATTTCCGCTTGTCGTCCTCCAACAGTTTTGTTGAATATTTATGGAGGTCACTAAATGAGGGTAAGAGAAAGTGACATTGTATAAGATTCCCTTTCTCTTGTAGGAATCCGCAAAAAGAATCAAAATAATGTAGATACTGGAAATGTGAAATAAAAACCGAAAAGACTAGAAACCCTTATCAAAGCATTTTATCTTTTTCCCCCTGATCTGCACTATCCAGTGGGATTTCCCTTTAACCAAAGCAAAGCCTATAGTTAAATGGAACAGGGCTTCGTATATTCCCAAGTATTTAGAAGAATGTGCAGTAATCTCATTGAAAATACAACATTCTTAAGGGGCTTTACAGGATAGGTGCAGGGAGGATGTTTACCCTGGTTTGTGGGGATCTGGAACTGAGGATAGGGGAGGTCAGAGTTTCAGAATAAGGGTTGGCTATTTAGGACTGAGATGAGGACTTTTTTCACTCAAAGCGTTGTGAATCTTTGGAATTCCCTATCTCAAACCCATAAATTTTTGGATACTAAGGAAATGAAGGGATACAGGGAAGGTGGAGTTGAGGTAGAAGATCAACCATGCCGTTATTGAATGGTGGGTCAGGCTGTAAGGGCCAGATGGCTGACTCCTCTTATTTCTTATGTTATGTACTTGTTTGATAAATGAGGTAACTACAAGTATTGTGACTATTCTCCACATCTTAAAACTAGCTTTGTTTACTTTCATCTAGAAGGACTAGATGATGGAAAGGAATTTACAGGCTGAGTCTTGTCAGGATTGAAAATTTAGATTACTTCTGATCTTGTTTGTACTTATTATTTTGTATGCGGGAAACAAAATACTTAAATCAACTTTACGCTTTTAGCACTAGTAACACTGGTTTATCTGTTCCTCTTCAATAATATTTCCAAATATCATATTCATTTGAGGACTTCTGTGCAACATTCCACCAATTTTTCCATGAAGTTGTGCTAAACCTCTCCAGAATATGAATTTGGCCCCAGCTAAAGTAATATGTTCAATTCTGGCACCTTATTTTAGGAAGGGTGCAACAGCTTTGGAGAATGGGAGAGGTGGGGTGGTGGGGCAGGTAGTTAGGTAGTTGGGGCGAGTGATGGGGAGGTGGTGGTTGGTTGTGGTTCTCAGTTGAATTACCCTGGCTAACCACTAAGTTAGAGCAGGTATTTTAAACTATGTAATATTTCCTGGGTAAGTATGCAGGTAGGTCCCAGGTATCTAGCCCAAGTCTCCTCCCTAAGCTCAAGGTCTGAGACATTCGCGGAGGGTCCCCAGCAGTAGAGAATCAGCCCATCTCAAGTTTAAACTTCCTGGACAATTTCCATGTATGTCTGTGTATCAGGATTTCCACAGTTTCCTGATGCGCATGGCACAATTTATGTCCCATCTCCGATGATCCGGAGACAGAAGATCTGGGCCATAAATCATACTCAGGTGTGACTGACAGGCATGTTGTGGGCCTAACCAGCCTTGGACACCTGCAGTACCTTCATTATTCGTATGTCTGACTGCACAAATTGTAAATTTTACTTTTGGGCTCCTGCATATTTTCTCTTTTGATATCAAATGCTGCTGTTAAAATAGATGTAGAATAAAGCACCTTAAACTCTGCCCCACTAATCTGCTCTTTACTTACACGCTATAATCTAACCCTATTATATAGATGAATTATTTTCGTTTAAACACAATCACCATCCTTAGATCACTTTCAGTGAGAAAGTTAAATTATGTTCAGTTATGAGCAGTTATGTGCTATAATATAATTTTACAGCAGAGGAGGGCACTTCATGTCCTAAAGGTCCATTGTGTAAAAATAATTTCTGCTCACCCTTCTCCCTTTGTTCTATTGCTGGTGATCTTAAATTCATGCCTTTGGTTACTAAATAGTATGTCTTTTTTCCTATTTACTATTATGAAAACCTTTAAGACTCTCAAAACTTATTTTATTCAAGATCTTTGTTACTTGTGGAGAGAAGAAACTTATACAGAGCTGAAATTTGCTCAGCTTTGCTGCCCACCCTTGTTAACCGCTATCAGATGCTGATCTTGGCATCCGCGGTTTGCAGCTTTAAATTTCAACGATGGGCATTTTTGAAGCATGGAATTGTGATGTATCAATCATTTTCCATTTGCTCCTGGTCATGAGAGTATAATAATTTTTGTAATACTTTTCTGGTTTATTGTAAAGTAGGTTTATGGGGGGGTTGTGTTTTTTTTGTTTGTGTGTGATTTAATTACATTTTGTAGCCAAGCAGACTGCAAGTTGAAGTTATCAAAAGAAGTAAGATGTAGAAGTGTCTTTAAATAATATGCTAATGATTGGGGTCTTGGCATGTAAGGTGTAAAGGGAATTTGCATTTTTAGATAGATGAAGGGAGATTTGAATTTCAAAGAAGTTAATGAGAATAGTAGCAACATATAAGGTAAAAGTTGCAAAGACTTATGAAAACAATGGAATTTACATATTAAAAAGGGAGAATTGTGTATAAAGGAGAATTAAGCTATGTGTCAGGGGAAGGCATTGTAAGATCTAACAGAAGCGTATGAAGTTGCCTCTAAGAAGCCTCCAATATTTGTGCATTAAACCTGCTGTCTACAGAAACCAAAGCTGGAGAGCCATTTTGAATTCCACTGTCCAGAGTAGTGTGTTATTTTGCTGGATCTGTTTAAAATCTATTTTTGGACTTAAAGGGGATCTAACTGGGAGCCAGGTTAATTAGGGATTTTAGGACTTATTGTAGTAGTAATTTGTAGACCTATGTATGTGCTTGAAATCCCTTCTTTTGTTAATAAATATTTTAATTTAGTTCTTTAAAAATCTTTGAGGTCTTGGCGGACTTATTACTTCAGAATGCAGTGCATTCACCTCAAAATAAATAGAAACTGCAAAACCGTTGTGATAGCACGATCAAGTTTCCTCGTGGAATCCCTCGTGGATTTGATCCGCCTGGCACATATTATCTGCTCCGCCATAACACTCCTGTAGTATATAATCTCTTTGGACATAACAGTTACTGCTTTGTTTATGCTGGTATTACATTGCTGGCTAATCCACATTGAGCAGAATGGAAACTGCTGAAAACCTTGTGAAGAAGGAAATTGTCCAAAATGGCAACCTGGACTTTTCTATTCAGAAACTGACTGGCCTGATGTGTATTTCATGCATTTTCTGTTTTTGTATCAGATTTCCAGATTTGTTTTTTTTCTTATTTGTATTAAACTTATATAGCTAATTCTCATTTAAAAGTTTGTGTTGCATGTTGTGAAATCAGAGTGTGTTCTATGTGTGCCTACACTGGCACTTATTATTTGTAGCAGTTCAATTTGTGGAGTGAATGTAGCCACAGATCTGCTGAGAGTTTATATTACTTAAAATAGGTTTTAGCATGGAATCTATTCTCATTAGATTTGCTTTATGCATAGATTATTTTTGGATATGTCTTTACATTCAGGTGTCAAGGGTTGATAGAGAGGTGAATCACTCAAACTTCCTTTAATTCTACAAGAAAAACAGCCAGAGTGAGAATTTATTTCACTTCCGTTATTAGCAGCTGTGGGCAAGTGTGCACAGGGGTTATGTGCTCACACTTGCTGAGGGCTGCTGATAAAATCTTTCGCCCTGAAGTGAGTTGGACTAAACAGGTGACAGGATGCTTGCTGCCTGCTGCAGTGATTAATGCTTTCAAACTAATATATTTTTTGTCTCAAAAATAACTAAAAAAATAATCATGTCTGATTGATCTAAATGCTACTACCATGTAAAGGCTAAAAAGAATTTTTTTAAGTTTGTGTCTTTGTTATACAGGGCATTAACTGGGTCTTATAAATAATTGGTTTCAGAATTACCTGAATTCAGGTTGTTGCAGAGATGCATTTAAGGGAAAGCTAAATGAACACATGAGGGAGACTGGAACAGAAGATTATGCTGAAAGGGCTAAATGAAGAAAGAATTGGAGACGAGTAAAAACAGTGGCATGGACTTGTTTGGCTGAATAGCCTGTTTCTTTATGTAAGGTTCCTTGTGTAGTTACCATTGTATGTAAGTTTGTTGCTTAGTTTTCATAAAATAATGAGGGGGAATTTTACCCATTTAAACTAATTTCCCCAATTTTCTCTTGTTCTCCCTTAAGATTTCTTCTAGGGTGCGTTTCCACAGGTTTGGCAGCTATATATATTTTGTATGCAATTCTACTTCATGTGTGTTGAAGAACAAGTGTTGACAGGCTTTAAGGGTCGTCACAGTTGAGCCAAATTAATTTGTCACACAAAGTTCACATGCACACTTTCCATCGATGATGTTGGAATGGGAATCTGGTTTATGCTTTTCTAACACCCCTTTCCTTTCACTTTTATCAAGTCTGTGTTCTTTGCATATTTCCCCCCCAGTTTTGTTGCTTTCTATTAGGAAGGCTGAAGCATGAGAAGTGAATGTTAAGTGTTACTCACAAGTACGTGGGGCTATTCCAGCCAACCTTGATCCTGTTCTTATCCAACATCTGCGCATGAGCACTTTCCAGTTGGGATCCTTGTTTTGTGATTAGGAATGCAAGCACTTTCTTTTTTTTCTGTCCTGTCCATTCCTAGCCCAGCAGAGCTATTACCTCACCGTTTCTGTCCTGGGTTCGGTTAACTGAGTACTGTGAAGATATAGAACCTCTGATTTGTCTGGTCTGTACAGCTCAGCATAACATTAGTTGATTGCATTTAGCTAAGGCATCAGACAGCATTCTTTGCATGATAATCCTGAATTGAACTTAATTATTTCAGAGCAATTTTATTTTAAGAATGGCGACTAAAAACTCTGATTAAAATTAAGATTAGTTTATTCAAGAGCTTGAATTTCGAAATACTTTGTGTGAAATAAAAAGCCATACGTGAGGCTGAAACTGGTTGGACTATTAATTGGGAAGGTCTAAACAGGAGAATTACATTGACAGAAGGAAGGCATGGTGATGTGTTCTAGTGGCGGTCAACCAAGTTATAATGACGATGGGACTTTGCTATATTAATGTATAATGCATTATATTTTGGGTGGTATTTGTGTGGATGCTGAAAATTTCCAGATACAAGTTGCTTCAGTTTTGTTGAGTCGCAGTTTCCTCCAGCTAAATTTAGGAATGTATAATGCAAATTATTATAGCAAACATAAAATTCATATTTATTAACATGTCTCGATGTTTTTGTAAACTATATGCTTTAGCAAATGTGCCAAGCTAGATTGAAGCTAATAAGAATGCTGATGTTTAGAGGAACAAAGGAAGTAAAAGGAAATGGGCTATTGAATTTCTGCAGTCTACGTCGTTCCTTTCTATTCTATAGCAGCAGGGTGTTAGGGATACTCTGTTTTGCGTCATAGTGTCAGATTTGAGAGCACTGATTTATGAGATGGTCAATCCCAGGTTTAGCTGAACCTCCAGATATTATTAAATTGGCTTATAGCATGCAGGGTTGAGACATCATAGTTGTAAATGAGTCTTTTTTCCAGATTTATGGCAGTCCAATTAACTCTATGAATGCTAAAAAGCTTATATTTCAGTTATAATATGGCATGGAAGACATTTATTAGCATAAGCAGTAATTCAGTCTGGTCATGTTTATATAAATAAGCAAATTTATTGTTAAAGTCAAAGTCAAATCTCCTGTATAAAGTTAAAGCAATTCAGCCTAATTATATCTTAAGATATATTTCTAGAAATGGGTTCAAACAATAATTGCACTGAAACTGATTTTTATCATTTGTGCTACTTTAAAGTAACAGTAGGCTTAGATGTATTTAGGAAAAATGAAGCTAAACAGTGCACATAATTTCAGTCATGTAAACATTCAAATGTAAGTTGTTATTTACATACTTATTGAAGGAGATTACTGTAGTTGTGTATTTTACTTAGTTTTTTAAAAATTAAAGTTGAAATAGTTGATGAAGGTTCAAGGAAACCAATCTAAAGATATTATTTTGTGTGCTTGAGAAACCGCTCCTAATGCATACATTTAAGGAGCTGTATCACTTGGAAACTGGAGAAACAGCAACACAGAAGTCTGAAATCTCTGATCTCCTTGCCAATGATTTTAAATGTTATGGACTCTGCATATTTTTGAAAGATTTCTCATTATAAAGAACAAATTCGCCAGCCATTTTGAAATCAAATGATTACTGAGAATTCTGATCTTATGATATTGGGAAGGTGAAGCAGACAGTGTGAAGGTGATTGTCCAACACTGAAATTGCATGATTATTGAAGTATTCTGAGTTGATGACCATCAACTGCTTTACATTCCTGACAATGTGAAAGGTGCTTTGCAAATCCAAGTTTTTTCCCCCCGAGTTGTCTACAATAAATCCTTCAAGCCACTGACGTCATTAGCACTTACTATTTAAACAAAAAGATAGAAAAAACTGTGTTCATATTTCATTGCAACTACTTTTTATAAAGCATTAATAGTTACAGTACATTTGATATTCTATCTTGCATTTTCTCTTCACATCTTCAGTAAGAATGGCTAAGTATACTATTTCTGTAGTCCCCTATATATACTAACTACATAAAATGAGTGTTTTCATATACTTTGTTAATATTTACATTAATTCTTAGTATTGTGAAATTCTTTCATCTTTCAGTGTGATTAATTGAAGTTTATAAAGATTTTTAATATTTGCTCAGATTGTTATATTTCCAGTTGCCTTTTCCTGTTACCCACAGTTTTGTGGCCACTCAATGATACTTAGCTTTTCAAAGTATTTTAATTCTAATGTACACTGCAAATACCTTTCCTCTTTCTGTTTTCTTGAAAACCATTGTTTTAATCAAATTACCTCCTTACTCTCCTATGTTAATCATCTGTCGTCTGCTGACAACTAGTGTGCCTGCCATATTATTGCAAAGTTTGCAGCAACTATATATTCCTTCAAGGCACAAAAACCTAAAAAGAAAAGTCAGTCAACCGTGTCTAACAAAGAAAGTTAAGGATTGTAAAAGATTAAAAGAGAAGGCCTGTAAAGTTGCCAGAAATAATAGTAAACCTGAGGATTGGGAGCATTTTTGAATACAGCAAAGGAGGCCGAAGAAACTGATAAAGAAAAGGAGAATAGAATATGAATGTAAACTAGCAAAAAACATAAAAACGGACTGTAAAAGCTTCTATAGGTACATAAAAAGGAAATGTTTGGCTAAGACAGGAACTGCAGACCTGTTAGCTTTAGCTTTACATCAGCAGTAGGGAAAATGCTAGAATATTATAAAGGATGTGATAAACAGACACTAGGATAATAATGATAAAAACAAAAAGCTAAAAGCTGCTGCGGATGCTGGAAATCCAAAACAAAAACAGAATTACCTGGAAAAACTCAGCAGGTCTGGCAGCATCGGCGGAGAAGAAATCAGTTAACGTTTCGAGCCTTCATGGCCCTTCGGCAGAACTGAAGCATAGTTAGAAGAAGGGAGAAATATAAACTGGTTTAAGGTGGGTGGCGGGGTGGGGGGGGGGGGGGGGGGTGGAGGCGGGTGGAGGGAGAGAGAGAGAGAGACATTGAGGGTGTGGTGATTGTGGAGATGAGCAGATAATCAAAAGATGTCACAGACAAAAGGGTCAAAGAGGTGTTGAAGGTGGTGATATTTGTCTAAGAAAAGTGCTAATTAAGAATGGAAGACAGGATATTCAAAGTACAGCTCTAGTGGGGGTGGGGTGGAAAGACTAACAAGGTTTTAGTTTTAGATTTAAAAATAATGGAAATAGGTGGGGAAAGAAGAATCTATATAAATTATTGAAAAAAAAAGCGGGGCGGGGGGGCGGGGGGGTGGTTGGAGGGGGTGAGAAACGGGGTGGGGATGGGGGGAGGGGGAGTTTAAGATCTAAAGTTGTTGAATTCAATATTCAGCCCGGAGGGCTGTAAAGTGCCTGGTCGGAAGATGAGGTGCTGTTCCTCCAGTTTGCGTTGGGCTTCACTGGAACAATGCAGCAAGCCAAGGACAGACATGTGGCCAAGAGAACAGGGTGGAGTGTTAAAATGGCAAGCGACAGGGAGGTTTGGGTCTTTCTTGCGGACAGACCGCAGGTGAATGACCTGATTAGGCAGAGTCAACATGGATTTATGAATGGGAAATCATGTTTGATGAACTTGTTGGTGCTTTTTGGGATGTTACTAACAGAATTGATAAAGGGGAGTTGGTGGCTGTAGTATACATCGATTTTCAGAAGGCTTTTGATAAATTCCCCCACAGGAGGTTGGTAGCAAAATTAAACCACATGGGATAGGAGGTAATATACTGGCATGAATTAAGAATTGGCTAACAGATCGAAAACAGTAGGAATAAGCGGGTCATTCTCAGGTTGGCAGGTTGTGACTATTGGGGTACTGCAAGGATCAATATTTTGGCCTCGGCTATTCACAATATATACCAATGATCTGGTTGTGGGGACCAAAAGTAATATTTCCAAGTTCACTGATGACAAAACTATGTGGGAATGTGTGTTGTGAGGATGGTGCAAAGCAGCTTCAAGAGGACTTGGACAGACTTAGTGAATGGGCAAGAACATGGCAGATGGAATATAATGTGGAAAAATGTGAAGTTACCCATTTTGGTAGGAGGGATGGATGTACAGAGCATTTTTTAAATGATAAGAGATTAGAAAGTTTCGATGTACAAAGGGACCTGGGCGTCCTTGTTAATGAGACACTAAAAGCTAACATGGAGATGTTTCAAGCAATTAGGAGGACTAATGGTATGTTAGCCTTTATCGCAATAAAGTCCAGTCCTCAGAGCATGGGGAGTCGGTGACATAGTGGTATTGTTGTTGGACCGGTAATCCAGATATCCTGGGCGGAATTTTCTGTGCCCGTTGGTGTCAAGCGTGTTTGGAGGCATGAGCGGATAATATGGCGAGAAGGCCAAAAATCAGTTTCACAATGTCGTGAAACCAGTTTGCAATTGTCTGCTGTGTCCATTAATGGCGGGTCACATTTCCTGCTGTCGGACGGCGGGAACTTCTTTGTAGTATATATGCATATCATTATAAGGCCAGCTCGCCGGAATCATTCCCCCACGCTGGATCATCCGAGAATCACGCCGATATATTTCACAACTGTACATAAGTGAAGTGCACCTGACGAACTGCACTTTGCTCAGGACTTCGAGATTTGTTTGCCTACCTTGCTTTGGGCAGCAATCGCAGTCATCAGTGCCAGGCTTCGCAGACAGCACCACATCACTTTTGGGGGTCTCACGGGTAGTTCTCTGCCTACCAGACCAGCCATAAAGATGTGGGTGGCTTTTTAACAGCTGCAGGGTGAGGGCATGCTTGGAGAAGGGGGAGAAGTGGTCTCAGGCAAGGAAAGAGGCTGCAGGATGTACTGGGGAAAGTGGGTACCCTAAGGTGTGTGGGGTCACAAATTGATGTGTACAAGTGGCCTCAAGATGGTGAGGGCTGAGGAGGCAGTCTCCAGAGGAGATGAGGCCAGATGAAGATGTGAGGAAGTGTGTGAGAGAGTGAATAGTTATGTGCCTTGAGCTGGCAGTGAGTGAGATGCCAGTGGATGGGCATTGGGCTTATGTAAGTTTAGAGTGATGAGATGGCTGCTTTACCCTGGGGCACGGATCTGCATCGGATGGCCAACCCCTTCTGTGCAGCATTGGCACTGATCACCACTGCCATTGCCTACCAAGCCGGAGTGGCAATGTTGCTGCCCTTCCTGCGGCCAGAGCAGGGATAGAGGACATCACGGCAGGCCTCCATGGTGTCCAAAAGGTGCTCAAGGGCTGTGTAACTAAACTGGGGGCTGCAGTCTTCTTGCCTTTCGGGGTCATGTCTTCTTTGCAGCAGTTCTGGGCTGGAAGCCCCGTTGTGAAATATGTCAGTATGAGAGATGTGCGTGTGGCTGCACTTCAAATGTGGCGCCCGGTGTGATGATGTGGCGAGGTGATGACATGGGTGAATCAGAGCCCACCCACCATCAAAACAGAGTATTTCCCGGGAATGCATGATTAATGATGTGGGATTGGGACGATATGACGTGAGAAGCCGCCATTGCAGCTGGCGCGGAAAGCGTTCTTTTTCCTGCCCGCTACCGCACTTACTGCAAATCTGAGATAATTCCGCCCCCAGGGCAATGCTGTGGGTACCCAGGTTCGAACCCCACCATGGCAGATGGTGAAATTTGAATTCAATGACGATCTGTAATTAAAAGTCTAACAAAGACCATGAAACCATTGTTAATTGTCGTAATATCCTTTAGGGAAGGAAATATGCTGCCCTTACCTGGACTGCCCTACGTGTAACTCCAGACGCACAGCAATGTGGTTGGCTGTTAAATGCCCTCTGAATTGGCCTTAGCAAGCCACTCAGTTGTATCAATCTGCTAAAAAATCTAAAAGGAACAGAACCGGACGGACCACCCACCATCTACCTAAGCACCGGAAACGACAATGGTAAACTCAGCCCTATGGACCCTGCAAAACCGTCCTTACTAACACCTGGCGGCTAGTGCCAAAATTGGGAGAGCTGTCTCACAGACTAGTCAAGCAATAGCCTGACAGTCACACTCGTGGAAACATATCTTACAGACATCACCATCACCATCCCTGGATATGTCCTGTCCCACCAGCAGGACAGACCCAGCAGAAGTGGCAACACAGTGGTATACAGCCGGGAGGGAGTCCTCCTGGGAGTCCTCAACATCGACTCAGTACCCCATTAACTCTCATGGCATCAGGTCAAACATGGGCAAGGAAATCTCCTACTGATTACCATGTACCGTCCCGCCTCAGCTGATGAATCAGTACTCCTCCATGTTGAACACCACTTGAAGGAAGAACTGAGGGTGGCAAGGACACAGAATGTACTCTAACCTCATCCTCATCAACCTGCCTGCTGCAGATGCATCTGTACATGACAGTATTGGTAAGAGTGACCACCGCACGGTCCTTGTGGAGTCCCATCTTCACACTGAAGATAACCTCCATTGTGTTGTGTGACACTTCCACCGTGCTAAATGGAGTAGATTTCCAACAGATCTAGCAGCTTGAGACTGGGCAACCATGAGGTGCTGTGGGCCGTTAGCAACAGCAGAATTGTACTGAACCACAATTTGTAATCTCATGGCCCGGCATACCCCCCACTCTACCATTACCACCAGTACTGAAGACTTGTGCTCCAGAGCTTGCTGCGCCCCTAGCCAAGCTGTTCCAGTACAGCTACAACACTGACATCTACCCAGCAATGTGAAAAATTGCCCAGGTATGTCCTGTATACAAAAGGAAGGACAAATTTAACCCGGCCAATTACTGCCTGTTTACCCTCGATCATCAGAAAAGGGGAGGGGGTCATCAACAGTGCTATAGAGCGGCACTTGCTTAGCAATAACCTGCTCACTGATGCTCAGGTTTGAGTTCCATGGGGGCCACTCAGCTCTTGACATTACAGCTGAGCAGGTGAGGTGAGAGTGACTGCCCTGACATCAAAGCAGCATTCAGCCAAATGTGGTATCAAGGCGCCCTAGCAAAACTGGGGTCAATGGGAATCCAGGGGAAAACTCTCTGGAGTCATATGTAGCACAAAGGAAGATGGTTGTGGTTGTTGGAGATCCGTCATCTCAGTTCCAGGACAAAACTACTTGAATTTCATGGCTGTCAGTAATAGAATCGTTTCTGTGATATAGTCTGCCTTATTTGAGGAGCAACTCTCAGAATTCTTGTTTTGCACAGAATGGAAAACATATGATGGATAATCAGATTTTATTTGTATTGGGTTGAATTAGTTGATTTTTGTCTTATAATTTTTGAAGCCGTTACTAATGAAGACATATCATGCCCTAGATATAAAGAAAGGTAGTGCGATGTTACAGCAACTTAAGTGTTGATATAATCTATATTTATTTGTGACACTGTTTCTAGGTCATATATAAATTAATTTCTGGTTTTGTTTGCCCCCCCGCCCCCCCCCCAAAAAAAAAACATTTTCCTGAAATGTTTGAAATTGATGATCAAATACGCACTCTAAATGTTGTATGATATGAGGTTCAGGATATAGCTACAATGCCGCTTTTGGGAGTGTATTGGATGCAAGTCAGCGTGAAAGTGGCAGTGTAACTTGACAGACTGTCAAGCACACTTAAAGCTAGGAGGTGTGAGATTCTTCCAGAAGGCTGCATCAGGCCATTATGACTTTAAGTGTAGTGTATCTCCAGCAAGGAAGTTTTAAATTCTTTTTAACCCGACAGCATAAAAATGTAAGATTTGAATTCTTGTAAGTTTTTTTTTAAATGCCCAGCTCTGTTTCAAGGAAGCTAGGGATCTCTCTAGAAGCATAGTTAGCCTTTGTCCTCAAAGAACCTACAGTTTCATAAAGCTCTGCATTGAATGATCCTTTAATCCCTATTGCTGCTGCACAGCCATGTGCAGTCTCGTGGGACATAACTGGATTAGAGTTTGCAACCAAACCAAATTTTAAAGTTTCTCTTGCACTGGTTGTAATGATCTGCTGTTTTTTTTTAAAATTCAGCCTCTTGACTTATTTGCTGTCTTCTTTTACTTGATTGTAGGGAGATACAAGAGGCAATGTTAATTCTCCTTGGCCAAAGATTACACTTCAAAAATAGCATTTATATATGCTTTTCATGCCCACTGGATGCCTCCAAAAGCCTTACAGTGAATGAAGTACTTCATAGAATCACAGAATTATTACAGTACAGAAGGATGCCGTTGGGCCCCTTGTGTCTGTGCTGGCTCCCCATAGGGGCAGTTTACCTAGTGCTGCTCCCCAGCCTTTTCCCCGTAGCCCCGCATATTCTTCCTTTTCAGATAATAATCCAATACCCTCTTGAATACCTGAATTGAACTTGCCTCCAGCACACTCTCAGGCAGTGCATCCAGACCCTAAACATTTGCTGCGTGAAAAAGTTTTTCCCATGTAACCATTGCTTCTTTTGCCAATAACCTTAAATCTGTGTCCTCTTTTCTCGTTCCTTCCACCAATGGGAACAGTCTCTCCCTGCCTACTCTGTCCAGACCCCTCATGATTTTGGATGCCTGTCACATCTCCTCTTAATTTTCTCTCCTCCAACGAAAACAGCCCCAACTTCTCCAATCCATCTAAGTAACTGAAGGTCCACATCCCTGGGACCATTCTTGTGAACCTTTTCTGCACTCTTTCTAGTGCCTTCACATCTTTCCTAAAGTGTGGTGCCCAGAACTAGATGCAATGCTCCATCTGAAGATGAACCAGTGTTTGATATAAGTTTAATATAACTTCCTTGCTATTACACTCCGTGTCTCTATTAATAAAGCCTAGCATGTTGTATGCTTTTTTAATTGTACCGTCAGTCTGTCCCGCCACCATCACTGATTTATGCACATATACACCTAGGTCCCACTGCTTCTTAGAATTGTGCCATTTATTTTATATTGTCTCTCTGTGTTCTTGCTACCAAAATTAATCACTTCCCTGCATTAAATTTCATCTGCCAGTTGACCAGCTATTCCACCAACTTGTCTGTCTATGTCTGTTTGAAGTTCTGCACTATTTTCTTCACAGTTGACAATGATTCCAAGTTTCATATCATCCATAAATTTTGAAATTGTGCCCTGTACACCAAGATTTAGGTCATTAATATATATCAGGAAGAGCAAGGGTCCCAGCACCAATGCCTGCGTAACTCCACTATAGACCTTCCTCCAGTCCGAGAAATATTCGTTAACTGCTACTCTTTATTTCCTGTCACTCAGCCAATTTCGTATCCATATTGCTAATGTCCCTTTTATTCTATGAGCTATAACTTTGTTTCACAAGTCTTTAAAGTGCGCTTTATCAAATCCTTTTTTAAAGTCCATGTAAACCACATCAACACCATTACGCTCATAAACCCTATTTGTTACCTCATCAAAAAACTCCAATAAGTTGGTTATGTTTCCTTACATATCTGTGCTGGCTTTCCTCAATTAACCCATGTTTGCCAAAGTGACTATTAATTGTGCCCAGAATTTTCATTTCTAGGAACTTGCCCACCACCAAGTTTGAACTGATTGGCCTGTAGTTGTTTTTTGAACAGTATTCCCTGCAGTAATGTTGGAAATGCAGCATTAAAAATTATGTGCACAGCAAACTCCCATAAACAGCAGATCAGTTTTATTTCAACATAACATATTGATTTGTTTTATAATTAATGCAGTAACTAAACGTTCTGCAGGCTGACCTGTTCATGTATTTTAGTACACATTTGTGCTTTAGTGGATTATAATAGATTCCTTCATTCAGCTCACCTGCTACTGAAACCCTCATTCATGTCTTCGTTACCTCTATACTTAACTATTCCAAAGCAATCCTGGCTAGTCTCCCACATTCTACCCTCCAAAAACTTGAGGTCATCCAAAACTCTGCTGCCCTTGTCTTAACTCACGCAATGTCCTGTTTCCGTATCACCCATGTGCTCACTGACTTACATTGACTCCCATCCAAGCAATGATTTGATTTTAAAATTCTCACCCTTGTTTTTAAATCCCTTTGTGGTCTTCCCCCTCCCTATCTCTGCAATCTCCTCCAGCCCACAACACTTTGAGATATCTGCACTCTTCTAATTCTTTTCTGTTGTGCATCCCCAATTTTAAGCACTCCTCTATTGGCAGCTGTGCCTTCAGTTGCCTGGGTTCCAAGCCCTGGAATACTCTCCCATGTCTCTACCTCACTTTCCTCTTTTAAGACACTACTCAAAACCTATCTCTTTGACCAAGCTTTTGGTCATCTGACCTAATATCTACATATGTAGCTTGGTGTCAAATTTTGTTTTATCGTGTTCCTGTGAATGCTGGGACGTTTAATTACATTAAAGGTGCTTTTTAAGCAGTTGTTTCTGTTGATTTGGATGGGTTATGAGTTGAGGCCCCAAGAAATTCTTATGCTGCTTATATATATACAACAAATTTAATCTTATAAATGAGAAAAATGAATTGCATTTCTTCAGCACAGACATATTACCAAATAGATAAATGGTAAGGCTATTGATAGATTGATTTGAAGCATTTAGCTTTTGATTCAGGAGCTGGTTCAAAACTTTCTGTACTGTGTTGATCTAATTTGTTATATTTTCTGCTTCACTAGTGAATTTTTTATGCAGTAAATGCTGCTGAGTTTCTAAATTTACCTAAATAGCTTCAGTAATAGACATGTTGAATGCCTGAATTATAGCCTTAAAAACTGAAGAAAATTTCTGTAAATACATGGGGGGCTGGGTTAAAAAACAAATTTGTCACAATTTGGCTAACAGGTTAGCAAAATACATTGATAAAAACAAAAAACCACTGCGGATGCTGGAAATCCAAAACAAAAACAGAATTACCTGGAAAAACTCAGCAGGTCTGGCAGCATCGGCGGAGAAGAAAAGAGTTGACGTTTCGAGTCCTCATGACCCTTCAGCAGAACTGAGTAATGTTAGGGGAGGGGTGAAATATAAGCTGGTTTAAGGTGGGGGTGGGGGGAAGAGAAGTTGGGGGGGGTGGGGGGGGCGCGGTTGTTGTAGGGACAAGCAAGCAGTGAAAGGAGCAGATAATCAAAAGATGTCATAGACAAAAGGAGCAAAGAGGTGTTAAAGGTGATGATATTATCTAAGAAAATTATGCTAATTAAGAATGGATGGCAGGACACTCAATGTACAGCTCTAGTGGGGGTGGGGTGGAAAGACTGATAGAATATTACAGTTATAGATTTAAAAATAATGGAAATAGGTGGGAAAAGAAAAATCTATATAAATTATTGGAAAAAACAAAAGGGAGGGGGAAGAAACGGAAAGGGGGTGGGGATGGGGGAGGGAGTTTAAGATCTAAAGTTGTTGAATTCAATATTCAGTCCGGAAGGCTGTATTTTACATGCCACAAAGATATTTTCATTAACATGTTTCATTACTGTTTTACAATTAACAGATTGCTTATAATGTGTTTGGCAAACAATTGATTTGGCAGGAATTTGAACATGTGATGCTTGTTTTGGCAAGATCAGACTATTGGATTTATGGTTAGTTTTCTTATGTTTATGAGAAAATTCTTCAGTGATAGTTATACTGTTGAATCCTAACCGGCCCAGATAAAAGATTAGTGACTGAAAGTTGCAGTTGTTTGAAGTAGACTATCAGCAAAATGATAGGGTACCTTTGATGTATGGCTTATGAAGCCAAACTCAGGGCTTAAACTGTTAGATGATCTCTGATTACATGAGGTAGCCTGTCATTTTCCTCAGGGCATTATTAAACTTTGCTGGGCACCAAGGTCACTGATGAAAAGGTAGCCTACAGAGGTCAACTTATACTGAGCCAAAGCTCTCCTAAACAAAACCTGTCAGGATTGAAATGCATTATTACTGATGCTATTCTGTGATCTCAAATTTTATGTATCATGAGACTGTAATATGTGCAGCCGATTAACATTTAAAAAAAAGTCACATGTCAAATTGCCCGGATACTTCAATGGGAACTGAATTCATGCTGAATTATTGTTGAATGGAAAGTATGCTGTATGGAACATTTTTAACCATTTATCTGCTGTGAAAGAATTTATAATTGGATGGAAATTGTATTTAATTTTTTTGCGAGCATAACTCAAATTCCTCGTTTTTCAGAAAAAAATGGGTTATAATAGCAAATCAGCTTGGATGTTGCAAACTTTTAGATACTAGCAAATAACAAACTACCAAATAATTTGGTTGACCATTTTGGTTGAAATGTTTTCCTTATGGTGCATGGTCATTCCGTGATAAAACAATAATGATAAAGGTAATATGGAGAATTGCTCCTCGAGGCACAGTTCACAAATGCTCCAGTTAACCTTTGTGTCTGGCATTGTCAGATTGAGACGTAACTATTTTTAAATTGATGGCGAATGTAAAATTGTTGGGGAATGTGTGATATTGCAGGGCCATTAAAATAAACTAGAGGCAATGTTGTTGCCTTGTATGTAATGGTAGATATTTTAATATGCTGTGATTCTAATAATATTTTTTGTCACTGTACATTGTCTTCTGTTTCATTCATCATTGTTCTTATATAAGACTTTTATCTTAAAAGTTGATCATGCTTTGAGATCTTTTAAAAGTATTTTTCCCGCAGTAGGGATTTAGAAAGAGTTGCTCTTAAATGTCTTTTTTTAAAACAAAGTTTATTCGCAAACTTGTTTTATATTAAAAATGGTAGGCATCAAAGTTGTTTCCCTAATGGATGAAGGCAACGAGAAATTAATTAGCTTACCTAAACAATTGATAAACTTCACACCAATTGTCTTGGGAAATCGTTGGTCTCAGACACCTAGGCCTTATCTCGAATAGGCCCTTTGCTCTAATTTTTAACACAGATAAAATCAGGATGGAGAAGCTCATAGACGAGCAAATTTTTAAATAGATAGTATGCTAGCATAGGCTTTTGCTCATTGTCAAGATTAGAATGCAAGAGTGTAATGTTTAAGCACGTTGGCCCTCTGATGTTGGGAAGCATTGCATGTTTATTATTTTGTATGACTGTACAAAGGCAAGTTATTCAGATTGAATTATGAGAGTCTGATCATGCCTCGTGTTCACTTGCTGTCTAATAAATGGAGTAGCTTAACAGTTTTTATCTGGCCTTGTCTTAACCAGGCGACTCTCAGACTTCCTTTGAAAAGACTGGAAAGATGTGTGGTGGTATACATGGAAGCCACAATTACCCAGTTCAAATCACTGGACTTGTAAGTAATTGTGGAAAATGAGTTCATGTGCTCCACAGATGCTGTAATTACCAGGACCTCTGCTCCTTTTAAGAATATATTTATAAGACAAAAGAATATTCTTTTGATAACAGACAGCCACATTAGCGGAACAGTCAATTGCTGCTATGTGCTGTTATCAGAATAAATGAATATGTATGATGTATCAATTGATTGTTACTGGACTGGAAGCTTCTCCCTCACCTCTTACCTGATAACAATTGACTGACATCTGTAAAGGTTTGAAAATTGAATATCAATCTTAACTGAGGCAGTAACTGTTGCTGTATAGATAAATGAAGTGTGTTTTCGGCATTATTTGTCATGATTGAATGCATTTTTGATTCAATAGATCATTTAGTAAGATCCACCATGAAACTTACCAATTTCAACCTTTTGTGTGCCAATTCTTCCATTTCCTATAAATTTGATGAATGATATTAATGATGAAGAGCAGGTTATTTCCAATTTTAGGCACCTAGTGTGACCATCAAACATTCTCCGTTGTAGAGTAAGATATCCTTTATTCTGCTATAAGTACTGACTGCATGATTGTGACATTCCCAATTAATGTCATATTAAAGGCAGATTTGTAGGCTTGTGTGTTACAAACAGATCAAGACTGCTGAGACTCATTTTATGTGGGGTTTTCTACAGAAGGTAGAGATTGGAGATCATCATTCTATTAGTTTGGTTTGATACTTAGCTCTCATACCGCATATATGCCAGGCAGTAAGCACCTCCAACAAGCGAGCTAACCATCTTCCAAGACATTCAATTGTATTGTGATCATCGAATCCCCTATCATCAATATCCTGGGGGTCACTTAACCAGAAACTTAGCTGGATGAGCCATATAAATACTGGGGCTACAAGCGCAGGTCAAGACTGCAATTCTTGCAGTGAGTGGCTCATCTCTTGACTCCCCAAAGCATTTCCACCACCTTCAAGGCACAAGTCAGGAACGTGATAGAATATTCTCCATTTGCCTGAATGAGGGCAACTCCAACAACACTCAAGAAGCTCGACATCATCCAGTACAAAGCAGTGCATCTAACAGCTTAGACATTCGCTGCCACCTCCAGTGATGCAACCTGGTAGTTGTGTATACCATCTCTAAGATGTATGGCAGCAACTCATTAAGGTTTCTTCAACAGCAAACCCATGACTCTAACTCAGAGAAGAATGAGTGCAGCAGACGCATAGGAACCCCACAACCTCCAAGTTCCCCTCCAAGTCACGCAGCTTGCTGATTTGGAAATATATTGCCATTACTTCACTGTCAATGTGTCAGAATTATGGAGCTCTTTATCTAACAGCACTGTGGGAGTACCTTCACCAAGTGAACTACAGTGTTTCAAGAGGTGGCTCACTACTTCTCTTCAAGGGCAATTAGGGATGGGCAGTAAATGCTGGGCTTGCTAGTGATGCCCACATCCCACCAATGAATAAATTAAAAAAATCAAATCCAAACCAAAGAGGTGAATGAACTGTGTATTAATAATCCCCTGTGCTACTTGGTCTCTGATTTATTCATGCTTGGAGAATATAGGATGCCTGTGAGTGAGTTATGAGGCTGCAATTAAATTGAAGAGGTTCAGAAGCTATACTAAACCACAAGATATTGTTTGAATGTTTTATGAGTGTCAGAATGTTAAGATTGAATTAATTTCTTTCGCCACAGGTAGACATTTATAATATATTAAAATTTTATAGTTGTGTGCACTTCCTGTAATTTTTTTCTGTTGTAAGTTTATAATTAATTTATAAACTTGTCACGTGGAATTGTATTCTTTTGCTGATGGCGGAATTGTTGCCAATGCTCCAATTTGGATGTGTGTGGCCTGTTTGTTTGATGGTTGTTTTAAAATTGTTGTGTGGCAGCACATGTGCATAGCTTTAAGGAACTGTATTTTATACACTGCCTGTTAGTTCCTGCTGCGCGGTTGTGCACCTGTGCATCTTCGAGGGAACATTTACTCTAGCACCTTAGCTGGCACTCCAGAGGAACTTCTTTGCTCCAACCACTCTGCATCTCTTTTCACCAATTGCCTTATGTTTTGCTATTTAACTTTAAACACTGTACACTCAATACACAGAATATGCAACTTTAAAACAGGAACTGAAATATGTCTATAAAAGCAAAGAACTGCGGATGCTGGAAATCCAAAACAAAAACAGAAACAGAAATACCTGGAAAAACTCAACAGGTCTGGCAGCATCGGTGGAGAAGAGCACAGTTGACGTTTCGAGTCCTCATTACCCTTCAACAGAACTATACTAAACCACAGGCTATATGTTCTGTTGAAGGATCATGAGGACTCGAAACGTCATCTGTGCTCTTCTCCGCCGATGCTGCCAGACCTGCTGAGTTTTTCCACTGAAATATGTCTATTTGCCTCATCTCAATTTTATTCCCTGTTTTCAAACCATTCTTCTCCTGAAGACTACATTTGGTCCTGCCTACATATCTACAATGCCATAGAAAGTCTTCTTGCTTTAGCATGTGACCAACACTGATAAAACCACAATTAATATTGGTGGATTGTTTTCTTGAGAGTGAAACATGTATTACGCAAGTCTTAGCTGGGATAGTAAATTTCCTTCCCTGATAACAGTGAACCAGTTGTCCATTTATGACAATTCACTTTTTTCTGTTGCTTGTCCACAAATTATCACGTTTACTGAAGTCGCTTTCACGCACTGGCCAAGCTGGGATTTGAACTCACATCTTTTGAGCTGTGATTCCAGCACCATAATTATTACACTGATTTGTAATAATATTCATTTTTACAATGTATTCCTTCTGCATCAAGATATGAGATTGAAGTAATCTCAGTATATAGCAGATGTTATGTGCCATGCAATGATTATTTGGTAGAGAATACAAATATGGGTGGAAATTAATTTCTGGAATTGACCCAGCACAGTGCAAATATTGGGAAATAATTATAACCTCTGTAGTCCTTGTAAGGTCATTTAAATAGCTGTGCCTTCGCTGAGAATATGAACTAAGCAACATTTTCTGTATAAGGTGGATAAGCAATCTTGGATCTGTTTGAAGATTTCGGTAGATTATTCAGTCATTAATTTGTAATTCCTATGTGAGAAGCAAAACTGCTGCATGTCTCAGACAACATTTAAAATGGTTAATATGACTTTAGATGGAAATGCATTTCAAAATCAACTGTAGTTAGCTCTATTCTTAAAAGAGTTCTTTCATCTCTGTGAAGGGAAAGAAATTACACAAATATTGTTAAAGGATAGCTGTTAATTTCTGGTAAAGGTAATTGCCCTTTCATCAAAATGTAATCATATAAAATTTGTTTGACTCGGTCTGTTTAAATGACTTGTGTACATTTGCCAATATCTGTGATTTTTGCAGGCATTCAGGAAGTTTAGCTGCAGACAAATTCTAATAGCCTTTGTTACAAGTCCAACAGGGGCAGCTGTTCAGATCCAATACATTTGAGTGGTAGAAGCAGTATTCTAATCCTTAGCTTTATAAATAAGAGGTATAGAGCACCAAAGCAAGGCAGTTATGGTGAATCTTTATAAATCTCCGATTAGGCCTCAAATCGTGTCCCATTCTAGGCACCACCTAGAAGGACGTCAGGGCTTTGGAGAGGACAAGTGGAGATTTACCAGAATGGGACTGGAGATAAGGGTTTTCTGTGGGGGAGGCTAAAGAAGTTGGTATTAAAGCAGGGAAGGATAAGGAGAAGTTTAATAGAGGTATTCAAAATGATGAGTGGTTTGGAGTAGATGGGGTGAAACTGCTTCCACTGGCAGAAGGATTGGTAACCAAAGGAGTCATTTAAAATTGTCGGCAAAAACCCCGGGTGGGGGAGGAACAAAACTAATGTTTTTTTTCCACAGCAAGCTGCTACGACCAGGAAAGCATCATCTGAAAGGGCGGTGAAGCAGATTCAGTCTTAACTTTCAAATGGAAATTAGATATATATTTATATTAACTTGCTGTTAGTTGAACATCACTTCAAGAGTAAAAGCTTACACAAAGTACCCATTTAACATCTTTGCTGGACCGTGCAAGTTCCTTCTAATCTGTCCTGGAGATAATTCAGTGGCTTCATACAGACCCTGATGGTTCTCTGACTGTTAACATAGCTAAAAATGGCAGCTGGCTTTTATTGTGACCATGAATAAGGTGAGTTGGGAGAGAGCCTGGTTTGAAGCAATTTCGAATGTTTCTGACTCTGCCTATGATTGTTGAGATTATAATGGAAAGAATAGTGCAGTATTAGTTGTTTGTGGAGCTCTGTTTGCATTAAAGAGGAAGTCTCTCTGGGTTTGAATTATCATGCATGATGTGTCAAAGCTAAATCATGCCACTGATGTCTCTAATTGTTGGACTGCAACAATTACAATCTTAAACAGAGAGCTATGCACCCCTGTAGTACAGTTAGACTGTCGTAACTATAAGATACCTACCTCACATGGATGCCTTCTCTCTAAGAGTGACAGGAATAATTTGGCATGTCATTAAATTGATGATTCACTAACTAGAGTATATTGTGACATCCTGTAATTACCTTCATGATAAATAATCATCTATATTACACAGATAATAACTAATAAGATACCTTCTTAGGTGATTAAATTTTCAAATCAGAGAAAGTTCATCTACTTTTTCCACTTAGCTAATTCTAAGGACAAATTTTAACTAATAGAACTCTGGTGTTAGTAATTCAGAAGTGATGGAAATTGTCACCATAAAAAAATTAAAGAATCCTTTTCAGATTTTGCCTTTGCACTGCTATTTTCTGGTATGAACATGGAACTACATTTTGTGTAAAGTTCTATATATTGTCATAGAATCGCATGAGATTTGAGAGAAGGAAAGGACTGCTGTACAGAAGCTTGTGCCACAGCATCTACAGGTTGAACATGATCATTTTGCAGCTGAGCATGATCGGCTAGCTGCCAGTCTGAGCCCTACCATACTGGAACAAACAAATGTGTTTTCAGGATTTTGTTATCTTCTATTGAATGTATATATTTAAAAAGTAAATCTCCATCCTTTTTCTCCACCTGCCCACTCCCCACCCCAGTCAAAACTAGCATTATGTCCATTCTAGCTTTGAGTGTTTTAGAGGGTATAGTGGAGGGAACAAGTAATGGGAAGACAGAAAAACAAAGTACTGTGGATGCTGGAATACTGAAATAAGAACAGAAAATGCTGGAAAAACTCAGCAGGCCTGGTAGCATCTGTTGGAAGAGAAACAGAGTCAACACCTCGAGTCCGTATGACTTCTTCAGAGCTCTGAAGAAGCGTCATACGGATCGAAACATTAACTCTGTTTTTCTCTCTCCACAAATGCTGCCAGACCTGCTGAGTTTTCCCAGCATTTTCTGTTTTTATTATAATGGGAAGACATCTCCACAGAACAATATCACTGTTGGTGAGTGCACTAGGAGGCACTTTGAGTTGTCTGGGTAGCAAGCTTCAACATTTTTTTTCTTCACATCCTCTGCAGAACACATATCAAAGACTGGAATTAAAACAAAAGCAAAATACTGCGGAAGCTGGAAATCTGAAACAAAAACAAAAATAGCTGGAAAAACTCAGCAGGTCTGACAGATCTGCGGAGAGGAACACAGTTGACGTTTCGAGTCCGTATGACTCTTCATCAGAACTAATATCTGATGAAGAGTCACATGGACTCGAAACGCCAACTGTGTTCTTCTCTGCAGATGCTGTCAGACCTGCTGAGTTTTTCTGACTGGAATTAAAACTATTATTTTCTCTTTCTTCAATTTCAGATTCCAGGAGACCATTGGTTGCATAATTTGGCCTGATATTTACACTACAAAATTCAGCTTCTTTATCCCAGCTACAGGTTCATGCATCACAAACTTACACCTTAATTCTTTGGTCTCTTGAATTTGGTTTCAGTTTTGCAGTTAAAGTTGAGATGAACAGCAGTTTGCTAAGACCACAGAGTAATTTTGCACCATTGCACAAAAAAACTAATGCTGACTAAGATCCTGTAATTTGAACATTCTGAATACTTGAATCATTTAAGCTCGTCAATCTAGATGAAAAAACATAGTTGAAATTCATACTAAGGACTAGTACTTGGATATTAGTAAATTTTTAATGGGAATATTTAGTATAAGCATAAAGCATTTTAAAAAGTGACTCCTAGGAGTTAAGTATGCGAGTGCTTCAAATTTAGTTCAGTGGTCAGGTAAGGGTCTAGCATACCACGACCTTTGATACAACTCATCTACTAAATTAGAATTTGTATAAATTCTGCTTCTCTTATAAGTGGTTCTTTCAGTTCAGTTTGATTTGCATCATATGAAGTCCAACAGTTGCATTGGAATCACCAGGAAAAGCAAAGCCTGTACATTTTGTAAGTAAGGATCTAAGATCTATATTAGCTTATATAGGAATTACATACATGGCAACCTTTTGCTTTGACCACTACTGAAGTTGTGCATAAGGAGTCAGGGTCTCTCATTATTTCTGAATGATACTTCTTAAATCTAAACTGAGACATGAAAATAAATGACTTTCCTTAGAAGTACATCAATGAGGTTTTTAAGCAGCTCTGAATTTTGCAGAATTTAGGCTGTGCTTAAATTGCAAACAACAATAAACAAAAAGTAGTGATTTGTTGAACAAATCCTGACACCTAAGGTCTGTTTGAATGATTTAAGTTATTAAGTAGTGGCAGGGGTTTCCCCAGGGTAGTTTCTAAAAGGAAAACAGCAGTAGTACAAACAGCAACACTGCCTACTATTTTGATGATGTCATGGCAGGCTGCAAATTATACTTAAGAAGCACATTATTCTGCACTTTGCAAGTAAGCTATTAGTAAACAAGGGATGTTTATTACTTGTTATTTTTTTAACCAATGTAAATTTGTTTTTAAATTCTTCCATGGGATATGTGTGTTGCTGGCTAGGCCAGCATTTATTGCTCATCCCTAATTGCCTTTGAGAAGGTGGTGGTGAGCCACCTTCTTGAGACACTGCAGCCCATGTAGTGTAGGTACACTCATAATGCTGTTAGGAAGGAAGTTCCAGGATTTTGACCCAGCGACAGTGAAAGAACGGCGATATAGTTCCAAGTCAGGATGGTGTGTGGCTTGCAGGGGAACATGCAGGTGGTGGTGTTCCCATGCATCTGCTGCCCTCGTCCTTGAGATTGTGGATTTGGAAGGTCGAAGGGGCCTTGGTGAGTTGCTGCAGTGCATCGGTGGTGGAGGGAGTGAATGTTGAAGGTGGTGGATAAGGTGCCAATCAAGTGGACTGTTTTGCCCTGGATGGTACCAAGTTTTTGAGTGTTTTTGGAGCTGCACTCATCCAGGTGTGAAGGTGGATTTAAAAATATATATATATATTTGGTACTATGGTGGTATTCTGTAAAGAAGGGTGTGTGTGTGTGTGCGTCCATGGGTAATTAAACTGGGGGAAGGTTAGTAAAGACAGCTTGTCTGTGGGAACTGAGATGAAAGGTAAAAGGTGCTAGATGTATGCATTTGTAATGAGAGGCTATGGTGAAGTTGGAATTACAAGTAGATAAGTTGAGTTTTAAAATTAGCATTGGGTGATAGGTAAGGACTTGACTTTTTAGCTGCTAAATTTCAAAGGAAGTTTAGAAGTGACAAGGGACTTTCACAACTTAGAAAGGTTTCATAAGTAAACAAGAGAAGGTTATTAAATTTTATTTGACCTGGAAGTGGAGGCAATAGGAAGACTTGAAAGATTTTTATATTTTGGAAAAGTTGAGTTCAAAGAGGTGTTTAGGACAATGAAGTCTTGGATGAAAGGGAAAGAAAAGATATTTAAGGGAAATGTTTAGTTGAGTTGATGTGGCTGTTTGGGGGAGATGTCCTGAGACCAGCTCTGTGCTGAGAAAAGTTGTGAATTGGAAGCAACCATCTAATTTCAAGCCAGCAAAAGTCTTTGTTTTCAGAAAGTTTCTGAACTTCCTTTGGACTTCGACAGCAAAGTGTAAGAGAGTGGGAAGCCGTGGGAAGTGCTATACTGCATTAAAATAGCGGCAGTTTTTACCTTGGGTAATATTACTGGATTTTTATGGTTAAAAATCTGTGAGGGAGCTGTTGTCAAGTAGTTTACTTGTGTATTCTGACCAAGTGGGGTTTTTGGGGGAATGTTTTGTAAGACTGTTTCAACTGTGTAATTTTAATCTTGTGTGTTTGAGTTTTTTTTCTTGTTAATAAATCTTTTAATTTTAAAATCCTAAAAGTGTTACTGGGATTCTGCTTCTGGGATCAGTAGTTTCCCCATTGATTTCAAAATACAAAACAAAAAAAGTTATGATCACTAAGACAAGTTTCCCTCTGTGATTTGACTTAGTGAATAACATCGGCTGCAGTCATAACACAGGCAAGTGTGCCTTATAGATGGTGACAGGCTTTGGGGAGTTAGGAGGTGAGTTATTCATCGCAAGATTTCCAGTCTCTGACCTGCTCTTGTAGTCACAGTATTTATATGGCTGGTCTATTTCAGTTCCTTATCAATGGTAACCTCCGTGATGTTGTTGGTGGGTATTCTGTGATGGTAATGCCATGGAATGTCAGGGGAAATGATTAGATTCTCTCTCTTGTTAAAGATGGTCATTGCCTGGCACTTGTGTGGCACGAATGTTACTTGCCACTTGTCAGCCCAAGCCTAAATGTTGTCCTGATCTTGCTGCACATTTACATGGACTGCTTCAGTATCTGAGGAGTTGCGAATGGTGCTTAAAATTGTGCAATCATCAGCGAACATCCCCGCTTCTGACCTTATGATGAAAGGAAGGTTATTGATGAAGCAGCTGAAGATGATTGGGCCTAGGACACTGCCCTGAGGAACTCCTGCAGTGATGTCCTGGGACTGAGGTGATTGGCCTCCAACAATCACAACCATCTTCCTTTGTGCTAGGTGGTTCCCCCTGATTCCCGTTGACTCCAGTTTTGCTAGGGATCCTTGGTCAAACTCTGCCTTGGTGTCAAAGGCAGTCACTCTCGCCTCACCTCTTGGGACCTCTTTTTTTTTCTATGGTTGGACCAAGGCTGTAATGAGGTCAGGAGCTGAGTGGCCCTGGCGGAATCAAAACTGAGCATCAAGTAATTTATAATTTGTTATTTTGTCTGGCTTGACAAGGAAGAACATAAGCACATAAGGAGAAAGATCTATGCACTGCATAAACTTCTACCTTTTGAGTATTTCTTCCTGTTATCCTCCTTATGGGAGACAAAATCTTAATTTATTTTTTCTTAATTTTGGAGGAATTGAAAAATTAACATCCATCGTCCAGTATGTTAAAACTCTGTGATTGGCTAACTAACTGGTCACACTTGGTTGAAGTAGATCAGAAATGTCAATAAGATTTTTTTAATATAATTTTCTTTGTGCCCCTGCTGCATTACTCACTCCTGCTTGTAAATTCTTTCTGCTTCTGTTCATAATTTAAGTGAGACATGATCAAACTTCTGTTGTGGGAATACCCATGTTTCCTAGTGCTGGTGAAGCCCTGTGTATAAGGCAAAAAAATATGTTTCACTTGAGCTAAGAAGCATGGCTAATCTCTGCCTGCCATAACAGAACTTCACCTGTCTTTGTGAAGAGACTAAGCAGAAGTTTTACAGTTTTAACAAAGGGTTATACCCAAAACATTAACTTATTTCTCTTTTACAGTTGATGATTGACATACCTTGTATTCCCATCATTTTCTGTTCTTATCTTAAGAAGTGCTTTATCGTTTGTTTACTAGACCTGAAACAGATTTCTTCATTTTGACGAGCTTTTGCTTTAGAATAATATTTGGTGGAAACCATGATGTATATCCATTTATGTGCCCAAATACATGATTGTCCAATTAATAATTAAAAACATAAAATTTTCAGATAGTGTTATGTTGCTATAATACCTTATTTTGTGAATATAATAGCAGCAGGATAACTTTGTGTCCGATCATTTACAAATCGTACTTGGGACTTGAAGTATTAGTTGGTCTAAGGTCAACATTTAGGTTTTTTTTTAAGTTCACATTATTGGGATTTTTTGCATGTAGAATGTTTTGTTACATAAAACCAGTGGAAACCAAGCAAATATTACAGAATTGATTCTCATGATGAAAGACCTTCAATCTTATTGTGTTCTCCAGCTTTTCTCACTCATGGAATAAATTCCACCTTGACACTCCTTTATTATAGACTTCACAACAGTAAAACTTTATTTATTGTTGTAAGCAGCAGTGTTAAAACAGCTACTATTAGGCTAGAGTAGTTCTCTGAGGGATGAACACATTTTAACAAAAAAAATCAACATCCTAACACACATGACAGATGTATGGTAGTCTTGGCTGAGTAGCTAAAGTGATTGGCTGGAAGTCAACACAGATTGGTTTCTCCGAATGGCCTGTTTCCATGTTGTAATTTTTTTGTACTTCTAAGGTTAAGTCACATTGTTCAAGATCCAAAGCACATCCTTTGATTTATAATTGAATTTGTATGAACCTGTGTAAAAATGGGATAATGACACATGAATTCAGATTTTCATAGTTTTCTATCCTGAATCTGAATATTTTATCATTTGCTGAAAACAAAAACTATACCTTGTCACCAAATTTATATACCATATAGATGTCAAACTTGGCTCAATGCTTGCGTTCTTTGCTTTGAGTCAGAGATCATAGCTTAAAGTCCCAGCCCAGAGACTTGAGCCCACAATCCATACTGACACTTCAGTGCAGTACTGAAAAAGAGTGTTATATAGTCAGAGGTGGTGATTCTTGGAATAGATGTTAAGCTGAGGCCCCATCTTCCCCCTTGGGTGGACGTTAGAAATTCTATGGCACTATTTGAGGAAGAACAGGAAAATTCTCCTGATATCCTAACCAAAAGTTATTCTTCAGCCAACATTACTGAACAGAGATATCCTCATTTGTCTCAATGCTGTTTGTGGGACCTTGTGTGCAAATTGGCTGTCACATTTCCTTACATTAAAACAATTGACTATAATTATAAAGCACTTAATTGGTTATGAAGCGCTTTGGAATGTTCTTGGGTTGTGAAAGGTGCTATGTAAGTGCAAGTTCATTCCTTCCTTCCTAACTATGTACTTACTTAACTTCAGTCTCATGCCATTCGTAGGACCCATCTCCTGCTCCCTCAGTCACTTTTTTATCCAACTCCTGGTCACTCAACTATCTTTACTGGGCCTTGTTCACTGACATTGTAAATCCCCTTCTTTCTTCAAGCTCTGTCTAACTCCCTTCAAAACTGCCATCATTGCCCTCTTCAAAAAAGGCACTGATATTCATGAAAAATTGGGTTTATGCATCTGCTGCTGGGATAAGGAAACCTTTGGTGGGCAAGCATCAGGGACTGGTTCATGAATGATGATTCCCTGGCATTAGACCTAAAGAGGTGCTAAAGTAAAAGTAGTCTCTGAGGTATGCAGCATTTTGCCCTAAAAGGTTAGCATATCTGCTTTTGAATCTTTGCCTATTCTGTTCTGTAACTCTGCTAGGAGGTAGGCAGTAAATTGCCTGTGGTGATTTTCTTTCTGCTGTTTATTCCCCCCATTCTCCTTGTGCGAAAGCACATTACCGTCACTCAGCACTGCACCACAGCTACTATGAACAGTTCATCATATTTAAAATTGAAGGTATGAGCCTGTATCTTGTTGATTTTTGCCATCATGTAACCACAAAGATGAAAATGTTTTTTGGAACCTAGAAGTTATTTTCCAACCTTATTCTCTTTTCCTCTTTAACCATAGGGCTGGCTTTTGAATTGCTTGTTGTACACTGAGTGTTAGTAGGCTACTGATATTAATATGGATCTGTAAAAACGAACTTGAATTTATGCCTTTCTCATATGTTCTATTCTAGTGGGTTCTCGCTGTCTGCCATAGGCCCCTGGGGGGGGATTAACATCTTTTTGAAGTGGTTGAGTCCAGGTTCTGTTCCAATGTTAAAGATCCCACGTGTCAGGAAGATATGATAATTTTCATAATGTTATTGGAATTTATTGTAAAATAGAGTAACAGTGGGCTGTGTCTATGTCTGTGTGTGTGTGAGACTTAATTGAATTAGAGGCAAGTCTGGGTGCTTTGATGTAAGAAGAGAAGTTAGGTTTGAAATCTTAATTAGGTAAACATGGGGAAGTAATAGAATGTGAAGTGTAAAGGGAATATTTGCATTTTTGAACGAACTATAGTGGTTGAATTCAACGGAAGGGTGTAAGATATACCTGGCTAGCAGAAGTGGTAAGAAATTGTGTTTATTTATTTTCCCAAAGATTGCTGGTGGAATTGGCACTACGATAGATTTTTTTATTAGTAGAGAGGTAAAGTTCAAAATACATAGTGAAACATTGGGAATTTGCATTCAAAGAGGAAAATATGTATAAAGGAGAGAAGGTTGTTTGTAAGGGAGACAGTTTAAGATCCAACACGTGTGAAAAGCCTGCAGCCTGTAAGTACCAAACTGCTGCCTCCAGGGTTTGTAGTTAAGAGAACTCACTTTGCATCCGACAGTTCAGGGTATCGTTTACTTTGCATTGGTCTTTTAAAGTCTGTGTTTTACTGTTGTCTTAATAAAAAGTGTAACTGGGAATTAA
Organism: Cetorhinus maximus; assembly: GCF_964194155.1. Classification (NCBI taxonomy): domain Eukaryota; kingdom Metazoa; phylum Chordata; class Chondrichthyes; order Lamniformes; family Cetorhinidae; genus Cetorhinus; species Cetorhinus maximus. Next base: position 217,593,794 of record NC_135880.1, read on the forward strand.
ATTAATTAGGGGATTTAGAAGTAATTATAGCAGTAATCTGTAGACATATGTATGTGCTTACATCTTTTCTTTTATTAATAAGTGTTTAATTTAGTTTTATAAAAACCTCTTTAGACTCAGTGGTCTTATTACTGAATTCAAAGCCCGCATCTCGAAACATACAAATTAAAAATTTGTGACAGCTGTTTCAAGTTTCCCTCTGGGAGTTGAACAGCTCAGCATTTACCATCTGCTGTGTCATAACACCATGGCATTTTTCGAAGCAATGCAGCCTGGAGTTTTCTTGATTTCCTAGCCACCATTTCTCCCTCAACCAACCATGCAAAAGATAGTTGGCTATTCATCTCATTGATGTTCCTGTAATCTGCTTTGTGCAAAATTGCATTTACTTGTACAACAGCAACAGCACTTCAAAGCATTCCTTCTACATGAAGCTTTTCAGGACAGTTCTGAGAGCTGTGATAAAGTATATAAATGCAAGTCTTTCTTTTAAAGTAAATAGCAATAGTCTGGTTATGATTTTGGTCCAGTTAAAACAAGGTTTTAATGATACATTTCTAGAGCACTTGTTTTGACAGTACAGGAAATTAACTTTGTTTGTTGGATTTAAAATTTAATACTAGTTGTCTAATGAATAGAAATTTATTGGCACCATTGCCAGAAATTGTCTCAAATTCTGCTCAGAACTCTGGTGGTTGGGGGGAATTCCAAACTTAGGGGAAAGTAGTATGGTAAGAGTGTTGCTATATTGCTTACCTGATACCGGGGAAATTTAGTAAACGTTTATTGGCAGTGTTAGATTTTAGTCATTGGCTAGGATTTCCCGGTCGGCGAGCGGGGGGGCGGGGCCCGCTCCCTGACGTGTAAAATGACGCGGGATGACATTGGGCGGAACTCCCGACGTCACCCTGTCTCATTTCAATTTTCAGGTTGGCGGGGGCTCAGCCGAATCAGCTGAGCGCCCACCGACCTGTCAGTGGCCTATTGAGGCCATTGACAAAGTAATTAAAGCAATTAGTGGACCTGCCGGTCCAACCTTAAGGTTGGCAGGCAGGCCGGGAGCTCTGGCGGGGCATTGGAAAAAGCATGAAACCTCATCCAAGGGCGGGATGAGGTTTCATGTAGGTTTTTAAAAATTTAATAAAAGTGTATTTAAAAGTGATGGACATGTCCCATGTGGGAACATGTCAAGGAAATTTTTTTTTCTTGTTTTTAAGATTTTTTTATTGTGGAACCGATCTCCTTGAGGCAGCACTTGGCCTCAGGGAGATGAGTGCGCTCTTTCGTGCGCTTGTGTGAAAGAGTGCATTCTCGGCTCAGGGAATAGCTTTTCATAATTAAACTAAACATGTTTTTTAGATATTTGTTTTAATGTATTTGACTGCTTCATTTTCAAAAGCTTGGACAAGAAAGAAGAATTAAAAAATAGCTGCAAACTGTTTGTATTTGATGAGCTGTGTGTACATACACTACATATTTGATATGTATTGTAACTGTCAGAAGTGTGTATAACATTGGGATGCAAACTAATTTCTTGGGTAAGGCCTTTATACTTCCAGTAACAGAATCTTGTGTAAATACCAGTGACCTATATGTTTCTCAGATCTCTAAGAAAGTATTGGTCATGCTATTGTGCAGATTGCAGTTCCAAGCTTGAAGGTCATACAAACTAAAATAAGCTTATAAACGACATTTTACAATATTGTTGGCCTACTGTAGAAATTTGGAATTTACATATTTAAATAACATTTATTTGGAAAATAAATATATACCTGGCACTCATCACCACCTTCTCAAGTGTAATTAGGGATGGGCAATAATCACTTGCCTTCCCAGTGATGCTCACATCCCATGAAAGAATTAAAAGAAAGTCTTTCCATCAAGCCCAGTGAGACAAAAGGTTACAAATGTGTGAAGTGGTCACAGATTTTCTATTTTCACCTTTGTCATGCACAATGGTAATCTTTTGACATGCCTATCTGTTTGAAGAAGTATTTAGGAATACTTTGGATCTAGCTTTGAGTATATGAGGATATTACAATTACAATAATAGCAACAACAACTTGCCTTTAACACAATAAAACATCCCAAGGTGTTTCACAGGAGCGATTATGAAACAAAATTTGACAGAAAGCCACATGAGATATTATGAAAGACGCCCAAAAGCTTGGTCAGGGAGGCAGGTTCTAGGATCTCAGGGCCTAGGTTGTTGAAGTCATGGCCACCAGTGGTGGACCGATGAAAATCAGGGATCATAACTAAGGTCTAATTTGAAAAAGTTCTCAAATCATGAATACACCTGTACATATTGATGCCTCTTATGTAGGTAGTCTGGTTATTTCTGAAATATTTCTTGTGCACATCATTCATATGATGCAAGTTATGAAATGTCATTGCAGGAAAAAGATGAGCTCACCTAATGGCTCAGTTGCTAAAGACAATTGGTTTTATGGTATCATGTAGACCTGAAGATTCTAGGTTTGTATTGAGTTAACTGATCTCACCTGCAGTAACAGTGGGGGTAATCTATCATGTGTTAATACTCCTGGAATGGTGAAATGAAATTCAGTTACGGTTCCTACAGTTGGTTGATTGACAGTAACACTTGTTGGAAAGTGCCCATGTGTGGATATCTACGAAACATAAGATTGAGTTTTGCCGGATTAACTCATCCCTGCACCAGCAGCAACAGCAGCAGCAGCAGCACCGCCCCCCCACCACCGTGCCGCTCTACCTCACAACCAAAATTTGGCTACTTGGGCAAAACACCTTGATGTTCCCTTTGACCTTGTACAAACCAGTGGCTGTAAGGACCAGCCCCCCACCCCTCCCAAGATACCACCCTAATTTCCATTAACATTAATTAAATGGCTCAAACTATATGAAAAGCTGAAAAAGTAAACACATTTAATATTTTTCTGTCACTCACACCTAAGTTATTTGTATATTTCCACCTGGGTATTGCAGTTCCACAAGAAAGGATTGAAAATTGCAACTCCCACATGCATTTCTCTGTATTTGTCCATAAAGCACCAGAGTTCTATGAACTTTTAACTTGGTTGTCATATGACGTTAATTGTCCTTGTGCACTTTGTGCTTTGTAGCTGCACAGGAAGATGGTGAAACAATTCCCATCATTCATCTGTCAGACATGCACAGAATTTAGCAACAAAGTTGGAATTTTTAGCACATAGATTCAGATGAAATTTTCAACTCAAGTCACAAGCTAAAAACAGAATTGTAGATCCATAAGAGGAGAACTTTACAGATGTTTCTAACATAATTAATAAATTTATGTTTTACTCCACTATGTTGTTAGCTATATTCACTCATCTCTGTAAAGATAACTGCAGAAGAAATTTGTTACTTGGTAGTGGAACTGAATAAAAAGATTCGCTTAAATAAAAGCAAAATACTGCGGATGCTGGAAATCTGAAACAACAACAAAAATAGCTGGAAAAACTCAGCAGGTCTGACAGCATCTGCAGAGAGGAATACAGTTAATGTTTCGAGTCCATATGACTAAAATGATTTGCTTGTCCAGTTTTCTCCTATTATTTTTCTGCTGGTAGTTAGCGATTGAATCTAACGCTTTTAAAATAGTTGGTGTTTAATCATTTTAAAATATGGCCATTTAAGAGTTAAATCTTTTGAGCCAGTCATTGGCTTGACATATGGATGCATGATACCTTGAAGTGTAACATTTTTAGGGGTGTGATGCATGCTTTTGATTATACAGTTGTATATTGCAGACTTTCAGTTGCTTTGCAGTGGGGAATAGGGGGGGTTGAAGGGAAGTATATTTATAATATACATTGCCAGTAGCAGTTTTTTTTCCCCAGGAGGTAATTTTTAAAACAAAAGCAAAAAACTACTGATGCTAGAAATTTGAAATAAAAAACAGAAAACGCTAGAAATACTCAGCAGGTCTGACAGCATGTGTGGAGAGAGAAGCAGACTTAATGGGGAAAATTTTCTCCCTGTCGGTGTGGGGGGGTGTCCTGGGCGGGAGCGGGCAGCGATTGGCTGCGCACCGCCATTTTATGTGGGCGGGCCCAGTCTGCGGGCGGAGGGGAGTAGGCTGAGTTGGGGCCTGTGGAAATCTCCCTGAGGCACAGAGCTGCCTCGGAGATTAGTTTGATTTTTAAAAATTTAAATAAAGAAAAAAATCATTTTAAGACATGTCCCCTCATGTGACAATGGTGGATGAGGTTTCATGATAAATGCGAAGGCCGCCTGGGCTCTTCGCCTGCCCGCCAACCATAAGGTTAATTATTTTAATTGATATTTAAATGACCTTTTTTGCTGCGCGTCCACCGGACTGAAGACCTGAATGTCGCGTGGTGACGTCGGGATGCACGCCCGATGTCACCGCGCGTCATTTAACGCGCTGGCGAACAGGGCCCGCCCTCACACGTCGACCTGAAGATTCTGACCAATGTTTCAGGCCTGTGACCTTTCGTCAGGACTGAGAAACATTAGAAATGTAATAGATTTTGAGCAAGTGGGAGGGGGGAAGTATGGGATGTTTTATGATCTCCATCAAGCCCAATGACTTTTTAAAAAGAGACTTGAATTGCAAGTATAAGACTTTTACTGTAACAAACTAAAATTGGCAGTGACTAAACATTACTTAGTAGGCAACTAATACACCAAACTACAGAAAACTTGCCACTTACTAGCATCTTAACACACTGGAAAACCCCATGCCGCATTTAGACGTTACAGTGTGCTCTCTGCAGAACTACAGTCTTTACAAGAACCAGTCTAAAATTGCTCCCAGCTTCCAATGGGCTGGGTTCTCTCCATTTTGCTGAGTAGTAACATCCCGTGTTCATGGAAGGTCCCCTGCGTCAGTCTTCTGAGAATCCCCAAACCGGCATTCATAAACAAGGCCCACTCTAATGATTCCTTCTCCTAACCAATGTCCTTAAACTTCCACAGGTTTTGTGTCTTTGACCAGAGAACATGCTCCCACCTGCGTTCTGCCTGGTAACTAACAGAGAACAACTCTCTCTCTCTCTCTCTCCCTCTCCAGGCAGGAGATCACATGCTCCATTTTACCTTGAATAAAAAGAGGCAGTTTAAAACGTAACCATCTTATAAAACCCTGTATTCTTTACAGAAGAAGAACAAAAGGGCAAGGTCTCTGATAGAGTTGAGAACAGGACAAATTAAGATAGAAGGTTTCATTGTACAAAGCCAAAGTGAGTGGCAATGGCACAAGTAAAGAAAGAAAAGATGTGTCTAGATAAAGTATGAATGCTGGATAGCAGCCATCCAAATGAAAGTAAAGGGATTAAGGAAGAAATGAGAAAAAAAAAACAGCAAAAAAAACGAAGTAAAATAGCTTGGAGGGGAACATGCAGGTGGTGATGTTCTCCTGCATCCTTCTAGTTGGTAGAGGCCGGTTTGAAAGGTGCTGCTGAAGGAACCTTGGTGAGTGGCTGCCGTGCATCTTGTAGATGGTACACACTGCTGCCACCATGTGTCAGTGGTGGAGGGAGTGAATGTTTAAGGTGGTGAATGGAGTGCCAATCAAGCAGGCCGCTTTGTCCTGGATGGTGTCAAGCTTCTTGAGTGCTGTTGGATGAAGGATGTTTCAGTGATATGTTGGAGGGGTTGAATTGAAGGAACTTGAAGATGAAGACTTTAGATTTAACATCTCGGGGAGTAGGGCCGGGGCTGAGGTAGTCACGGAGATGGGTGATGCTGCAGCGGTAGTGACAGACTTGGTGGTATATAAGATGAGGAGTTGAAACTTAGCCAGGTCACCAGAAGATACCAGGTTTTGAGTGAGTAGCCCAGCTCTGATGAAATCAGTAGTACTTTAGTGAAGAAATGTGAATAGTCCAGTATTTGTCAGTGCAGGTGATAAACAATGTGATCATTATTAACAGATAATTTAATAGAACTTTCCGGACCGTCTACTGAAGATTTCACTATTGTTTTGCATTTTATCCATGCCCCCATGCTTGGGGACTATAATGAACAGTGGAATGGTTTGCACTGGTGCTCTTTCATTACTTTTGGGAGTGTCATAATACAGGCTTGAATCAGAAATTTGTTTTGTCTTCATTAGCGTATCTGTATCAAAGGTTTTTCTTCCCTCTAAATTAATTTCCTTTATATAAGCTTCTCCCCTAGAAATGGCAGAAGATGCCTGTCACTGATGGATGATGAACTGATGAAAGTTTGACACTTGGAATCACATAGGAAATAAAATTTAGCTCAGTGAGTTAAAAGTGACTTCCCTTCAGGCACAATAAAGATCAAATTCAACTTCAAACACAGTGTTCGGGCTGATGTCTTTATCTTTGACTCTGACCGTGAAACATGCATTTCAGGATAATTGAGCCACTCTTTGTGTCTGCGTTCAGCTTATCGGTTGGTGCTGTGCACAGTTAGATCTAGGATTCTGGAACTGTAAATCCATTTAGGTTCCCATTTCCAGTATGGCAAAAATCAAAGTGTGAGAAGCCAATGTTATAGCTGTCCATTAGCTTGATTTATAAGCGTATGCTGCTAAATGCTAAATGGGTTAAATCTTGTGGCAGGGCATAAATACTGAAGGGGTCGAAACTTTATATTGACTGCCTACCTCGTAATTCATCAGTATCTGTTGCATGGTTCGACATATATTTGATCTAACACTTTTAATTCACTTAAAGCCACACTCTTTTTCCTGCTCCCCCCACCTTCCCATCTGCCATCCGTTCATTTGTGCTTGCTGACAGAAATGAAATAATTTTACGTGGTTTCTACATATAAGTGATAGGATTTATAAACAGGGATTTTCCTTCATTCTTGCCTATTCTGCTGCTATAATTGTGGTATATTAAATCAGTTCGAATGTAATAGAAATAACCATTTGTCTGACAACAATCTGAAAATGACAGTTGGCTCAGTGGATCCTCTCTGTTTTAAACTGTACAGTACTTTGCTTTTAATCATGAAAAATGAGATATGGCTGTATACTTTTAATAGCAGTAATTTTGAATCATGACCTGTAATGTCTGTACTGGTAACCCTCTGTAGCATTAAGGCAGGGTGTTGGTTGGTTGGAGCATTGTAACACTCCAGCTAAAGGTTACATTGTATAGTTATGCTTTTTCCTCCTGTCTCTAGGCAACCTAGTCTTCCCTGGCAAATATGTATCCCGCTGACGTTGTTTCCCCTCTTTTTTGGATACTCTGCATTTTAGATATTTTACTCAGCGAAAGCATCCTTGTTCATCTTTACGCCTACGCTTGCCTTGATGTCTGCTCCTGTATGTAAAAAAATTAAAAAAAAACAGTGGTATAATTATAATAACTCTTTATTGACTGGGCAATGCTTGCTGAGAAATCTGGCTAGTTTGCCTTGTGTTTTTAAATTGTTTGTGTGGGTGGACCATCTCTCTGTTAAGTAGCAGCAATAATTCAATGTATTTCATCAATCTGTGTTACATAACGGTGTGCAAGAATACTTGTAATAGCTGCCCTAGCTTATTAGAAACAATGATATAGTCTGCTGAAAGCATGGCAAATGGTCCAGGTCTAAGTTGCTGTTTTCCATTATCTTTAGTTTATATAGGCAATGCGTCAAAAATTACCAGAAAGCAAAACTAACGTCTCCCTTGTGTAACTTTGCATAACTGACTACTGTTAATATTTTTTCTTAATCACTGTACGGAGAAAACATATTCATCAAAATTAAGGACATTTTCCATTGTTGTCAACAGCTGTCTCCTACGTTTATGTTTTATTGCAACTTTCTGAATCCGTCATCTGTCTTTGTTTTTGAATTGTATGCTGCATTTATAATTTACTGCGCAAAATTAAAAATGGTGACTGACATGAAGTCATGATTGCAAGCCTTTAGACTTTGAAGTCTTAGCCTATTAACAAAAAGAGACATTTTGATAGAAAGTATCAAGAAGGTCTTCGTATAAAGAATGGATTTCAGATAAGGTTGTGGAAACAAAAGAAACCATGAATCATAAAGGAGAATTGGGTGCTATTAGGCGGACATTCTTTTTGATGGATGAACCAGGAATGGCTAAATTCCTTTCCTTATCCATATTTATTTTATGTGAGTTAAAGAAAGTTGATCTTTCTTAATTATTTGACTGACAAAAAGATCCTTATTTAAGATATATAAATTCTGGATGTGGTTATCTTTAGAGGAAAATCTGAATGCACGATTAACGAGACATTAAGTTTTGTATGTTTCTCACAGTTCTTCACACAATGCCTTACCAGAGGTTGCAGAAGGCAGTTAATAACAAAACCTATGTAACTATTAAAGGAGAGAGCACTCACGCTTAATTATCCACTCTTTGGAAATGGAGAAAAAGCCTGGAATGCTTTATTTCAAACTGATTCTTCTGAAACCAGTATCATACAATTACAACTCTTGTAGTACAAGAAGTGATGGGCAGAGGATTTCTGAAAGATATAAGTCCAACTTTCACACATCTAATTAATTGTTCAATAACAAAAGGCATAAATCAAAATGCCTTTTAAAACAGTTTTTAGATGCAATTAAAATGCCTTAGTTTTATTTTATCAGAAATAAGATATCTGTTTTACTTTAAAAGAAACTTAAACTGGTCCAGTGGAATGTCTTCACACTCTGGCCAAATTTGCACAATATTTATTGCTCAACCATCTTTTTCTAAAATACATTAACCTTCATTAGTTTAAAATTGTGTTAATTGGACATTTCTATTAATCTGCACGCATTCTAAATAAAAGTTTAATCAGTATGTCAAAACAGAATAAGGAATGAAAATTTAATGAGGGAAACACAGTATATTTCATAAAGCATTATTCTTTCTGGTGTACATCCCACCTATACGGTAGGAAGGAGCATTTTGGGATGCTTAGCATTATTGTGTATCCCTTGAGAGGCTGTCTTTAGTGTTATATCGGCAATGGTTTGAGAGCAGTTCACCTGCTTACCCTTTTGTTTGGGAATGGTGAATGGATCAGAGATCTATGAAGGAATGAAAATCTTTTTGTTTTAAAATGACAAATTGTACATAGTTTCTCCCCACGCCGCCAACCACAACCCACCCCCCCCCCCTGAATCCCCATAGAATTGTAATAAAAAAGCTACCCAATTAATCTAAAGTATATGAATGAGCAGTTTTAACAATTTTACTTATTTTAAAAGAAATTTAAACTGGTCCAGTGGAATGTTTTAACACTCTGGTCAAACAGCTAATGGTAATGTAGATTCAGGTTTACCATTTATTAAAAGTACTTTCTGAGGAAAGGATAATACTGAGACATCTTGAAAGTAGCCTAATGGATTAATGCCCTTTAGAAAATGGTATTCAAAGAAAAACATCTGAAATGCTGTCCGCTGGCAGATTTATTGTCATAAATTGCTGGCATTAAAATTTCTTACCAGCGTTGTCATTCCGGTGAGCTGTTATTGACGCACGTAAAAGGTTGTGAATGGCAGCCTTAATAATTGGGCCCATTTTGATGCAGTATTAATGGTATAATTTACATGCAACTGGATACTTATCCATCAGTCTTGTCAATCTAGCAGTTCTTCAGCAATGTATATGGCTGTAGTATTGTGGTGGGTATGCATTCATGAAATTACTGGAAGAGCTGACCGTGGAAATCTTTTTCATAGGGGAAAAAAAACATTTTGCTTATTGGCTAAATCTGATTTGTTGTTTGATTACACATCTTTTATAACATGTTTTAAATCATTTTTTTGTGTACTGTTATGCATAATATTTCACATATATTTTGTGGGCAGTGCAGTATTTCAAAATGGTGACCAGGTGTACTGTAGGCCACGGAGAACTATGCTTTCTGAAATATAGAATACTATTTTTACATTTGAGATATTTTAGAAAAAACATTGAGCAATGAATGTTGTGCAGCTTTCTGAAAGAATAAAACTTAAGGCATTTTAATAGTGTTTGAAAAGCTGATTTCAAAGGCATTTTGATTTATGCCTTTTGTAATGGAACAAGTAATTAGATGGGTGAAATACTTGGATTTGTATTTTTCACAAAATATCTTCCTCTCACTTACTGCAATGAGAGTTCTAATCATATGGTTCCAGAAGAATTGATTTTGAAGTAAAATATTGTCAAGCTTTGGTTTGTTTTCTAAAGGGATGATATTCAAGCACTTTCTCTTTTACTGTCCATAAAAGTTTTGTTATTAAAAACAGAACATTCAACATCAGGCTTTGAGATTAAAATCTGGCTTCAATCAACTCTTTTTAACAAATAATTTTAACTGATATGTGAATGTGTCTGTTTATATTCGGTAAATATTTTCATCCTTGTGAAGGTAATACTGAGAAGAAGCATTTGGCCTATCTGTTTATCTTTGTCAGCTTAAATTCTTGGGCTGAGACAAGTTTTCATTTCTTCCTGCCTTGACAGCAAGACCATATCCATTTACTCCCTGCTGAATCCAGAATCTTACTATTTGTATTTTTAATGGTGATACCAAGTGGGTAATTCACTCTATTCAGTTGACAATCTGTTCTATGATTTAGTAACTCTTAAGTGTGAAGATGTTATTCAGTAATTTAAATTTTGTTTCTGGTGTCCTCAATTTATGTTTTCTAATTTTACAAATGGCACTTTTTCACATCTCCACATTGATTCTCTTAATTGATTCTCCTTTTCCTTCAGTGCCAATCTGCTTTTCAAGTGACAATTGACTTTTCTCTGCTAATTTCCTCCCCTCCTACAGTTGATACTTTCCAAAGCCACTCTGAAGTACCTTGCCCCAGTGGCCAATACTATGTGTGAACCATCACAATGAGTGCGGTTGGGTCAAATGACCACTGAGGCCACGACCACACTAAAGCTTGTCCTTCTCCTCACTTGGTGTATGCATATGCATAGTTTCTAGTGGAGGTGGGAGAGAATCACTTGTTCCATTTAAGAAATGTATGTGCTGTTTTGATTAGGTGATCTTCAAAATAACATTTTATTTTGAACTGCACCAGTGTTATTTCTTTTCTCTGTGCTCGTTGGCAGCCACCTTTTAAAGTGACAGTGCCCATTTTGGGAATGAAATGGTGAGATAATTTTGGACATGCGGAACTAGGAGATAACCTAAAACAGAAAAGCATTCTATTTAAATGTGCCCTACTTAGCAATTTTTAAAAATAAACCTGAAATAGGGAAAGAATACAGTGGAAGGAAATACAGAGTGGGAAGTGTAAAGCACTGGAAAATAAAATGAAAAGCTTAATTTAGTAGGTTAGACTTAATATTAGAACAGTAAAGCTGCTGAAGGCATTTAAATACTGATAGCTTTATTATTGCAATATGGATATTTGTTTCAGTGGCATATTGTGTGAGCTGAAAAACAAAATATATTGCCCAGGGAAACTCATTTCATCAAACCTTCAAGGGTTAAGTATTTTGATTTATGTATTGCTTTAATAGCTGTAGAATAATTTTACTTTCTGTAATGAAAGCAATCCCAAAAGAAAATTAAAAATTTAGTTTTAAATGCTTTGGACAAGATTTTTAAACAATAACTCAGAGGATGCAATGGTACGTTGTAGTCCTGCTGTATGGCCCACTGATGGGCACTGTACTTATGATAATGGATATTTACCTTTTTTTCTCTTCATCAAAGTGCAGTGCTTTTCATAATATAGTCTGTTTAGCAGCTGATTGAGCTTACATGAGTCAGAGCATAGGTGGTTGGCATATTATAGTAAGTTTCAGAGGTTTGAGTTATTGACGCTATCATCTCTTAAATCAGAGACTAATTAAAAGATATTATTAGAATAGGTCCCATGTGACTCAGGGGAGACCATGGCTCAATTAACCCTATAGCTTTAAAACTTAGAAATAATTTGCTATATCAGCCTAAATGGAGAAGGCATTTCAGAGTGCTTTGTAGTTGACAGTGAGTGACAAGCTGAGGATGTGGAAGCAGTATTAGGTAACATTGAGTGATCTCTGGAGAATCCTAGTGACAGTACCTTTGACCTCAAGCTAGTTTAACAAGTCCTTACCAGAAATTGGAATATTGCTAAAGCAGTTTTGGTTTATATAATGAAGCCTGCCACTGCAAGTTCCTGAACATTCTCAGTCTTGGCCTCCATTTGCATTGAAGTGCCTCTTGCCTGAATGCAAATTAAATACTTCCTTGTTTACTTTATAACCCTTTGCCTTACAGAACACAGTAATGCATTCATTACTTAATTTCAATAATGACAAAATCTAATAAAATGTTATGCCATTGAGGTAGGAGAACAAGAAATTTTACCTGGCATTCACTTACAAAGCATCCAAATAAACTACTAGGTGATGCATTTAACTCCAAATAGCTGCTAATTCTCCTAATCCACAAAAACATTAGCTTCTTTTCAGCCATCATTGAATTTAACATCTGCAACTTTATCTGTTTTGCCATTTTTGCTGGTTCATCATCAGAAAAAGCAGCACAATTACATGTAGTGCCAGCGCTTGTCTTGCATTTGCTACAGCTAGTTCTGACTCAGGCTGGATGGTGAGCAATGGATAAATGCTCTCCCTTGGGAGAGAGGAAAAATCTGAAAACTATCATGTACTTCTTAGTGCATGGTTGTGAATGGCACAAGTAGGCTATCTGCTTTACTCTTGTCCAAGGCATGATGTTTAAGAAGTGAGGATATAATTTTTAAGAAAAAGACATGAATTTCAAGATGAATCTGAATCAGATTTGAGAAAAATTGCACGTGGCTTAGCTGTTATAGATATTTGTGCACTGAAGTAAGATGATAGGGTAATAGAATGTGGGAATTTTACCTGGAAGTTCCCATGTTACGTGTTCTTGGCCCATCAGAGGAGACAACTGTCAGATTGGAGTTGCCTCCCCTTGACACTGGAGGGGAAATTTATGGTAGCCTTGGATCCATCTCCTCGTGGTAGAGAACCAGGAACAAGTTCTTGGATGGAACAGTTGCATGCATGAAATAGGGGAGATCATCAAACCAAAATTTTTATGGCATTGCTTATTTTCAGTGGGTTTTAGCAAGTTTTTTGGGCATAAAGTAATTAAATTAATTTATAAACTCTGATGTACTGCGTTGCAGAATGCTCAGGTTTCTTTTGTTGAGGCAACACCACTCACTGTTACTATGGTGTAAATCAGATTGTAATGTTTGATGTCCACATGTGCATAGTTACACGTGGAAATCTGGAGGATGCTCTTGGGGATACCCCAGTCCTCCACAGGATGCACTATAACAGATTTTGCTGATAGACTCAGCATTGAAATACAAGCAGCGACATAGAGTTGAGTTAGGTGCCTGCTAGTTCCCCACTAAAGATGCTAGAAAATGTTATGGCTGGTGAAATCGGAAGTGAGTTAATTTTTAGCATGTGATATTTGATTATCAGTGCCAAATAACCTCTCCGACCCTGAAAATTTAATTTTAGAAAGTATGGTGCCTTGTTCCTTCAGAAGTTCATTGGAGTTTAAGATACAGTTGACCCTTTTTTACCTCTGTCTCTTAATCAAATCAGTGTTTCCCAATTTTTATTTTGCTTTCTGTCATGATTTAAATCAAATTTATACTTCCTGATTTGGACTCTGAGAATTCTTCAGTGTGATTGCTTGAAGTGCTTCATTCTTTCTTGTTCTGCTAATGAATGTTCTGCAGAGGGCACCATGCTGGATCAGACAACTAATAAAGTCAGTCCACACTCTAAACCCTGCAAAGCCTTATGGACAGTGAGCACTGCTCCTTCACTGATGAACGCAAAATCTGGATCACTGTCTCTCATGTTGTTACCCAGGCAGCACACTCTAGGACTTAACTACTTTCAACTCATCTGCTATGCATAAACATAATGTTAACCGAATAGGTGGCCAGGTTGTAAAGTCAAAATTGAAACAATTAACAATATCCATTTTCACACCTTGCTATAGAGATGATGGATTGACAAATAAAATAAAACTCAAACTTAACATAACACTACCTACAGCTTGATTTGGAAATAGAAACACTCAGCGGGATTTTCCTTCCCCGCCCGCTGCTGGGATGGTCCGGTTCTGCCGAAAGTCAATGTACTTTTGGCAGGGCTGCTGAACCTCCCACGGCGGGTGCAGCCACGACGAGGCCAGAAAATCCTGGCCAGTGTGTTTCACTGGTTGAGTGACGTTGCCTCAAGTAGCATACTGTAACTTATCGGTGAGAACACCAGAAACAAGGTTTAAAACACATTACTTAACACATTATATTTACCAAGTGCCGTAGCGGAAGGAAAATAACCTGAAAGCTTGAAAACAGTTTCTGAAAACTCTTGGAAGCATGTAATGGCAGTTGGAAGCTCTTGCCTTGTTTTTGATGTTGGCTTGACACTGGTGACACAGTGCAAGATGCAGGGCAGAATTGATAGAAATGGGAGCAAACATTTCTGTTTTTACACAGTTAATGATTTATGCTTTTTCTTATGAAAAAGTGAACTCTGCATTGCTTCTATCATTAAAACACACAAAAACATTTGCATATGCATTATTATTTTAAAATCACTATACTTAAAATAACTCAAGGTAATATAACCAGATTCTTGCCATTATTTCAATCACTTGCTGTATTTACAAGTTTTGGGAGTTACTGGTATATTGAGAAAGATTTCAGTTCCTGTACAATGCTCATTGTGTACTCTAGCAATTTAATTTGATACCTTCTTACACTGGTATATATTTCTGATTGGCGAAGAGTATTATTAAGGTGCATACTTATATTCTAGCCTGTGTTAAGCTATTGTCACCATTGCAAATCAAATGCTAAGATACATTTCAAGCACATTGAATGAAGCATACATTTATATTATACTTACAGTGTGAGTATGAAGCATTTTAATTTTGCATAAGTGATGAAGTTGCAGTGTAAATCTAATTAGACTAGGCAAAACAGACTTCTGAATGTTGACTTCTGACTGGATTGTCACTACAATTTCATTTTTTTATTCATTCATGGGAAGCTGGGCCAGCATTTATTGCCCATTCTTAATTGCCCTTGAGAAGGTGGTGGTGAGCTACCTTCTCGAACCGCTGAAGTCCACGTGGTGTAGGTATACCCACAGTGAGACTTCGTAGAGGTTGGATACAATTGAGTGGCTTGCTGTGGATCTGGAGTCACATGTAGGCCAAATCAGGTAAGGACGGCAGATTTTCTCCCCTGAAGGACATTAGTGAACCAGATGTGTTTTTATGACAATGGTTACATGGTCTTCATTAGACTTTTAATTCTAGATTTTTATTGAATTCAGATTCCACCATCTGCTGTACATGTGAAAAAATAGACTTGATTTGGCTGTAGGTTTTATTGTTTCATATTTTATGTTCGCTAAGGAAAGAAACAGCACTTGCCTTCTGTTTCTTTAAGTTGTATTTTTTTATTTGAAATAACAGGGTGAAGAGCCAATGCTAATAGTACAAGACATTACCAAGTTGCAAGAGTCAGGGTTGATGTAAATTTGGTACTTTAGCAAATTTTGAGTTTTTAGTGAAGAATGAAGGATCGTAGGAAAACAGGGAGGTAAAGAGGTCCACAGTTCTGAGGTCATCCGAAAGAGGTTGGGAATAGGCGATTGTATAAAGAGCCTTTATTCCAGTAGGAAAGATGCAGGGTGCAAGAGACTATAGGGGCGTGTATTTGCAGCTTGAGGGTCAAGAGGAGCAGTGACCACAGAATTACTTTTTTAAAAAAGAGACAAAAATTGTTGCAACAGAAAGAGAGATTGGTGGCAGGAGGTGAAAGAAAGTTTGCTAATCAAATGACGAGGTGTCAATTTGAAAAGCCTCTTCAGATATAGGAGCAATATTGTAGCCTTGGATGAATGTTTGGTACAGTGGAAGTGATTGAAATTTTTGTGAAAAACTTTAATAGCGGATCAGATATTAGTATTTATTTTGAGCTCAGTGAAGAACTACTAAGGATGGAGCCATAAATGATATGAGGTAGCTGCTGTGATACACATGAATAAACTGAAAAATGGAAAGAAATCAGATTCTCTTGTTCCATTGAAGGCTACGGGAGAGATCAAGGTGCAGTAATTAACCACTGCACTGGAAAGACATGCAAGTTTTTATAACTCAGAAATGTGATGTGATCAAAGTTGATTCATCTAGAGTGGAATCATCAGCAGTGGAGTGTGCATGATTTGATGCTATGAGTGAGAGAGGTCAAGGAGGTAGAGAGTACAGTTCTGGGAAATTGTTGATTCGATAGAAAAAATGGGAATGAATTCTTTAATAAAGTGTGGAATGATTTGAGGGGAATTTAGGTAGCCATGCTTGATAGGAGACCATTTAATGGAAATTTATTTTGCAGTGTATAGCCCTAGATTCTGTTCAAAGACTTTGGAAATGTCCAACACAATAACTTTTGTAACGTGTGATTCACTGCAGTGTTTCAAAGCAGAGTTCAATGAGATGCATAACATAGGCAGCAATGAAATGGCCATACTGAAAAGTATATTGGTGATGTGGATTAACCAGAATTTTCAAGGTAATGGATAATTTGAGAGTAAATTTCTACAGTTAGAAAGTATTTTTCATGCATAGCAATAGTGACTATAAATTAAAAATAGTTCATTGACTATGAAGTGCTTTATGTCCTGAGGATGTGAAAGGTGCTATATAATGTAAGTTTCTTTTTTGTTTCATGTATGTAAGTTATTAGCCATAGACCACAAAGGACCATGGGCATCTCTCTCTGTTAGAGTGTCAATTGTTTATATATAGCTTGGGGGGCAACAACCTGTAAGCGTGGGGAAAGGCAACTATTATAAGTGTGTTCAGCTGAAAGGTCACAGACCTTCAACATCCACTCTGTTTCTCTTCACAGATGCTGCCAGACCTGCTGAATATTTCAACCATTTTCTGTTTTTGTATTATGTTAAAAGTGTGGTCTGTTTGAGTAGTCATATCATTGGGAAATTAGCTCAAAGTAAAGCATTTCAAAGTAAAGTCTTGATTATAATTTGAAATGTGTAGCTATTTTCAGCTTCTGGCACAATGTCTAAGATGATGCTTCAGTGCAGTACTAAGTGAGTGCTGCATTATCAGAAGTGTTGCACAACAGAAGAGACTTTAAATTGAACTTTTGCTTGTTTTGATAGTTGTGGTGGACACTAACGTTTTCATGGCACTGTGCAAAAAAGAGCACTGAATTCTTGCAATATCATGGTCAACATCCTTCTCATCAAGCACCCAAAAGCAGTGACCGATTATTCAACTCTCAGCTGTTTCTGCATGTTTGCCTTGTGAAAAAAGGCTGCTACTTTTACCCCCATACCAGCGACGGCACAGTGTAGCTAATTGTATCTGAAGCACTTTCTGAAATGTGACATGATGCTATATAAATACTTACTCATTTTCTTTATCTGAGTTTCAAACTTGAATTTTGTACAGCTCTAATAAACACTGCTTGCTAAATTTTTCATAAAAGATTACATTTATGCAGCCAGTATAAATGATAATGAATGAAATCCCTTCTTTTGAGTATTCCCGTGCTTTACACTGACTAGCCAACAGCGAGAGAACTAGTCTTGGGTATCTGACAGTGCTGCTTTGTAACTAGATCAACTGACATGCACAGCATCCTGGGAACTCTTCCTGTGGACCTCTGGTAAACTTCCCATTGTAGCTATATTGAAAAATCAGCATGTGGAGATTTGGAGCTGTGAACATGTGTTCTCCTCAATACTTTAATGCAGTGTGTTGGGACTTTAAGGCGCTGCTTTGTCATCTAAATGTCTTTTTAAACTTCATTTATGCATACTGGAGAACAGCAGAAAAAGGCATTTAAAAGGCAATTTTCATATTCTCAGGGTATCTCAAAATGCTTCACAGCCTATTAATTACTGTTGAAATGTAGCCACTGTTCTTTAGACATTTACAGCAGTGATTTGTACACAGCAAGGGCTCACATTGAGCAAATGGGATGAACGACTAGTTAATTTGTTCTGCTGGTGTTGGTTGATGGATGAAAGTTAGCCAACTATAAGTCAAAGTCACAATGACTCAGAATACTACAGTTCGTTTGAACAGGCAGACAGGAACTTCATTTAATATCTTCTCTAAAAAGAGAAGGAAGAAAATAAATGTTAATATCTTCTTGCCCTCTTAAACATCACTTGTAATTGGTTGAGTGGATTATTTATAATCTGAATAGTTTGTTCCATATTACAGAAGCACCTGTCATCTATAAGTAGGAATAGAATATGGAGCATTGTGCAGTAGTGTGATGAAATGATTAGTGGTACTGTATTTCTAAATGACCAGGAAGCATGATTTGGTGCACCTGTTTGGTTAGGCTAATCCAGGTAGTGTTTCCTTATCACAGTTTGGCTGAGGCTAGTAAAGCAGCCAATAAAGAAATATGATAGAGTATGCTGGGGTTTGAGCTTGTGACAGTAAGTATTTAAGGAATTAAAAGGTGCCTTTTATGAATCCTCATACTTTAATACAGTTCTGTGATTTAAATGCTGTATTATTTTACCTAAAGTTCTGTTACTTCTTGATGGAATATCTTAACTGAAATGTTTACCTTTACAGCACCACCTGCTGGATGTTGAAAAGATTTGTATCAAAAGAAAATAAAATGTAAACTCAGCTGATAAGGTGAAACTTGCTTTTACAAATTAAGGCAAGCTACATGTCTAAGCCGTAATAGCATAAGAGGATTCGCTTCTGGCTTAGATAGAATCCCAGACTTTTGATAATAGGATTTAAGGAGACGTATGTCAGTTATTTAATGAAGTTGGATTTTACAACTGTACTGAAGATTGGGATCTAAAATGCATAACTTCTTATGAAAATAGTTATGATGTCTTCTAATTTTGTTGTCTTCCATATGGAAGATGCACACTAGGACCCTGCTGGATATCATTGTCAAATTATATGATCTGTCAACAAAACGTGAATGACTTTAACTTTGTGCTTGACATAATTGTGGTACAGCATCTATTCGTACAGTTTTAATGCTTTACTGGATAAGCTTTCATTTCTTTTCAGTTTCACCCCATGCTACTCTTTTCTGAAGGCAGCGATTCAAGCTATGATAGTTTCATAAGTGGCAGCAACCCTCTGATACTTCATTCATGAGCTTTCTGTGCTGTTGGTGTGATGTATCTGGATTTTCAAAAGGCCACATAACAAACTTGTGAGCAAAATTCTAGGTCATGGAATAAAAGGGAAAGTAGGCACTTGGATAAGAAATTGGCTGAGTGACAGGAAACAGAAAGTAGTGATAAATGTTTTTTTTTCTGATTGGAGGAAGGTTTGTAGCAGATATCTGCAGGGGTCAGTGTGGGGACCCTTGCACTTCCTGATATATATTAATGGCCTAGACTGGGGTGTGCAGGGCATGATTTAAAAATTCTCAGATGGTGTAAAGATTGGAAATGTTGTTAACTGTGATGATGATAGTCCTGAACTTCAAAAGGACATAGACATGTTGGTGGATTGGGCAGACAGATGGCAGATGAAATTCAATGCAGGGAAGTGTGAGGTGATCCACACTTTGTCAAGGAGAATATGGTGAGACAGTATGAAATAAAGGGAGAGACTTTAGAGGAGGTGCAGGAACAGAGGGACCTTGGTGTATATGTGCATAGGTCATTGAGGATGGCAGGGCATGTTGAGAGAGCAGTTAATAAAGCATATAGTATCTTAGGCTTTATTAATAGGGGCATTGAGTACAAGAGTAATGAGGTTATGATGAACTTGTGTAAGACACTAGTTAGGCCTCAAAGGAGTAGAGTGTCCAGTTCTGGGCACCATATTTGAGGAAGGAGGTGAAGGCATTGGAGAGAGTACAGAGATTCATAAGAATTATTCCTGGGATGAAGAACTGAGGATAGATTGGAGAGTTTGGGACTCTTTTTTCCCTAGGAAAAAGAAGGCTGAGAGGAGTATTCAAGATCCTGAGGGGTATGGACAGGGTAAATAGTGAGAGAGCATCAAGGACTAGAGGGCACAGATTCAAAATAATTAGCAAAAGTGTAAATGAGTGAGCTCAGTGTCACTGTGAGTGTGAGTGTGCGAGCTCAATGTCAATGTGAGTGTGAGTGAGTGAGCTCGGTGTAACGGTGAGTGAGTGAGTGTGAGGAAAGATTTTTTTCACCCAGTGGGTGGTTGGAGTCTGGAACAAACTTCCTGAAAGGGTGGTGGAGACAGGTTCGATCAAGGTATTCAAAAGGGAATTGGATTGCTACCTGAAAAGAGAGAATATACAAGGTTACGGGGATAAGGAGGGGAGTGGGACTAAGTGGAATGATCTTTCAGAGAGCCAATGCAGACTCGATGGGCTGAATAGCCTCCTTCTGCAGTGTAAAGATTCTGTGATTCTGTGTCAGTGAGAAGGTTGAGGGAAAAGGAGAGTGTCATGAAGAGATTAATGTCTATAATATTATTGGAAATTATTTTTATAACAGTGTTTAGTGATTTCAGTGTCTATGTGTGTGTCTTAATTGGATTAAAGCCAGCTAGCCTGGGTGCTTTGATATATAAAACAAAAACAAAAATACCTGGAAAAACTCAGCAGGTCTGGCAGCATCTGCGGAGAGGAACACAGTTAATGTTTCGAGTCTGAATGACCCTTCAACAGAAATAAGTAAAAATAGAAGAGAGGTGAAATATAAGCTGGTTTAAGAGGGGGTGGGACAAGTAGAGCTGGATAGAGGGCCAGTGATAGGTGGAGATAACCAAAAGATGTCACAGACAAAAGGACATAGAGGTGTTGAAGGTGGTGATATTATCTAAGGCATGTGCTAATTAAGGGTAGAAAGCAGGACAAGCAAGGTACAGATAGCCCTAGTGGGGGTGGGGTGGGGCGAAGGAATGGAAAAAGGCTAAAAGGTAGAGATAAAACAATCCCCATCCACCACTACTCTCCTCCGTCTGGCTGAACTTGTTCTCACACTGAACAATTTCTCCGTAAAACTCCTCTCACTTCCTCCAAATAAAAGGTGTGGCTATGGGTACCCGCATGGGCCCCAGCTATGCCTGTCTCTTTATGGGGTATGTGGAACATTCCTTGTTCCAGTCCTACTCCGGCCCCCTCCCACAACTCTTTCTCTGGTATACCGGCTGCTTCAGGCTCTCGTCTGGACCTGGAAAAATTTATTAGTTTTGCTTCCAATTTCCACCATTCCATCATTTTCACATGGTCCATCTCTGACACTTCCCTTCCCTTTCTTGACCTCTCTGTCTCAATTTCTGGTGATCAACTGTCCACCAATATCCATTACAAGCCTACCGACTCCCACAGCTACCTCGACTACAGCTCCTCACACCCCGCTTCCTGTAAGGACTCCATCCCATTCTCTCAGTTCCTTCGCCTCCATCGCATCTGTTCTGATGATGCCACTTTCAAAAACAGTTCCTCTGACATGTCTTCCTTCTTCCTTAATCGAGGTTTTCCACCCACAGTGGTTGACAGGGCCCTCAACCGTGTCCGGCCCATCTGCCCTTACACCTTCCTCTCCCTCCCAGAAACATGATAGGGTCCCTCTTGTCCTCACTTATCACCCCACTACCCTCCGCATTCAAAGGATCATTCTCCGCCATTTCCGCCAACTCCAGCATGATGCCACCACCAAACACATCTTCCCTTCATCCCCCCCGGCGGCATTCCGCAGGGATGAAGGAACTGAGGGCATCCTGGCTAAGTTTGCAGATGATACAAAGATAGGTAGAGGGACAGGTAGTATTGAGGAGGCGGGGAGGCTGCAGAAGGATTTGGACAGGTTAGGAGAATGGGCAAAGAAGTGGCAGATAGAATACAACGTGGGGAAGTGTGAGGTCATGCACTTTGGTAGGAAGAATAGAGGCATAGACTATTTTCTAAATGGGGAGGGAATTCAGAAATCTGGAGTGCAAAGGGACTTGGGAGTCCTAGTCCAGGATTCTCTTAAGGTTAACTTGCAGGTTGAGTAGGTAGTTAGGAAGGCAAATGCAATGTTGGCATTTATTTCGAGAGGACTAAAATATAAAAGCAGGGATGTGCTGCTGAGGCTTTATAAGGCTGTGGTCAGACCACATTTAGAATATTGTGAGCAATTTTGGGCCCCGTATCTCAGGAAGGATGTGCTGGCCCTGGAGAGGGTCCAGAGGAGGTTCACGAGAACGATCCCAGGAATGAAAGGCTTAACATATGAGGAATATTTGAAGACTCTGGGTCTATACTCGATGGAGTTTAGAAGGATGAGGGGGGATCTGATTGAAACTTACAGAATACTGAAAGGCCTGGATAGAGTG
This sequence comes from Cetorhinus maximus, assembly GCF_964194155.1. Taxonomy (NCBI): domain Eukaryota; kingdom Metazoa; phylum Chordata; class Chondrichthyes; order Lamniformes; family Cetorhinidae; genus Cetorhinus; species Cetorhinus maximus. The sequence continues at coordinate 217,616,041 of NC_135880.1, forward strand.
GACGTGGGGAAGATGTTTCCGTTAGTAGGAGAGACTAGGACCCGAGGACACAGCCTCAGAGTAAAGGGAAGACCTTTTAGAACAGAGATGAGGAGAAACTCTTTAGCCAGAGAGTGGTGAATCTATGGAATTCATTGCCACAGAAGGCTGTGGAGGCCAGGTCATTGAGTGTATTTAAGACCGAGATGGATAGATAGGTTCTTGATTGGTAAGGGGATCAAAGGTTACGGGGAGAAGGCGGGAGAATGGGGTTGAGAAACCTATCAGCCATGATTGAATGGCGGAGCAGACTCGATGGGCCGAATGGCCTAATTTCTGCTCCTATGTCTTATGGTCTTATGGATCGTTCCCTCTGGGACACCCTGCTCCACTCTTCCATCACCCCCTACACCTTAACCCCCTCCCACGGCACCTTCCCATGCAATCGCAGAAGGTGCAACACCTGCCCCTTTACTTCCCCTCTCCTCACCGTCCAAGGGCCCAAACACTCCTTTCAAGTGAAGCAGCATTTCACTTGCACTTCCCTCAATTTAGTGTACTGCATTCGTTGCTCCCAATGCGGTTTCCTCTACATTGGAGAGACCAAACGTAGACTGGGTGACCGCTTTGAAGAACACCTTCAGTTTGTCCGCAAGCATTACCCAGACCTACCTGTCGCTTGCCATTTCAACACTCCACCCTGCTCTCATGCCCACATGTCCATCCTTGGCCTGCTGCATTGTTCCAGTGAAGCGCAACGCAAACTGGAGGAACAGCACCTCATCTTCCGACTAGGCACTTTACAGCCTTCCGGACTGAATATGGAGTTCAACAATTTTAGATCATGAACTCTATCCTCCATCCCCACCCCCTTTCCGATCTCCCCCTTTTTTTCCCCAATAATTTATATAGATTTTTCTTTTCCCACCTATTTCCATTATTTTTAAATGTATTTCCATCCATTGTTTTATCTCTACCTCTTAGTCTTTTTCAATTCCTTCACCCCACCCCCACTAGGGCTATCTGTACCTTGCTTGTCCTGCTTTCTACCCTTAATTAGCACATGCCTTAGATAATATCACCACCTTCAACACCTCTTTGTCCTTTTGTCTATGACATCTTTTGGTTATCTCCACCTATCACTGGCCCTCTATCCAGCTCTACTTGTCCCACCCCCTCTTAAACCAGCTTATATTTCACCTCTCTTCTATTTTTACTTATTTCTGTTGAAGGGTCATTCAGACTCGAAACATTAATTGTGTTCCTCTCCGCAGATGCTGCCAGACCTGCTGAGTTTTTCCAGGTATTTTTGTTTTTGTTTTGGATTTCCAGCATCCGCAGTTTTTTGCTTTGATATATAGTAGTTTTGAGATGTTAACTGGGGAAACAGGAAGTTAAAAGGTAAAGTGTACATTTGCATTTGTTGAATAAATCATTCAAAAGAATAGGTGAAACCTTGCACCTAGCTAGAAGACGTCAAGCAACGTGTTTATTTTTTTCAGCTTACTAATGAAACTGGTGGAACGAAAGGAATGGTAGGATTGTTAGAAGATGTAATGTTTAAAGCCCAGTGATACAATGGAAAATTTACATTCAAAGGAAAAGCTAAGTATAAACAGAAAGGAGTTTGTGTGTGTAAGGCAGAGGCATTGTAAGATCCAAGTGTGAGAAGCCTTCAGGCTGTAAACCTCAAGTTTGTCTGCAAAGACCCAGGACTGAAAGAAACTTAGTTTTAATGTGACTGTCCAATGTGTTCTCTGCCAGGTGTCTCTTTAAACCAATGAGTTTTACTGTTCCCTTAATGTGGGTTTAACTGAGAGTCAGATTAATTAGGGGATTTTTGTAGTTATTATTGTAGTAATTTTGTAGACACGTGTATGTGCTTACAATGTTTCTTGTATTAATAAATGTTTAATTTAGTTTTATAAAAAAACCCTTGAGACTTGGTAGTCTAATTACTACTGAATTTAAAGCCTGCATCTCAAAACATATAAATTGCAAAAATGGGTTATGACAGTTGTTTCAAGTTTCCCTCTGGGATTTGAGCAATTCAGCCATCGGCTGTGTAATAATAAGAGAAATGTAGTAGTGGATGCTGATGCTGTCAGGACCAGATGTTGTTGCACATGGATTTCAACAATTAGCCACTGAATAAAAGTTTGTGATTTGAGGGTAATTGTTGTAATACTACTAAATCGTATTCACTGTGTGTTTTCCAGTTTAGTAGAACAATTAACACACCATAAAATTAATAATTTTGTTTTATTATTGAAGTGAATCACTTTTGATCCATTCTGATCATCACGTTTCCTGGCTAGCATTTATCCTTCAACTGACGCTACTGAAGCATGTTTGCTGGTCATTTATCTTGATCTTTTTGGGAGCTTGCTGTGTGCAATTCAGTACCATGTTTGCCTACATAACAATGATGACTGAACTTAAAAAAAATAATTGGTATGAAGTTCTTTGGGACACAGGATGTGGGATGTGCTATATTAAAGTAAGTTTTTTTCATCCTTTCTATTTTGGAATAGGAATTTAATGTCTGACTTGTAATATGCTTCAGAGCCTTGTCATTTCTATTAACTTATTTTGCATTTTTGTCTCCTTTATAAGAGTCTCCATTGTTGGCTAGTATTCTTATAAAGTCACCTTTCCCACTGTTACGGCTGTCCTAGTCACTATCTCCACCTGAATTATTAATAATGTCCAGAAGTACAATTACAGATTTTGCCCTTCCAAACTTGATTTGTGCCTCGAGGAAGTTTTTTTGGCTGTGTAACATTAAAGAGAAGTCCCAGTAGTTCTTGATGTTAGTAGTGCTGGGAGCAATTGGAGGTGATGAGTTAAGAAGTTAATGTAAGAAGTGTACTTCTCTCTCTATTTGTAGCTATGTGCTGTCATGGTATGTCGTGCTCATCTGTCTTGCGCTATCCTCACGCTTCCACTATAGCTCATCTGCAACCACTCTGTGACGTCCGTTAACTAACTACGTCTCGGTCAACCCCACTTTCTGCTGCCATCCACTTTGCCCTCCAACAAAGATTTGATTGAAATGCTGTTTTTCCTAAAATATACTAATAAGCTAGGTCAAGCACCGTAGTGAGCTGTTGAAGTGGAATTGTGTCTTTTAGATGGTACAAGGACTAGTTCCCAATAAATTATCTTGTCACCATATCTATGCAAGGTTCTCTTTGAGAAGTATGCAATATGTTTTACCCAAATCCATTCTGCAACATAATTTATTTAGTCGGAGGAAATGAGTTCTCTTTTTATTTCTGTTCTATATTGAGAAAATTATGCCAGTGACATTTGGTGAAAAACCTTCATTGAGGTTAACCGTTCCACCTCATGTCTGCGAGCTTACCATGCTGCTGCTAATCTCAACGCAGATACATGGAGGAGGGGAATAGGTACTTAAGATAGCTGGGAAAGTTTGTAGTTGGAATTGAATTGGGAATTCTGAAGAAAGCTGGAGAAGAAATTGGAACTGTCCAGCTTAGATCATTGTCTGACACAGCCACATATGACTATATTGCCCGGCCTCTAGTAGGTGCTTTGTCAAAGGAGAGTGTTAGTAAATCAGCATATTTCTGTTGTGCAATGGTGCCTCCTTTTACATACTTCTTCTGCTATCTCTGGTTATTGCCTTAATAATGCTCATTCTATACATACAATCTTAAAAGGATCAGGCCACAAAGTTGCCTTGAGCTCAGATGGAAAGTCATCGACCTGAATCATTAGCTCTATTTCTCACTCCACAGATGCTGCCAGATCTGCCGAGTATTTCCAGCATTTTCTGTTTTTATTAGGCTGGGAAGTAGAGTGTTTTGCAAAGACGAGATACTTTTATGTTTAAACCAGAAAAGGATGTTATTTTCTGTAAGATTACAACATTGCATGCTTTTTTTCCATTAACGGTGTGCAGTACTCCTGTCTTAACAATAGATTTTGACACAGTCGTAAAGAATCCAAGTTATTAAAGTGCATGTGGTAGTAGGAGTATTGTCTGTATGAATTCCTAATTGGTATATTTGGAACAGTCGTCCCATGCAAAATCCCTATGTAATCTGAGAAATAGATCACTGAAGCAAAATTAAGCTGTGCTATCTGCCTATGTTTGCCTTGAACAGGTATTTTAAATCGAAGATTAAGCCACTGTAGATCCATGATGGATTTGTTGAAGTTGAATCTTACTTGGCCTTGTTTGGACATGATTTGGGCTAAGTGACCCAGTGACGTTCGTTACTATTTTGAACTAGCCTCGCTGAGGATTTTCAGAAGCAGTTTCACCACCTTTTAAAAATAATTGTTGTTAGCGCAATACACCGTTGCACATTTTTCACAATTCGTAGATCAGTGGATCATTCAAAGGAACCACAGCATGTTGAAAGTCAAACAACAGGAAATACTACTGCACACTGCATGCTACTGTTTGTCAAAACAGATTTAATGCTTTCAGGCCCAACAATAGAGACATTATGAGGGGTCGGATTAAAATGCATTATTACTGGCTTAAGAAAAATATTAAATTGCCAGCTACAGCTAGCCGCCTGCATATTTTTAATTACCTTTTATTGTAGCGACAGCTCTGCAGCTCCCCTCGATCTTTTCCTTTGGCCCATTTCATACTTTTAGTGCTTTCTGTGAATCATGCTGTGAAAGCACTCAGAGTAATGATTGTATAGTTTGCTTTTTCTATCCAAGTAAAAAATATTTTCAGTACACCATTTCAGCCGTTGCCAAATTGGTACACTTCCACTATTGGGTGGCATCTTTATTAAGTTCAAATCTAACTTGCTAATTTTTTTGTAAGTACGAAAATGATATGAATTATTATTTAATTTGTATCCTGTATTGTACACAGAATGAGGTCATTAAGCTCGGTATAATTATATGAAGACTTCAGAGTTTATGTAACATTAAATTCTTCTGAACATTTTGAACCTTGTGCAACTTTCCTAAATTAAATAAAAATTTTAATTCATTCGTGCTTACAACCCAGTTGTTGAGGTGCTAATTTTAATTGTTGACTTGATTGGAAATAGCTTACAGGTACTTAGCAAATATTCACAGATATTTAGATTCAACTGATTAGTTTGTGTGTGCTGGCTTCCAAAAGAGTACAGCATTCTGAGCATTTTTTTTTGATAATGATTACCAGTATTCCTGATTCAAATTTGTTCCAAAAGTATTCCAAAGCAAATAACTTTGTTATTTGGGTAGCACAAGCATCTTATCAATAGTTGTGGTTGTAGTGTCTGAACACTTCAGTGATATTGCTGATTCTGTACTTGCACTGGCGTAAGCATTACTGTAAAGTAAATGATCAAACTGTAAGCTCCTTTATAATCTGTAAAAGATAGATGAAGTGTCAAGATGCATGACATGCTTGTTCGACTAAGATTAAAATGATTAGGAGCAAGAATAGTTAAATAAAGAAGTTGTCATTAAATTAGGCTGTGCGTTTTAAAAGCTTGTGCATTATTGTATAGAAAGAAGTGAAGACTGAGGGAGCTAAGAAGCCCCACAGGTTTGCAATCAGGCTGGGAAATAGTGAGATCTCAAGAAAGGTTGCAGGAGGAGAATTAGTATCTAGGATTGTGTAGAGTTCAGAAGGAATGAGTTCAGAGAAGCATTAGTCATGATATTGTTGATGAAATATAGGGACAGGAAAGATTGTGGGCTGAATTTTCCCCCCGTTGGGGGGGACGTTGATGGGCGGGCGTGCTTCTGATCGGCGTCCCTGATTGGAGGCGCGCCGCCATTTTATGTGGGCGAGCCAATTAAGGCCCATCCAGTGTGACGACTGCACGGAAGCGCTATGCGCTCCCTGTGCGGGTGGGGGGGAGTCCCAAAATCGAGAGTGCCCTCTTTCGCGCATGCGCATGAAAGTGCGCACTCATCTCCCTGAGGCTAAGTGCTGCCTCAGGGAGATCGGCTCTAAATGTGAAAAAGACAAAAATAGAAAAATAAAATTTCCCTTACATGTCCCCTCATGTGACAATGTCACATGAATTGGAAAATGACCATTATTTTCACAAAACCTTTATTTAAATTTTTAAAACTCTGCATGAAACCTCATCCCGCCTGTGGATGAGGTTTCATGTTTTTTCTAGTTCCCGCCGGGGCTCCTGGCCTGCGCGCCAACCTTAAGGTTGGACGGGCTGGTCCTTTAATTACTTAATTGACCCTATCAATGGCCTCAATTGGCCATTGACAGGTTGGCGGGCGCGCAGCTGATTTTGCTGCGCTCCCACCTTCCTGAAAATTTAAATGGGGCGCGGTGACGTCAGGAATTCCCCCTGATGTCACCGCACATCGGCGAGCGGGCCCCGCCCCTGCTCACCGAGTCGTAAAATTCTGCCCTGTGAAGCGGAAAGAGTAGATGGTGACCAGAGGACTGTATATTAGATGATGCACTATTCTCTTGCATCCTCTCAGAATGCAAGAACCTACCAAAAAAAGGCATGATCTTTGAGGCAATGTTGAAGTTATATAGCACAGATCGCTAGGGCTTACTGCTACTCCCAACCTGCCAATGCAACATGCACCCATTTCTTTTTGCTTTCTGGCTCCCAGCAAGCATGGTATCTATGCAATGATATCCTCTCTGTGCTATAATTTCAGTCCCTTAAATGGCACATTATCAGCCACATGAACATCCATACATACGACATTGATTACATTCGCTTTTATATCACACTGATTTCCTCAAGAAGTTAAGTTAGTAAGGCATGACGTACCATTTACAAATCCATGTAATCAGTCCTTGATTTCCCATGCCTCGAGCATTCTCTACTTTCATCCCTTATTTTGGACTCCAGAAATTTACCTACAACTGAAGAGGAACTAGTCGATCATTTTCCTCTTCTTTGAATAATCCTTTGGCACAATTCACAATTCCGTTGGAAAATTGTGATTAGTGCCTCCTCGCCTCATCCAGAGATGCAAACCTGTGGGCCCAGTGACTTTTCTATTTTCTGTCCCATTGCCTTTTTCAATATATTACTTTCGAATGTTTGTCTTGTGTAGTTACTCCTCCACATTTTCCTCAGGTATTCCTACAGTCACATTGTCGTCATCTTCTCTAAAAACAGAAAATAAGCATTTCAGATTGGTCAGAAAATGATAGATTGGTGCTTTATTCACACAGCTCCACCTACTTTTGTTCATGTACTCACTCTAGATGACAAACTACCAAAGCGCAGGACCTACACCGCATATTTAATGATTCATAAATATATCAGATAATAACTGGTTAATCTGTTTTGGTAGTGTTGGGCAAGGGAGAAATGTTGGCCAGGACACCAGGAGACTACCCTGCCTTTTGGAAATAGTGCCATGGGATATTTTTTGTTCTATTGAATAGAAAGATAGGAGCCTCTGTTTAATATCTCAGCAGAAAGAAGACACCTCTGATAATGCAGCACTCCTCACAGCACCGATTTGTCAGCCTAGATTTTGCGCTTGAACCTTGAGCAGAGCTTCAACCCACAATTTTTGCTCAGAGTCAAGCTGACACACCCTGAATGAAAAACAAAAACAGAATTACCTGGAAAAACTCAGCAGGTCAGGCAGCATCGTTTTGTTTTTAACCCTGAATGAAGGTTTGTATGCACAGGCCTTGTAAGCTGAAGAAAGTTACCAGTGCAGGAAATATGTTCATATAGTAATAAATTATTAATGATCATTTAGATTGGTTTCCCCTTTACAGTTTCTTACTGTCCTGTTGCCGTCTATCTGTTAATCATAAACATTAACTTCCTGCCTCAATTAAAGCGCTTTACTTAGTGAAAATAATCTACTTATTAATGGATATTGGCATTGTTTCTGAAATGGGAACTGTTCACAGGATGTCAGCCTTCAGTGGTAGAACTTGTGTCTCTGAAGGTCATGGGTTCAAGACTGACACCAGAGACTCGAGCACATTATATAGGTTGATGCTTCAGTGCAGTACTGAGAGGGTGCTGCACAGTTGGAGGTAGTCTTCTTGATGAGTTGTAAACCATCTCAGATGGAGGTAAAAACACCATGGCACTATTTGAAGTAATGTAGGGGAGTTCTTCTAGTGCCTTTACCAAATTATATTCCTCAACCAAAATTTAAAAATGCAACAGATAATATAGGTTATTATTTCATTCCTATATGATGGATCTTCCTGTGTGTAAATTGGCTGGTTATTTTCTGTGTTGTGGATTTGCATCACTTTTGCCTTAAACTGTTTTGGTACATAGCAAGTGCTCTTGCATTCTGCCAGTTGTATAGATATCCCACCAAGCTTTGGATGTTTCATGCAACTAACGCAGTCTGTACATCATGAAGGACAGTGTGATGCAGATTTTGTGATGATGATCAATCATGTTTCTAACTTGTGTGCAATACCAGTAAATTGTCAAGTCACAGGAAGATAAGCACTTGGGAAAGAAAGGAGGCCATATGGCCCAACAAGTTTATTCTTTCCACTGAGGGGGATATTAGCTAAAAGGTTAGGTTGGAGAAGCTGGGGTTGTTCTCTCTGGAGCAAACGAGGTTATGGGGAGATTTGATAGAGGTGTACAAGATTATGGCAGAACAAAAAATTGAGACAAATAATCACTTATATGTTGAATTACTAAGCAGGCATTAAATTAATTAACTATGAATAAATCAAGAATAGCATAAAGTAGTGATGTGGAACCTGTAACCAGAAGGAAACCAAGAAACCAAATCCGTCAGATTTTTTTTCATTGCTCTTTGTGAATCAGCAGATACGACAATTGCTCACAAAGGACTTAATTTGTTTTCAACATGTGCATTTTAAACCATTTGCACAGTTATATGTTAAAATTGTTTGAAATTAGTTTTTTTAGTCGCTAGAGGTTATTGGTGTAAATTCAAGGAAAATGAAAGGGATCTATGACAATTGAGAAAAATAATTTTGAGCAGCCAAGAGTAAACAGGTGAAATAGTTGCATCTTAAGCAGATACTGCAGCTTCACTGCCAGTGGTAGAACAAAATTAAAATTAACTGGTAATGAAGTTTTGGGGAGGGAAGAGGCAGCAAAATTTCTTACATCTTAAATTTTGTAAAATAGGTAAGAAGTGTTACATTTGTTGCTTTTATGAGCCTAGTGGTGCTTCAACATCACTAATGCATGTCATATTTTTACTTTAGTTCAGTTAAATTTCTTATCCCAACATTTCTGACATCAATGAATAAGCTGTCATGTACAGCCATCGGCTGAACCACAGTAAATATCATAAAATTAATTTTAGCTCCTTGACTAGCTGTGGACAATACTACGGAAGTTTTAATAGTGTATAAATGTGTGTACGCTTTCAGACTCACATCAGACTTCAGGCATCATATTTCAGTTTCTTCTGATCTAGAGCCAGAAATTTGTAAACATCCGTCAATCTCCAAACTTCCCTCAGCACCAGCAATTAATCTGTAATTGATCTCAGGATGTTTATGACGGAGAGATTTTATGGCCTTAAAAGGACAGGCCTGTTAAGCCAAACACTCACTTAGCAGAAGAATAATACATTTTCATTACATCAGACAATACTTCAGTTATAAACAGCATACTACCCAATTTACAAGGAACATCGCCATGGGATATCCATTGATTTTAAGACAAATATTGCATAATGTATTATAGCATAAAATATTGCTTCAATGAAACTAGCAACAACATAGATGCATATGTATATAGATGCATCACTTTTATTGGTATAAGTCTTTGGACAAATTGTTTATAGATTAAACATTTGTTGTTCGAAGTGCATCTCTTGTAGACACCAAAGATGTCACCCCTCTCTCTTCCCCCACTGTTCTCCCTTCCAATCCCCTCTCCTCACCTGAAGGCATTAACTATCACTGTTTGCTGATTCCATAGAGCAGCTGTTTACCTCCACTATCTGACCCATTATTCAGTTGTGAACTTTGATGTTGAGGTAAGCCATAACATCCTGTCCTCACATGGGGTCCACATGCACATTTCTAATAAGGGATTACTATGTAGAGATTGGGGGTGGAATTGCCCCAGATTTGCATTAAGTGCAGTAGCGGGCGGATAAAATGTTGTTTTACTTGCTGGCCGCAATGGCGGGTTTTCACGCTGTATCGCCCCAAACCCATCGCATTACTTATGCATTCCCGGGAAAAGCACCGTTTTCATGTGGGCGGACACTCATTCGCCCTCCATGCCATCACCTTGCCGCTTCATTATGCCAGGCACCACACTTAAAGTACAGCCGCGCTCAGGGCTTTCAGCCCAGGACTACAGTAAAGAAGACATGGCCCAAAAAGGCAAGAAGTGCTTTTTGGACACCGTGGAGGCCTGCTATAATGTCCTCTACCCCCGCTCTGGCCTCAAGAGGGGCAGCTACATTACCACTCTGGCTTGGTAGGCGATGGCATTGGTGTTCAGTGCCAGTGTTGCACAGAAGAGTTTGGCCATCCAATGCAGATAGAGGATGAATAATCTCACCCGTGCAGCCAGGCAACCATCCGATCACTCTAAACTCACACACTCAAGCCCATCACACATTCACTGGCATCTCACTCACTGCCAGCTCAAGGGACATCACCACCCATTCTCTCACAGATACCCTCACATGTCCATCTGGCCTCATCTCCTCTGGAGACTGCCTCCTCAGCCCTCGCCATCTTGAGGCCACTTGGACAGATCAACATGTGTCCCCACACACACCCTGGGACACCCTCCTTCCTCAGTACACCTCTTCCCTTGTCTGAGGCCCCTTCTCCCCCTTCCCCAAGCAAGACCTTGCCCTGCGGCCATTGAAAAGCCACCCACGTATGGCTGATCTGGTAGGTAGAGACCTACCCGTGAGCCCCCCTAAACTGATGTGATGCTATCTGTGAAACTTAGCACTGAAGACTGCGAGTGCCGCCCGAAACAAGGCAGGCAAACAAACCTTGAAGTCCCAAGCAAAGTGCAGCCCGCCAAGTGCACGCCTTATATATGCTGTTGTGAAACATGTCGGCGGACGATCCAGCAGGGGGTATGAGTCTGGCGGGCTGGCCTTGTAATGATATGCTGACGTATTAGAATGAGGCACCTGATGTCCGATGGCGGGGAACGTGGCCCGCCATTGGTGGGCAGAGTGGCTGATTGCAGACTGATTTCATGACACTGTGATTTTTGGCCTTCTCGCCATTTTGTCTGCTCATGCCACCAAACACATCTGATGCCAGTAGGCACAGTAACTCCCGGCCTAGGTACCTGAGCCACTCTGTTTTTGCCTTTATTAACCCAAAGCTAATGTAAATAAATTTTAGCATCTTTACTGCAACCTTGCCTGAGAGTAATGACTGATCACAGACCGGGGGTCAAATTTTGGACTTTTCTTGCCTTTGTGACTGAGAGAACAGAGAACTGAAACTACAGGACAGGTATCATTACTTATTTTTGTTCACTTTTGAGTTGGCTTGACTTTAGGGAGTTACAAACGATGATTCAGAGAAGAGATGACCCAGCTGAGCTCTTAATGCGGGTAGTGCTGCTTTCTTTGCACGTTTATGTGCTTTTCATGAGTATTTGTATCTTCCCCTTCTTGTGGCCTCTCAGAAAAGGACTATTTGAGAATAGAGAATAACAGCTGAATTTTTCAACCATTACTTTCCATGAAATCAGCCAAACGTTTCAAAAAGACTGTTTAGACTGATACTTACCATCCACTGGCAATCTCTTTATAACAATTAACAGGGGAGTGGCTGTTTGATCATGGCTAAACTTATTTTCCTGTGATACAGATCATTGCTATAACATTGCTGTATCAAAGGAAAATGGAAAATGCTGCGATGCCTGAATGTTCTGGTGATTCTCAAACTACTTGTTGATATGGAAATGAGTTGAATTAATTTGTCTGTTGCACTTTCATCCTGCATTGATCCATATTTTTGATTAAATTTCCATGCATTTCTGTTGAAAGGACATAATTTAATATTGACAAAGAAAAATAATTCTTTTAATGTAAACATTTTTAAAAATTTTCTGTTGTTGCAAAGAAATTGTCTGCTGCTTAAAGAAAAAAACTCTCTAACCCACCAGACGGTGTTTTGTTCATGGATTTGCACCAATAATTATATAGTGCTTTATCATTTCTCTTAGATGTGACCCAAAATGCTACAAATATGATAAGATTTGGCAGTTATGCAGGGAACGTAATAGCTTTTAAAAAATTCATTCACAGGATTCGGGCTTCGCTGGTTGGGCCAGCATTTATTGCCCATCCCTAGTTGCCCTTGAGAAGGTGGTGATGAGCTGCCTTCTTGAACCGCTGCAGTCCATGTGATGGAGGTACACCCACTGTGCTGTTAGGGAGGGAGTTCCAGGATTTTGACCCAGCAACAGTGAAGGAATGGTGAGATATTTCCAAGCCAGGATGGTGAGTGATTTGGAGGGGAACTTCCAGGTGATGGTGTTTCCATCTATCTGCTGCCCTTGTCCTTCTACTGGTAGTGGTTGTAATTTGGAAGGTGCTGTCTAAGGAGCCTTGATGAATCCCTGCAGTGCATCTTGTAGATGGTACACGCTGCTGCTACTGTGTGTCTGTGGTGGAGGGATTGAATGTTTGTTAATGTGGTGCCAATCAAGCAGGCTGCTTTGTCCTGGACCAGCTTCTTGAGTGTTGAGTGTTATGGGAGCTGCACTGATCCAGGCAAGTGGGGAGAATTCCATCACACTCCTGATTTGTGCCTTGTAGATAGTGGACAGGCTTTGGGAAGTCAGGAGGTGAATTACTCGTCACAGGATTCCTAACCTCTGACCTTCTCTTGTAGCCACAGTACTTATATGGCTAGTCCAGTTCAGTTTCTGGTCAATGGTAACCCCCAGGATGTTGATAGTAGGGAATTCAGCCTTGGTAATGCCATTGAACATCAAGGAGCGATGGCTAGATTCTCTCTTGTTGGAGATGGTCATTGTGTGGCAATTGTGTGGCATGAATGTTCCTTGCCACTTGTCAGCCCAAGCTTGGATATTGTCCAGATTTGCTGCATTTGGCCATGAATTGCTTCAGTATCTGAGGAGTCGCGAATGGTGCTGAACATTGTGCAATCATCAGTGAACATCCCCACTTCTGATCTTATGATGGAAGGAAGGTCATTGATGAAGCAGCTGAAGATGGTTGGGTCTAGGACGCTACCCTGAGGAACTCCTGCAGTGATGTCCTGGAGCTGAGGTGACTGACTTCCAACACTCACAACCACCTTCCTTTGTGCTAGGTATGACTCCAACCAGTGGAGAGTTTTCCTCCTGATTCCCATTGACTCCGGTTTTATATACAGCAATATCCTACAATCGGCAATTAGGAATATAGGAATTGCTAGACAAAAAGAGGCCAAGGGCATCAGGTTTGCCTTTTACCATCCTGATAGCTACATGATACAACAATAGTAAAGCTGGAAATTAATTATGAGAATCAATCTTTATGAATGAATTTGTGTAGAGCAGATTCCAACGTGGGGGTGAGGAATGACTGCCAGTCATGAGGAGTTTTGGCAACCATAGGTTCAGATTCATCCATTTAATTGCAACATGCTACAGTTAGCTTATTTTGTATCTCAGATATCTCATATCTGTATCGCAAAATATTATTTTTTGCAAGGCATGTATCTAACTTTGATCTACTCCTGCTCCCTCTACCCTGCTAGGGTGCCTATTACTTAGATTCACCAATAATTCCAGATCATTTATGAAGATGTTAAACAAAAGATGTCCCAAAAACCGACTTCTGTCAAACCCCACTGAGAACATTCTCCCAAGGTGATGACATTCCCACATTGCTTCTGACCACCCCCTTCTTCTCAATGTCATCATAGAAGATTTTTGTATTGGTCTTGATATCTCTGGCAGTTATTTCTCATAGTCCCTTTTTGCTGCTCTTATTATCTGCTTTGTCACCTATTACAGCTCTTTATAGCTTTTGCATTTGCCAGGATCTTGCTGTTTTTGCATCTTTATGAGCTTTCTCTTTTAGTTTTATGTTGGCCCTTACCACTTCAGTTTTCAATGGTATTCTTTTTTTGGCAAATAGAACTGTTGCTCTTAAGGGGTACAAACTGGTTGTCTATCACATTTTTTTGAGTACCTTCAATTGATCTTCTGCCATTTTACCCATTAATAGATTTGCCCAGTTTACTGTGAACAGTCTGTGTATCATCCCTTTGAAGTTAGCCTTACCTAAATCTAGAATTTCTTCCTTTCAAACATTTCTTTGAACTTGATCATAATATTATCACTATGAGAGTAAAGGTTCACTCACCGTTAGGCTGCGAAATAAATCTGGCTTGTTACTATATCTAATATGGCCTGCCCTCTTGCTCATTATAGGACTTATTATTTCAGAAAACTATCCCTGATATCTATCCCAATAATACAATTGAATTAGCTATTAAGTTTGAAGGCGACACACTCGAATCCAAAATAAGAATCATAAACAAAGCCAATTGCATAAGGTATGAGTGGAGAGCTTGGTAGGTTTATTGGATGAATAGGCTAAAATAGACTAAGAAGTATCTAGGTAAATAGTGGGAAACATTTAAAGAAACGGTTCAAACTGTTTAACAAAAATATATTCCATTAAAAACACAAAAACTCAGTGAGAGCGGTCCATCCATTGCTTACTAGTGAAGTTAAGGAGAGTATTAGATTAAAAGACGATATAATGTTTCTAAAAATAACATAGGGATATAGGAGCATGAATAGGCCATTAGGCCTTTTGAGCGTGCGCTACCATTCGCTAAGATCATAGCTGATCTGTTTGTCATCTCAATTTGACTTTCTTGTCTGCCCCCCCCCGCCACCCCTCATAACCCTTGACTCCCTTGCCTATAAAAACCTGTCTAACTCAGCCTTGAATAAATTCAATGATCCAGCCTTCACTGCTTTCTGGGGTAGAGAATTCCACATACCAACGATCCCCTGAGAGAACAAAAAAATCCTCATCTCCATCTTAAAAGGGAGATCTCTTATTCTTAAACTGTGCCCCTTAGTTTTAGTCTTCCCCACGAGAGGAAACACCTCTCGCTATCTACCCTATCAAGTTCTCTCAGTGTCTTCTATGTTTCAATAATATCTCCTCTCATTCTCCTAAACTCCAATGGGGATAGGCCCAACTTGTTCATAAGATAAGCTCATCATCCCAGGAATGTGATGAGTGAACGTTCTCTGAACTGAAACTAACACAGTCATATCTTTGTTCAAATGAGACCAAACAGTTCACAGTGCTCCAGATGTAGCCTCACCAAAGCCCTGTAGAGCTGCAGTAAAATTTCCCTATTCCATTCCTCTTGCAATAAATGCCAACATTCTGTTTGCCTTCCGAATCACTTGCTGTACCTGCATACTAACTTTTTGTGATTCATGTCCAAGAAAGCAGTTCATGTCCAAATGCAGCAAGATTTGGACAATATCCAGGCTTGGGCTGACAAGTGGCAAGTAACATTTGTGCCACACAAGTGCCAAGCAATGACCATCTCCAACAAGAGAGAATCTAAGGATCGCCCTTGGCATTCAATGGCATTATCACTGTTGAATCCCCCACTATCAACATCCTGGGGGTTACCATTGACCAGAAACTGAACTGGACTAGCTATATAAATACTGTGGCTACAAGAGCAGGTCAGAGACTAGGAATCCAGTGGTGAGTAACTCACCCTCTGACTCCCCAAAGCCTGTCCACTATCTACAAGGCACAAGTCAGGAGTGTGATGGAATACTTTCCACTTGCCTGGATGAATGCAGCTCCAACAACACTCAAGAAGCTTGACACTGTGCTTGATTGGCACCCCATCCACAAACATTCACTCCCTCCACCACTGATGCAGGATGGCAGCAGTGTGTACCATCTACAAGATGCACTGCAGGAACTCACCAAGGCTCCTTAGGCAGCACCTTCCAAACCCACGACCACTACCATCTAAAAGGATAAGGGCAGCAGACACATGGGAACACCATCACCTGGAAGTTCCCCTCCAAGCCACATACTATCCTGACATGGAACTATATCGCTATTCCTTCACTGTAACTGGTTCAAAATCCTGGAACTCCCTCCCTAACACCACTGTACGTGTATCTACACCACATGGAATGCAGTGGTTGAAGAAGACAGCTGACCACCACCTTCTGAAGGGCAATTAGTGATGGGCAATAAATGTTGGCCTAGCCAGTGATGCCCACATCCCATGAACGAACGAGAAAAAGGACATCCAGATCCCTCTGTACCACTGAATTCTGCAGTCGCTCTTCACTTAAGTAGTATACCGCTTTCCTGTTTTACCTGCCAAAATGGACAAGTTCACATTTTTCCACATTGTACTCCATCTGCCAAATTTCTGCCCACTCACTTAACCTATCTATATCCCTTTGCAGATCTTTACCTCCTCTTGACAACTTTCCTACCTATCCTGATGTCATCGGCAAATTTAGGTACCATACATTCGGTCCCTTCATCCAAGATGTTGATATAAACTATAAATAATTGAGGCCTCAGTACTGATCCTCATGGCACTCCTAGTTACAGCTTGCCAACCTGAGGAAGACACATCCATCCCTACTTTCTGCTTCCTGTTAGCTAACCAATCCTTTATCCCTTCTGTTATCCCCTATACCATGTGCACTTACCTTGTGTAGTGACCTTTGTTGTAGTACCTTATCAAATGCCTTTTAGAAACCCAAGTATACCACATATACAGGTTCCCTTTTATCCACCTTGCTTGTTTCTTGTCAGCCCTTAGGTCTAATAGTTTTTCCAGCACCTTTTCCCTGGTGAAGGTGATTGTTTTAAGTTCCTCCCTCCCTTTCACCTCTTGATTTTCAAGTATCTTTGGGAAGTGTTCTACATGAGCCTCAGGATTGGTGAGTTTTAGATACCTGTGAAGGGTGATGTAAAAGTTCATAAAAAATGAAAAAAATAGAATAGAGCATCATAGAGTCATAGAGTTATACAGCATGGAAACAGGCCCTTCAGCCCATCGTGTCCGTGCCGGCCATCTGGCATGTGTCTATCCTAATCCCGTTTTCAGTGCTTGGCCTGTAGCCCTGTATGCTATGGCGTTTCAAGTGCTCATCGAAATACCTCTTAAATGTTGTGAGGGTCCCTGCCTCTACCACCGCCTCAGGCAGTGTGTCCCAGATTCCAACCACCCTCTGGGTGAAAAAGGTTTTCCTCAAATCCTCTCTGAACCTCCTGTCCCTTACCTTAAATCTATGCCCCTTAGTTATTGACACCCCCGCTAATGGGAAAAGTTTCTCCCTATCTGCCCTATCTGTGCCCCTCATAATTTTGTATACCTCTGTCAGGTCCTCCCTCATCCTTCTCTGCTCTAAGGAAAACAACCCTAGCGTATCCAGCCTCTCTTCATAGTTGAAACGCTCCAGCCCAGGCAACTCCTCTGCACCCTCTCCAGTGCAATCACATCCTTCCTATAGTGTGGCGACCAGAACTGCATACAGTACTCCAGCTGTGGCCTAACGAGCGTTTTATACAACTCCAACATAACTCCCTGCTCTTATATTCTATCCCTCAGCTAATAAAGGCAAGTATCCCATATGCCTTATTAACCACCTTATCTACCTGTGCTGCTGCCTTCATGATCTATGGACATGTACACCAAGATCCTTCTGATCCTTTGTACTTCCTAGGGTCCTACTATTCATTGTGTATTCCCTTGCTGTGTTAGCACCCCCAAAATGCATCATCTCACACTTCTCAGGATTAAATTCCATTTGCCACTGCTCTGCCCATCTCACCAGCCCATCTATATAATCCTGTAATCTAAGGCATTCCTCCTCACTGTTTACAATACTACTAATTTTCCTATCATCTGTGAATTTACTGATCATACCTTCTATATTCATGTCTAAATCATTAATGTAGACTACGAACAGCAAGGATCCCAGCACTGATCCCTGTGGTACACCACTCGTCACAGGCTTCCAATCGCAGAAACAATCTTTGACCATCGCCCTGTCCCTCCTGCCACTAAGCCAATTTGCCAAATTGCCTTGGATCCCATGGGCCCTTACCTTCTTGACCATTCTCCCATGCGGGACCTTGTCAAAAGCCTTACTGAAGTCCATGTAGACTACAGCAACTGCACTACCCTCATCTACACAACTATTCACCTTCTTGAAAAATTTAATCAAATTTGTTAGACATGATCTACCCCTGACAAAGCCATGCTGACTATCCCTGGTTAATCCCTGCCTCTCCAAGTGAAGATTAATCCTGTCCCTCAGAATTTGTTCCAGTAGTTTCCCTACCACTAATGTTAGACTCACTGGCCTGTAATTACCTGGTCTATCCCTACTACTCTTCTTGAATAATGGTAACACATTCGCTGTCTTCCAGTCCTCTAGCACCTCTCCTGTGGCCAGAAAGGATTTGAAAATTATTGTCAGAGCCTCTGCAGTCTCCTCCCTTGCCTCACATTGCAGCCTGGGAATATGAGAATAATCTGGCCAGAAATCTAAAAAAAAAGATGGTCACAACTTTTACATGTGTATAAAAACGAGAGCACCTAAAGTGAGTGTCAGACCCTTAAAAGCAGAGACAGGATAAATTAGCATGAGGAAATAGCAGAACAAATAACAGGGCATAATTAGAGGCCAGCAGTATAAGATAATCACCAAGAAATCTAATAGGGAATTCGGAAGAAACTTCTTTGCCCAAAGAGTGGTAAGAATGTGGTGTTCACTACTCCAAGAAGAGGTTGAAACAAAATATTACTGATGCATTTAAGGGGAAGCTAGACAAGCATATGAGGGAGAAGGGACTAAAGAGTTATGATGATAGATTTACCCATAATGGACCTCAGAATTACTGACCTGTAGTTTACTGGTCAATTTTGAATTCATTTTTTAAAAAATAAGTGCAACATCATCCTTTTTCCAGTCTCCAAGTGTCTCTCCAGTATTAGTGATTTCTGGGAATGTTGATAAGTGTTCCTACTGTTTCCTCCCTTAATTCCTTAAGGATCCTCAGGTGCAATTTATCTGTCCCTTGAGATACATTTTTAAGGTTACGCAGCTGTTTGGCAACCATATTGGTTAAACTACGAATAACTTGTTGCTGCGACATCTTGAGTTCTTTTCCAGCTCAAGTTGGCGACTTGTTGCCACCTTAAAATAAGCTGAGGCAAAGTAATTTTTTAAAGCTTCTGCAGCCTTTGTTTGGGATGAGGTTGGAGGTGAGGGGAAATGTTTATCATAATTATCAAGTCATCATAAGGTGTGGGGCAGGCTTAATGGATCAGCTGGTCTTTTCTTGCCCATCAATTTCATATGGTATGTCATAGCATCATTTGTCATGTCCTTACTAGTTCCCATTTTCAGTGGCCATCCCTCATTTTTCTTTTTTCTCTTAATGTAACTAAAAAAAACTTTATTACTACACTTCACTCTCCTTGCAAGGTTCAATTTGAATTTTTTCTTGTCATTCTAATGCTTTGTTTTTATAATTCTGGCTTGCCTTTTTGTTTTTGGATCTATCGTATTTCTGTACCATTTTCCTTTATAGTTTTCAATGCCTTTCTCCTCTGAGTTGTTTAGTTGACCTGTTCAGCCAAGTATGATTGTCTCGGCTTGGTACCTTTGATTTATACAGTCACACGTTACTCTATTATATTTAGAACCATCTCCTTAAATTTGGCAAATTTGTTTAGGTTTTTATAATCTCACCATTCCTTGTAATGTCAAATGTGATTACACTATAAGGTATATATAAGGTATTACTTAAACCTTATCCACTTTTTTGTTAGAGATTTGATTGACCCTGTTATTCATAATCAAGATCCAAAATTGTTTTTCTTTAACAAACTAAGTCAAAAAATAGTCTTCCATTAACTCTAGAAATTACTTGTGTCCTCATTATCATATAATTTTCTGGTAAGCTAAAATCTTTAACTGCTGCACTTGGTTCTTTACCAGCTGCCACCTTTATTTCATCACATAATTCTAGATAGAGGCATTCATCCTAACATGGGATCTAAAACATACACTCAATAATTGTTTATCTCCATTATCATCTATTAATTCTGCACAAAGTGATTCTGTGTCATAGTTTTGTTTTTTAAATAGTCTCACAATTGTTCCTCAATACTGAAATGTGTATTTACTGACATGTCACCTCCATTTTTCCCGATATGATCTCTTCTAAACAAATTATTACTTCCACATATATTTCTTGTTGATTGGAATCATTCCCCCATGTCTCTATGATGATAATGATGTTCAATCTATTGCCTTCTATGTAGGTGACATTTGATATTTGTCAGATTCCTTTCATTAATGCAAGCACAGTCCCATTTCTTTTTACCTTTTCTGCGCAATTTATTAGTATTCTTAGTTTCTTTCTCCCACCGTTAGAATTTGTTCTTATTGTACCTTGATTTATATTTTGACTAGTGGCTCTTAAGTTTTGCTGTGATCAGTGCAGTTGCACTCTTACACCTACTGCAACCACTCCAAATCTCATTTAAACACTGCTGCAAACCAACACCATGTTTAGATCAGGCTTGTCCAACATATGGTCCACAGGCCACATGTAGCCCTTAGAGCTAGTTTTCAAAATGCCGGTCAAACAGGTAAGTTTGAATGGTAGATTCTGCATTGAGCTGCTCCTGCTATCACAAGCCGTTTCTCTCCTGCATTTGCCTATCAGCAGCAAATGTGGGAGACAAACAATCTGTGATTAGAGGAGCAGCAAACACCAGCGGTGGTGAGTTTGAGGCCCAAGGAGTGTGGCCCAGGGAGTGGAAGTTTCCAGGAGTGTGGACAAGGAGCAGAGGTGCTGGGGAGTGTGGACAAGGGGGCGGAGATTTCAAGGATCGTGGACAAGGGAGTGGACATGCCCGGAGAGCGTGGATAAGGGAGCGGAGGTACCAGGAAGCGGAGCCCAGGTGACTACCAGAGCAGGTCATGAGACAGCTAGAGCGGGGCCCAGGCCAGCCAGAGCAGGGCCCGAGCAAGTTTGAGTGGGGCCCAGAAGAGCTGAAGTGGAACATGAGGGAGCAAGAGCAGTGCCCAATGGTGTCCGAGAATGTGAGTGATTGGAGATTGTGTGAGAAAGAGAGTATTGAGGGCAAGTTGAGAGAGAGTGTGGCGGGGGTTTGGGAGAGAGTGTGAGGATGGTTTGAGAGAGTGTGTTTGAGGGGGTGTTGAGAGAGTATGTGCGGGGGCGTGTGAGAGTGTGGTGGGGGCTGAGAGAGTGTGGGGGTGCATGTGATGGTGTGGGGAGCTGTGACAGGGTGCGTGGGGGGGTTTAAGTGATTGTGTTGGGGGATGTGAGAGAATGTGGGGAGGGTGTGGGGCGGCTATGAGACAGTGCAGGGCGGGTATATGAGAGTGTGGGGGTGCTGTGAGAGAGTGTGGGGGGGAATTGTGAGAGCGTGGTGGGGTTGCTGTGGGAGAGTGTGGGCAGGCTATAGGGGGTGTGTGTGTGAGAGAATGTGGGTGTGTGTGTGTGTGTGAGTGAGAGAGTGTACGAAGGGGGAATCAAAGAGAGTGTGAGGGGAGTGTGTGTGCGGGCGCAGTGTGTGTCCATAAGTCTGTCACACCCCCAGTGTCAGGATTCTCATTCAACCTCACTCGCACACACCATCATGCATTCTCATCCACTCTCACAGTGGGTGTGGGTGAGTGAGTGAGCACCCTGAGACTGGGAGTGAGGCGGGGACACACACACACTCTCTCACTCATTCCCCCTATTACTCTTTTTTTTGCTCAGCAAGTTGTTTCTTTTAATACCTCAGTTTTATTTTGAAATTCATGTTTATTGTTGTGCCAAAGTTTATCCTTCCGAAATTTGCTCATCAGCCCCTTGAGTGAGAAAAATTTTGAAATGTGGCCCTCGACACAAAAAGGCTAGACAAGCCAGGTTTAGATGGAACCCAAACAAAAACAAAAATAGCTGGAAAAACTCAGCTAGTCTGACAGCATCTGCGGAGAGGAACACAGTTAACGTTTCGAGTCCGGATGACTCTTCATCAGAACTAAAGAAATATAGAAATGTGGTGAAATATAAGGTGGTGGTGGTTTGGGGGGTGGGGTGGGACAGGTAGAGCTGGATAGAGGGCCAGTGATAGGTGGAGGCAAAGAAGAGATTGCTAAAGATGTTGTAGTCAAAAAGACAAAGGGGTGTTGACGGTGGTGATATTCTCTAAGGAATGTGCTAATGGTGACATTTAGGGTAGAAAGCAGGACAAGCAAGTGGCAGATGGCCCTAGTGGGGGTGGGGTGGGGTGAAGGGATTGAAATGGGCTAAAAGGTGGAGATAAAATGATAGATTTAAAAATAGGTGGGAAAAGAAAAATATATTAAAAAAATATAAATTATTGGAAAAAGGGGGATCGGAAAGGGTGTGGGGATGGAGGAGATAGTTCATGATCTGAAGTTGTTGAACTCAATGTTAAGTCCGGAAGGCTGTAGAGTGCCTAGTCAGAAGATGAGTTGCTGTTCCTCCAGTTTGCGTTGAGCTTCACTGGAACATTGCAGCAGGCCAAGGATGGACATGTGGGCTTGAGAGCAGGGTGGTGTGAACCCGTCAGATTAGATAGGTTCCTCCTACTCCAAAAGGTGCCCTGCTGAAGAATCAAAAGCTTAATTTCCTACACCATATCCTTAGCCTTTTGTTGGTCTGTCTAATTGCCTTCAGTCTCTCCTCACTACTATGCGGTACAGGCAATATTTCAGTAAATACTACACTGACACAACCTCTCTTGATGCAGCTGTCTTTTGAGTCTTCATTATATCTCTCCAAAGGAGAGAAACTGTTGGGGAGAACCATCGATTTCTACACCTGTCCCACTAGCTGATTGTGACACATTAACATCCTGGGTGCCACCATTGATCAGAAACTTTAACTGAATTAGCTATATAAATTCTGCAGATCCAGAAGCAGGTCAGGGGTGGTGAATTCTGAGGTGAGTAACACTTCTCCTGACACCCCAAAGCCTGTCCACCCCAGAAGCAGGTCAGGGGTGGTGAATTCTGAGGTGAGTAACACTTCTCCTGACACCCCAAAGCCTGTCCACCCCAGAAGCACAAGTCAGGGGTGTGTTGGAATATTCTTTCTTGCATGGATAAGTGCGACTCCAACAATATTCAAAAATCTCAACACCATCGAGGATAAAGCAGCCTGCTTGATTGATACTCTATTCACCAACTTAAATGTTTACTCTCCCCACCATTAACGCACAGTGGCTGTAGTGTGTATAAGGTGCATTGCAGCAGTTTTGCCAGTTTGATTGACGGCACCTTCCAAACCTGTGACCACTATCACCTAGAAGAGCAAGGGCAGTAGATGCATGGAAACACCACCTGAAAGTCACACATCCTTACTTGGAAGTATATTGCTAATCCTTCAGTATTGCTGGGTGAAATTCCTGGAGCTACTGCCCCCTCCCCACACCACACGACTAAAATGGTTCAAGAAGGCGCCACCTTCTCAATGACAATTTGGGATGGACAAAAACTGCTGGCCTTGCCATTGACGCCTACGTTCCATGAATGAATAAAGGAAACAGAGGCTCACTTTCCAATAAAATATTTTATAATATCTCATTTATAGAAACTTAAGGTGTATTACTGCATAATGTGCTTCAGAAAAAATTTGGGCCAGGATTGTGATAGAAAAAAAGCCAAAAGATTTGCATTTAAACAGCATCTTTAGTATCCACGGGACATCCCAAATGAACTAAAGTATACACACTGTAGTCAATACCACAAAAACAATTGAATTAATGATCGGGTGTTCAACTGTTGATATATTTGAAGGAGTTAGGACACCATGAATAGTGCATCTGATCTTCTACATCCAACTGAGCTAGTAGGAACAGTCTGAGTTTACATTCCAAACCCAAAGGCAGTCATCTCCAACACTGGAGCATTCCCACTGTATTTCACTGGGATGTCAGTCTTGATCAGCTGTTGAGGTCCTGGAGTGGAGCAGAAACCCACAACTTCCTGATTGAGTGATGCAAGTGTAACCAACTGAGTCAAGTTAACCAGTATTAATTTACATCAAAAGCCTGTGCTTTGCCGTTCCTTTCTAGGCTTGTATTCTCCAAGCTAACAACATTGAAACCTGAAGCAGAAATATTTGTCTTGAAATTAATATCAATAGCTAAAATAATGGAGTAAATAGAAAAAATGATACATGATTTTGCCCTAAAATAGGTGAAAGTTTATGATCTCACTGTCAAAATAAATGACATTGAAATTTTGTCAGCCATAGTAATATCATCCTTTATTGGCACTTTGTGTAATTATGTAATGATAAATGAGCTACTGTACTTCAGTGACAGTGTGTCTTCCAAGGATAGTGACTAATTTCCCTCTGCATTCTTAGGACAGTATAATTGCATTAGAGTGGGCTGGGTTGGATTACTATACATTTCTAATGCAGAAATAAGGATGTAAACTATAAAATGTTAAAAGATACTGAAATAAAACAAATTAAGAAAATTATGTGAACATTTAAAAATTTTTGGGAAATGATTTGGCGACTTCAAAAATAATTTAATAGGGAAGTTTTGTGCAGTTTTGATCAGTAACAGATCAGCATTAATAGCCATAGCTTCTAACGCTTTGAACTTCTGTTGTTTTGAGGGTTAGAATGTAGGTGGAGAGAGAGGGTGCCATCTCTTGCTAATCTGCATAGATTGCACTGTGCCACTACTTTGAATTGTCACCGCTCACCCATCAATATAATCATTCTTTTCTCTCCTCATTATGAAGCAAAAGCATAGGAATTGTTCAAAAAATGATATTTAATAAATATAAATGTTCACTGGAGTATTCTGACAGACTTTTGTGACAGCATTTTATGGCTCAGGGAGTGAGTCACAGCTCAATCCTTGGCTGCAAAATCTTGAAGTGCTTTTAAAGTTAGAGTGCTTATAATAGTTAAAGTGGTCAACAGTCATTCAGTTCAATTAAATGTTATAAAAGAAGCTAGCTAGTTGATGCAGTTTGTGTTGCTTCTCATTCATTTTTAATATGTTTTATTGCAGTCCTTTGCTTACAATATGTTCATGTACACTCATGGTGTTAAGCATTTTGGAGTCGTAGGGTTCAATATTTGTGCTGCAACTAGTGAGTGGGTTGAATCTGATTAGGGATGCTTCTGCACTATAACTTTAGCGTGGGTGCAAAACAGAAACTACTTTGCCCAGTGCCAACGTTGTGCTGCCTAAAATTGCACTGTCCTTCATTTTAGACATTTAAGGGGGTATTTCAGAATTTTTCACCATCCTGACTTGGAAATATATTGTCGTTCCTCCACTGTCGCTGAGTCAAAATCCTGGAACTCCCTCCCTAACAGCATTGTGGGTGTACCTACACCACATTCACTACAGTGGTTCAAGAAGGCAGCTCACCACCGCCTTCTCCAGGGCTGTTAGGAATGGGCAATAAATGCTGGCGAAGTCGCACAACCCTCAGAGAAAAAAATTCTCCTCATCTCTGTTAAAACAGTGCACCCTAGTTCTGGACTCACCCACAAGAGGGAACATCCTTTCCATATCCACTTTGTCAATACTGTTCAGGTTCTTATATACTTCAATCAAGTCACCCCTCAATCTTCTAAACTCCAGTGGAAACGCGCCCAGCCTGTCCAACCTATCCTCGTAAGACAACCCGCTCATTCCAATTCGCCCTCGGAAGGCAGTGGAAGCTCGGTCATTGAATATTTTTAAGGCAAGGCGATGGAGGTGGGGTCTTTGAATATTTTTAAGGCAGAGGTAGGTAGATTCTTGTTAGGCAAGGAAATCAAAGGTTATCAGGGGTAGATGGGAATGTAGAATTCGAAAACAAACATCAGCCATGAATGCCGGAGCAGGCTCAAGGGACCGAATGGCCTACTTCTGCTCCTATTTCATATGTTGATATGTTCAGCCTCTATTCACCGCCCCCCCTTCGTTTGAGACTCTCCAACCTTTTTAATTTCAGCCCCTCTCTCTCTTCACTCCTATGGGCAACATTTTCACTCCATCGGGGGTGGTTATGCGGGAGCGGGCACGGGCGGATTCCCAATTGGCGCTGCCGGTTGGAGGCGCGCTGCCATTTTACGTGGGTGGGCCAATTAAGGCCCTCCCAATGTGACGTCCGCTCAGAAGCGCTGTGCGCTCCCTGGGGGGGGGGGGGGCGTGTTCCCTGAGCTGGGAGTGTGCTTTTTCACACATGTGCGCAAAAGAGCAAAAGAAATTTGGCAAAGTGCCACCTCAGGGAGATCGCTGGAAGTTTCAAAAATTTTTAGAAGTGTGAAAAAAAAATTCCTGACATGTCCCCTCATGTGACACTGTCATATGAGCTGGTGCATGTCAATTTCTATTATTTCAACATTTTGCAAACATTTAAAATCCCTCATGAAACCTCATCCCGCCCTTGGATGAGATTTCATGTTTTTCAGAAGCCCGCCTGGGCTCCTGGCCTGCCCGCCAACCTTAAGGTTGGACGGGCAGGTCCATTGATTACCTCAATTACTTTATTGATGGCCTTAAGTGGCTGTTGACAGTGGCTCCATGCGCACCGACCTGAAAATGTAAATATCGCGGGGTGATGTCGGGACGCCCGCCCGACGTCACCCCGCGTCACGTTACACGTCGGCGAGCAGTCCCCGCCCCCCACTGGCCGACTGGAAGATGCAGCCCTATGTCTCTTGCTGATGTGATGTTAAACCTGGGTCCATCTATCGTTCAGGTGGGCATAAAAGATCCCTTGATGCTATTTGTTTTAGAAGAGCAGGGGAGTACTCCAAGTGTCATAGCCAATATTTGTCTTTCAACCTGTATAGGTTCTATCTGTTCATTGTTACATTGCTATTTATGCAAGCTTGCTATGCACTAATTGGCTGGCATGGTTCTTTACATTATAATATTGGCTACACTTCAAAAAGTACTTAATTGTCTGTAAACATTTTGAGATGTCCTAAGGTGCTACATACAATGTATGCGTCTTTATTTATTTCCCTTTCTAAGATTCACTACTGTCCTCACCTTGCTCTTGTTTTTCTTCTCTTTTCCTATGTTTCTGTTTTTAATCTCACTGTCTTTGCCACTGTCACTATGAGCAGTGAGGGGCAACAACATTGGAACTTGGGTTAGTGGCTCACTTGGGAGCAACATGAAGCTCAAGGACTGGTTAGAAGCAAGAGCATCACAAGTAGAATTTCAAAAGTCATTTAGAGGCATTACTCCATGACTCCATTGCCGACTGCTTTTGCTGTGTTTAAAATATGTGGTTTATAAGATTGTTTCGGAGCTGTGTTTTTAATTTAGGATAAAATGAAGGGGCTCATGTGACCTGTTCTGAGGACTTCCTGACAACGGGACTGGGTGCTGTGGCTGTTAAAGATTAAGGGGAGGCCTGGGTTGTTTTGTTGGAAAGAAGGTGTCGGGTGTTCGCACTTTGAATCAATGGCAGTAGCATCAGTGTTTACAGCGGTTAGACTGCTAGTCTCCTAAGTCCCAGGAAGGTGTTGAGAATATCAATTGTAAACAGTTATGTTTTAAACTGTCTATTTACGTCCAAGGTAAAAGAGAGTTGGGGTCTCAATGTTAGCTAATCAGCATTTCTACCTAGATATTCGGCCCCTGTGATTCATGTTGCTGTGTAGATGGGCTTTGAGAGGGGAAGGGTTTCTAAGATACCCCATAAAACTCACAGACCCAACCGTATGCCAGGATCTAGGAGAGAGGTAGCAGCTAGAGGCTGAAAGCCTGTGGTTTGCTGCACAGGAATGTGGATAGAAATTTGTGCTCTGATTGAAAAGACCAAATTTGTGAGGATTTGAAACCAGGTTGGAAGATTTGTCTAGCTTGCTCTCGAGGAAAAATTGCTTGCTCTAGAGGGAGGAAAAGCCCTCACTGTATGATACAGTTCTGGGATTAAAAGTTAGCAGGCTGGGAAAAGAAAGGAACAGAAATAAACACCTCAGGAGCTAAGAATCACTTTGGGAGTCCAGGGGGAATTGAATGACTGTTTGAGGCACAGTGTAAAGTATATCTGTAAAGTGGGCTTTTTGGTTGTGTTAAAAGTAAAAGTTCTGTTCTGTAGTTTAAGGTGTAATTTGCCTACAACAATAATATTTAGTCAATAGTGCTATTAGCCTGTTAAAGTGAAAGCCTAAAATGTGAAATCTTATTTTGTCATCCTTTCAGCTGTCAAATGGAAGTTTGAATTTCCCTTTTTAAAAGTTAACAGCCTCTACGGAGATGGTAACATGAGCACTTAATCGTGACATTAGCTTCTCTTTTTTGTTAGTTGAGGAAGAAGCTCCCTATGGCTAGGAGTGACCCTGTGACTCTGGCACAGTTGATCTAGCCTGTTAGGAAAGTTATACCAAAAAATATTCTGGTAGACCTGAAATCCTTCTTGAAGGGCATCGAAAAATTCAGTGGCTCCATTGCTAATGAGCTGTGAGAACTTTTTTGCCATCCTCATCATTCTAGGAATTGAAGCGCACCCCCTTGGACTCGGGCAGGATTATACCAAATGGAAGCAGCATGGGCGATACCATGATGTTATGGAAGTGGTAGGCTCCATTACTCGATTCCAGAATTGGAGATGTAAAGGGGGTGGTATCTAGATGTAGTGCCGTTTAATGCTGTGCCCTGCCCCAATGACCTGGTGAATCTCTGGATTGCCTTTTACTGCTGTAAATGGTTCCATTGTCAGAGAAAAGAGGAGAGTAAGTGGAAAGCTGAGACATTAATTCTTTATTCTTGGGGTCAGCAGCACTGTATTAGTGACATCAAATTTCAGTTCAGAGTTGAGCTGAATATGTAATAATGTAAAAGAAATATCATTGTGCTTTTGAAGAAAACATTTTTAAGTTGTGTGTGAACAACTGTTTTAAAACCTAAATCAAGGCTTCTGAGAAACCAGTGAAGTGCACAAATTTTCATTTTATTCCGTATTGTGGTAATTTCTATGAATATAAGCAGCTCTATGATAGAACAGATTAAGGAGAATAATTACAGTACTGCTCACAATATTTTACATGAGGACCCAGTGGTGCTAACACTTTTCCAGTTGTACATTGCAGGTCTGGTTTCTGGGGTAGCCTGAAACATTTGTCATTCATGCACTTCATATCAGTTGCAAATGTGTATTACTTGTTATGGGTGCAGTAAAGGTGTAGTTTAGCTTTAGAAACATTGAATGTGATGCAAGAGAAAATCAAGCAGTAGATTTTCTTTCACCAAGCAGAGGTTATGATATGATGACAGTGAACCAGCCTAATTTTATTTCTGAAATTACAGATCAGTAAAAAGGCAAAGGTATTTGATTAGTTGGAGAAGTGATTTCTTCCAACTTTTACAGAGAAATTAAAATGACTCTGGCCTCTATTGCTATTTCTGAGCTCGCTTTAGTTTTTTAATATTTACCATGAAGTCACAGACTGTGAATTTGGCATCCATATCTGCTATTGTACTAACAAGAAGTAATGAACCATTTTTTCTGAAAACTGTAGGCCAGTTCACATAATGGATTTACTCTGCAAATTGTTGGCCAGAATTCTTACCACATGCTTACCTTTGTGGACCTGATCAGTTATTTTTAAAAATCCTTGAAATCTTCCACCTCCAAAACCTTGTGAACATCAAATGGCAAGATCCCAAACTCTGGAGTCTTGGCTCATGTTGTTTAGCGTGGATTGAGATTATGCTTATTAAGGTTCAGTTGACATGACCATGACATTTCTTGAGGATATCTAATGGCAGGCTGCGTCAGATTGTTTTCTACTTCTAACTGAAAGAAAATATTTAACGAAGGACTGTTCAAAAAATATAAGGACATGTTAAAAAGGGACCATGATATCAACTTGGATTCCCGGGAGCTGATGCTACACTGACAGCTGTCACATTGAAGCTGCACAAGAGTAAATGACAGAAGTGTCAACAGGACTGCAAAACAGTGGCCCTTGTAGTACAGAAAGGGTCGTCATCTCTTTCAGATGGGAATATCAATTCCTGCATTAGTTTTCAGGAATTTGGATTAGGATGCAGTTTTATTTCGGACTGTAAAGTTTACAATACAATTGAAAAGACGAAATAATCTTTTAATCAGCAGCTTTTTGTTTTAGCAAGACTCCTGGGATACATGGTCCATCTCTGACATTCCCTTCCCTTCCTTGACCTCTCTGTCTCAATATCTGGTGAAAGACTGTCCACCAATATTCACTACAAGCCCACCGACTCCCACAGCTACCTTGACTACAGCTCCTCACACCCCGCTTCCTGTAAGGACTCCATCCTATTCTCTCAGTTCCTTCGCCTCTGTCGCATCTGTTCTGATGATGCCACTTTCCAAAACGACGCTTCTGACATGTCTTCCTTCTTCCTTAACCGATGTTTCCTACACACTTGTGGTTGACAGGGCCCTCAACCGTGTCTGACCCATTTCCCACACCTCTGCCCTCACACCTTCCTCTCCCTCCCAGAACTATGATAGGGTCCCCGTTGTCCTCACTTTTCACCCCACCAGCCTTCACATTCAAAGGATCATCCTCAGCCATTTTGGCCAACTCCAGCATGATGCCACCACCAAACACATCTTCCCTTCACCTCCCCTGTCAGCATTCCATAGGGACCATTCCCTCTGGGACACCCTGGTCCACTCCTCCATCACCTCCAACCCTCATCCCCCTACCATGGCACCTTCCCATGCAATCGCAGAAGGTGCAACACCTGTCCCTTTACCTCCTCCCTCATCACCGTCCAAGGGACCAAGCACTCCTTTCAGGTGAAGCAGCGCTTCACTTGCACTTCCCTCAATTTAGCCTACTGCATTCGCTGCTCCCAATGTGGCCTTCTCTACATTGGAGAGACCAAACGCAGATTGGGTGACCACTTTGCGGAACACCTTCGGTCTGTCCGCAAGCATGAACCAGACCTCCCTGTCGCTTGCCATTTCAACACCCCATCCTGCTCTCATGCCCGCATGCCTGTCCTTGGCCTGCTGCAATGTTCCAGTGAAACCCAGTGCAAACTGGAGGAACAGCACCTTTTATCTTCCGATTAGGCACTTTACAGCCTTTTGGACTTAACATTGAGCTCAACAACTTCAGACCGTGAACTCCCTCCTCCATCCTCAACCCCTTTTTTTCAATATTCATTTTCATTTATTAATTTTTATTTTTTCATTTTTTCATTTTTATTTTTTATCCACTTATTTTTATTTATTTTAATTTTTATTCATTGTTTTATCCCCACCTTTCATCCTATTTTCAATCTTTTTTCCCACCACTACCCCCTGCCCCTGCCCCACCCCAGCAAGGGCCATCTGTTACTTGTTCATGTTGTCCTTTTCCCTTGTGCTTGTCCTTGTTCTGCTATTATCACATTCTGCTTTCTGACCTTACTGCCACCATCAGCACCTCCTTTAGCCAGTACCACTATCATTAACACCCCTTCATCCTTTTGTCCATGTCATCTCTGGCAATCTCTCCTTTGCCTTCATCTATCACTGGCCTTCTATCCAGCTTCACCTGCTCCACAGGTTAAACAGTATAAATTTCATTACATTTTTACTTCTCGTTAGCTCTGCAGAAGAGTCATAAGGATGCGAAAGGTTAACTTTTTTTTTCTTTCCACCGATGCTGTTGGACCTGCTGAGTTTTTCCAGATTTTCTGTTTTTGCTCCTGGGATTCTTGTTCAACCCTTTCCCTGCTCGCCTTCTCCAAATTTAGGCCCTCAGTTGAAGCTGTCGAGAGCTCCAAAGTGTTAAGTGTTAAATGTTAAAGTTGTGTACAGGGAAGAATAATGTAGTACATCAATATATATAAATGGTTCTTAGTAAGCCTGTTTGGATCTGTCTTGTCCTGAAGTTTAAAATGAATTTGACCGTTTCTCACTATAACAATTAACTGAAACAAACCAGATCTCCCACTATCTTGGTAAATGCATGGATTGGTCATCTATGCAGCTAGATACAATGGTTCACCAACATTTCAGATTCTTCTGTAGGCCTGTTAATGAAGATACTCAATGATGTTCCCAACTTATCAATTCCAATGTGGTAGGATGCTCTTCAGCTCTCTTTTCCAGCAGAACAAAATATGCTTCTTGAATAATGCTCACTTAGAGATAGCAAACATCCTGCACCCAACCCTTTTGATTCAGGCAGCAAATGGCTGGCAAAGACGCAATTTGTAGCTACAAAAATGGTCATGGCCTATACCTATTGTATGATGTAACTGGTTTCAATACCTCCTCAATTTTAATTGAGCCCTGAGTTTCCCTGGCTTGAGTATGATACCTGTTCACTTGTATTATTTCTGAATTAGTAGCGGTGCTTTTTCCTTTTTATAAACTAGCAACTGAGGTTGCAGTACTGTAGCTTTGAGATTGTCTGTCTGTCTGTCTGTCTGTCTGTCTGTCTGTCTGTCTGTCTGTCTGTCTGTCTGTCCATCCGTCCTACTGATGTTGTTAACCCTTTCTCAGCTTCCAATTAAAAGAAAAAAAAATCTTGCTGAACATGATATTGTGCAATGTACTTAATGGTATTGTATCAATGTAATTTAGATGATATTGTGGGTGGAAATCATGAAAGCTGCCAGCGATGAGGGCCATGCTGAAATGAGGTTGTGGGATCTTGTCTGTCTTGCTTGTTAGCTCTGAAAAATTGCTTAATTTACAATGCTAACATGAATGATGTTATTGGAGCATCTTTTTGAAATTGTCAAAAATGGAAAACAATCCACAGCTTTTCAAAACAAAATATTACACAAATATTGAAAATTGGTGAATAAATAACTTGGTTTATTTTCCTTTAATCACTGGTCACTGATCTTTTATACTCCTGTATAAAATCAAAACAGGTTTTAAACTTTTTTTAACCAACAGTCCTTATATATTGTATTTCTCTTCATACGGGAACTTTTAACCTGGCCTGTGTTAAAAGAAAACAAAAACAGAATTACCTGGAAAAACTCAGCAGGTCTGGCAGCATCGGCGGAGAAGAAAGGAGTTGACGTTTCGAGTCCTCATGACCCTTCAACAGAACAGATGCTGCCAGACCTGCTGAGTTTTTCCAGGTAATTCTGTTTTTGTTTTGTATTTCCAGCATCCGCAGTAGTTTTTTGTTTTTATCTCTGTGTTAAAAGAAGTTGATCAAGGCTATCTTTAGTTTGATGTAGCTTCTTGACCTTTTATTGGGGTGCATAAATTCTTTAAAATATGTTTCCAGTATAGACCTTGAAGGGTACAGGTTTTCACAAGAATTGACTCATTATCCTTGTCTTTGTCAGTGGGGAGTTTTTCTAAAGTCTTGTTTCGTACAAAGTTGTCAGTAACAGCTTCATTGTTTCCATATGACATCACCTTAGCAACAGTGAATATGTTTTTAGTCTTGTTGTATTTCATGATTTAAGGTAGCATCTGATGGCAGGTCAGACAAGTTCATTGAGCGTACGCCATTCTCTCAGAACTGTGAATCGAGCTTCAGAATTTTTTCTTTGTTCTGAGCATGTGTACACCTTGATGTGGAAAATTGAGCTCCCTTCAGTAGTAGGTGGCACCAATCTTGTTATAAATTAAAATACATGTTTTATGCTTTGACTTCCAACTTGATAAACTGACAGTCTCTGTGCTTGCCAAGCTCCCCCTCTCTTTCCAAACACAGATGATGCAAAATGTGTCAACATTCATTATGCCACTTATTGTGTGACATCATAGTGAAAATGATACAAGATATTTCTGTCTCTTCTGCATTCCCAGACACGCATGTTTGGCAAACTTGTCACTTCTGGAGCGAAAGTTTAATAACAAAAATATCCTTTGAATTGTAGTCAATAAATTATCAACTACAATTTGTAAAATTTACAATATGAAATAGGATTGTACACTTACTTCAAATAGTAATGATGGTTCTGAAATGACCCTAAGAGAGGTAGCATTATGAGTATTTTTATCAAAAAGTCAATGATTCTACTGTAGATACAGCAAACCAATTTAGACATTGGCACTAATTTCATTACATTATTGCATAATATAAGCATAGGTTTTCTATATATAAAAAATCCTGTAATTCTATTTTGAAAATACATTTTTATGATAGGACAATATTTAAAAATATATATATTTCTTAAAGAGCCTAGAATATACTTCATTTCCCCATAGTCTTCAAATTTTAAATCCATTTTGAAAATTACAAGGAAAATTACTTAATGTGAATGTTCTCAGAAAAAAATAAAACCGTTGCCTTGTTTGCAAATTCTGAAGTCACTCTAAAAGGGAGTAGATGGATGGAACATTTTAATTGTTTAATATTCAGGCAAACACCTTTGCTCTTGTTTGTTTTGTCCTTGTCGTGGCGTGGGGCAGTCTGAACATGTTCAGTGTGAATTTGTTGTTGTGATTGCATGTTTGGATTTTCTGCAAAAAAAAATACAAACACAGGAGAATTGGCATGTATATAATGGGTCAGATAGCATCCTCTATTCTGTAATCTTATATGGTTGTCTTATATGGAACTGATGAATAAAAACTGCAAAACTTTATTGGCTAATTGCATATTAAAATAAAGAAAAATTCTGATGTTATGAACTTTCTGAACACTGGTTTTAAGGTGTACAGATATTTTGGATACTTAAAAAAAAACACATGGCATTTGATCTCCAGTACATTTTGAGCACTCTGCAATATCCATTTCTCTGACAATGAGGCAATTTCAGTGTACTTGAGCACCCTTTCCTTGGTTTTAGCAAATATAACTTAGAAGCAAGTCAGCCTAGAAATATATATACTGAATGTTAAGGGCTATTTTGTGTTTTTCTGTATAACCAGTGAGTTAAGTGTTTGTTTAAAGATATTTAAACTACACTTTTTATGTTCTAATATATTGAAAGACGTGCATATAGTGTCTATTTTCCTTTGTGTTAGGATTTCTTCTGCAATAGCTTCTTGTCACATTTTGGTCATATAACCCCTATTGTTATAAAAATTGTATAATCTAACTCGAGATGATTAAGGCCACGGGAAATCTGTTACTACATGTAACATAATTGGTTACGGACATTGATTATTACCTTTGTGAAATGAAAATATGAGCTATATCCCTGATAAGTAGCTAGAATACAAATGATTGTTTGGATCTTGGGAGGAAGTGTATAGAGATGCTTAACTCCCTTTATCTGCATTCATTGCTCAAAATGTGGTTTCTTCTCCTCTCGGGGTAACCAAACACAGATTGGGTGATTACTTTGTGGAACACCTCCGATCAGTCTGCAAACACGACCCTGCCATTCCGGTCATCTGTCATTTAAATTTTCTGTCCCACTCTGAATCTGATCTCTTGGTCCTTGTCTTCCTACACTATTCTAATGAAGTTCAGTGGCAGCTGGAGGAACACCACCTATCCTTTGATTGGGCACTGTTTTGATTGGGCCTTCCGAAAACTACGTAGAATTCAACAATTTAAAATCACAACCACTGCTCTCACTTTTTGGGAGAGCAGTTGTTGGTAATGGTTCTGCTATTGCCATTAAATTTTCTGTAGACCCCACCTTTTGTTTTCTTACTTGTTCCTTTTTCTCTTTCTTTCCCCCCCCCTGCATTTTAGTTACTTGAAAACTTGGAGCTGTTAGAAATTTTACGACGAATTATTGACCTGAAACATTAGCTTTGTTTTTCTGCCCACAGATGCTGCCTAAACTGCCAAGAATTTCCAGCATTTTCTGTTTTTATTCTGCTTTATCAGTTTTCCCTAATCTTTTTGTAATCTGCTTTGAATAGTGTTCTCTTGTTGGTGAAAATGACAGATCTGTTGGTACCAGCTTTGAGAAGTCTGTACTTTATTTTACCCAGAAAATTGTGAGAGCGTCTGTGACTTAACCAGGCACATGGCCAGAGGAAAAAACTAGTCAGATGGGTGTTCTGGCTAAGGAGAATGGAGAAAATGTATTGAAGATTTGGCTACACTAAACCAATAATGTTATAACCAGCTGCAGCTTTTATAAGATTTATTAAAAATACTGTTGGATTATCTGTAAAATTAGCACAAAATCTTTTAAGCTTTCTAATTTTCAGATATTTTTGCTTTTCAGGTTGCTATAAAGATAGTCGATAAAACACAGCTAGAAGAGGAAAACCTGAAGAAGATCTTCAGAGAAGTTCAAATCATGAAAATGCTCCGGCACCCCCATATTATTAGGTTGTACCAGGTGAGGGACTTGCCTTATACGTTTTATAAGGATTCATTTTCATTTCTTGTTTTCCACTATAAGACCATGAATGTCAGGCACATTATTTCTCTGATTTTATGGAACTATTCCTACTTATGTGGGAAATTAATAACATTACTTGTTGAAGTAGGACTAACATTATAGCTAGAACATCACCATTAAGAATCCTCTTACACAGCCAAAATAGTGCAGATGCTGGAAGATCTGCTGAAAGGTCACAGAAACGTTAGTGCTGTTTCTCTCCACAGATGCTTCCTGGCCCAAAGAGTGTTTCTCACATTTCCTATTTATATTAATAATGCTTTACTTCTTTATGTGTAAAAGAGCTACAGTATATGCAGTTTCCTTACAAGTCTTCCTTTTCCTGTTTTTTTAGTAACTAGAGCAGCTTATGGATTATAGTTTTGATGGAACAAATTCTGGTATGATTTTAATAAAATCCAAAGAATAAAACCTGTAATGCTATTTTAAGTTAGACCATTTTTGTATTCTTGCTACATTGTGACTAAAATATTCTGTTCCAGTCAGATGGAGCAAAATAAACCAATTTCCTTCAAATCCTTAACCTAGCATCATTATGTAAAAAAAACTGTTACCTGTCATAATGCTTAATGATCATAAAAATGACTGTTAGCGATAACAAGAATGCCAATTATAGTTGATAATTCCTGAACAGGAAAGCGTGTGCTGCAGGACAGCACCTTGGTGTTCAGGTGACTGTCAGCTTCTCAAGTCTAATTTTCTGAGCAGTTTTAACCATGAATGCGTAACTGCCTTATAACTTGCTCTCAAGTTTCAAGTTATGTTTTACATTCACTGAGCATGAACTGCACGTAGGATAACAGACAACGGTTCGCATTATGAAAAGCTTTCTGGAACACTTTTAAATCTTTGCTTCTAGTAATACTCTCAAACCCAAATATTGTATTGTGCCATGGTAGATTCTTATGTTCTTTCAATCATGCTTCAAGCTTCATAACTGTCTGGTGTCTGCAATGATTCCAAATTATGGATCTGTCTTTTGCATTTCTGAAAGAACAATAAATATAGTGTCACCTGTGAAGTTTCATTTATCATGCCCTTTGACTAAAATGATACCAGGGATCATTTGAAAATATGGCAGTGGCGTAGTGGTAATGTTGCTGGACTAGTAACCCAGAGATCCAGGGTAATGCTCTGGGGACCCATGACAGATGGTGAAATTTGAATTCAATAAAAATCTGGATTAAAATTATAATGATGACCATGAAACCATTGCTAATTGTTGTAAAAAACCATCTAATTCACTAATGCCCTTCAGGGAAGGAAATCTGCAGTCCTTACCTGGTCTGGCTTACATGTGACTTCAGACCCACAGCAATGTGGTTGACTCTTAATTTTCCTCTGGAATGGCCTAGCAAGCCAACCAGTTGTATCAGTCCGCTAAAAGGTCGAAGAGGACAGACCCAGCAGAGGTAGCGGCACAGTGGTATACAGTCGGAAGGGAGTTGCCTTGGGAGTCCTCGACATCGACCCCAGACCCCATGAAGTCTCATTTGACACGGAAATCTCCTGCTGATTACCACGTACCTTCCCCCCGCCCTCAGCTGATGAATCAGTACTTGTCCATGTTGAACACCACTTGGAGAAAGCACTGAGGGCAGAATGTACTCTGGATGGGGCACTTCAATGTCCATCACCAAGAGTGGCTCGGTAGCACCACTACTGACTCAGCTGGCTGAGCCCTAACGGACATAGCTGCTAGACTGGGCCTGCGGCAGGTGGTGAGGGAACCAACAAGAGGGAAAAATATAGTTGACCTCATCCTCAGTCTAGCAGCTATGTCCATTCCGGCTCGCCCAGCTCAGTCAGTAATGGTGCTACTGAGCCACTCTTGGTGATGGACATTTAAGTCCCCCATCCAGAGTACATTCTGCCCTCAGTACTTTCTCCAAGTGGTGTTCAACATGGACAAGTACTGATTCGTCAGCTGAGGACGGGGGGAAGGTACGTGGTAATCAGCAGGAGATTTCCTTGCCCAATGAGACGCCATGGGGTCCGAGGTCGATGTCGAGGACTCCCTGCCTGCCGCAGATGTATCTGTGCATGATAGTATTGGTAAGAGTGATCACAGCCCTTGTGGAAACCAAGTCCCGTCTTTACATTGAAGATAGTGTTGTGAGGCACTACCATCGTGCTAAATGGGATACATTTCGAACAAATCTAGCACCTCAAGACTGGGCAACCATGAGGCGCTGTAGGCCATCAGCAGCAGCAGAATTGTACTGAATCGTACTGAACCACAGTCTGTAACCTCGTGGCATGGCATATCGCCCACTGTACCATTACCACCAAGCTAGGGGATCAGCCCTGGTTCAATGAAGAATACAGGAGGGCATGACAGGGGCAGCACCAGGCTTACCTAAAAATGAGGTGTCAACCTGTTGAAGCTGCAACACAGGACTACTTGCGTGCCAAACAGCATAAGCAGCAAGTGATAGACAGAGCTTAGCGATTCCAGAACCAATGGATGAGATCTAAGCTCTGCAGTCCTGCCACACCGATCATGAATGGTGGTATTCAATTAAACAGCTAACTGGAGGAGGAGGCTCCTCAAATATCTCCATTCTCAATGATGGAGTGCCCAGCATATCAGTGCAAAAGATAAGACTGAAGCATTCGCAACAATCTTCAGCCAGAAGTGCCAAGTGGATGATCCATCTCGGCCTCCTCTGGAGGTCTCTGGCATCACATGCCAGTCTTCAGCCAATTTGATTCACTCCACGTAATATCAAGAAACGGCTGAAGGCACTGGATACTGCAAAGGCTTTGGGCCATGACAACATTCTGGTAGTTGTACTAAAGGCTTGAACTCCAAAACTTGCCGTGCCCCTAGCCAAGCTGTTCAAGTACAGCTACCACACTGGTATCTATCCGGTATTGTGAAAAATTGCCCGATCATCAGTAAAGTGATAGAAGGGGTCATCAACAAGCACTTGCTATCAAGCGGCATTTACTTAGCAATAACCCGCTCACTGTTGCTCAGTTTGGGTTCCACCAGGGTCGCTCAGCTCAACATGGACAAAAGAGCTGTCCTCTAGAGGTGAAATGAGAGCGACTGCCCTTGACATCAAGGCAGCACTTGACTGAATGTGGCGTCAAGGAGTCCTAGCAAAACTGGAGTCAGTGGGAATCAGAGGGGAAAACTCTCAGCTGGCTGGGGTCATGCCTAGCACAGAGGAAGATGGTTGTGGTTGTTGGAGGTCAATCACTTCAGTTCTAGGACATCACTGCAGGAGTTCCTCAGGGTAGCGTCCTAGGCCCAACCATCTTCAGCTGCTTCATCAATGACTTTCCTTCCACCATAAGGTCAGAAGTGGGGATGTTCACTGATAATTGCACAATGTTCAGCATCATTTGTGACTCCTCAGATGCTGTAGCAGTCCATGTTCAAATGCAGCAAAGGTCGGATGATATCCAGGCTTAGGCTGACAAGTGGCAAGTAACATTCGTGTCACACAAGTGCCAGGCAATGACCACCTCCAACAAGAGAGAATCTAACCATTGCCCCTTGACAGTCAATGGTATTACCATCGCTGAACCCCCCACTATCAACATCCTGTGGGGTTAACATTGACCAGAAACTGAACTGGCTGGCCAACTGTGGCTACAAGAGCAGGTCAGAGGTTAGGAATCCCACAGCGAGTAACTCACCTCCTGACTCCCAAATCCTGTCCACCATCTACAAGGTACAAATCAGGAGTATGATGGAATACTCTCCAATTGCCTGGATGAGTGCAGCTCCTACAACACTTAAGAAGCAGACACCATCCAGGTCAAAGCAACCATCTTGATTGGCACCCCATCCACAAACATTCACTTCCTCCACCACCAATGCACAGTAGCAGCATTGTGTACCATCTACAAGATACACTGCAGGAACTCACCAAGCCTCCTTAGATAGCACCTTCCAAACCCATGACAATTACCATCTAGAAGGACAAGGGCAGCAGACACATGGGAACATCACCGCCTGGAAGTTCCCGTCCAAGCCACTTACCATCCTGACTTGGAAATATATCACTGTTCCTTCACTGCTGGGTCAAAATCCTGGAATTCCCTCCCGAATAGCACTGTAGGTGTACCTACACCACATAGACTGCAGCAGTTCAAGAAGACAGTCACTACCGCCTTCTGAAGGGCAATTAGATATTGGCAATAAATGCTGGCCTAGCCAGCGACACCCACATCCCAAGAATGAATATAAAAAAAGCTTGTGATGAAATGGTTTTTACTATTTCCTATAAATTGGTGGCTGGGGATTGTAGAATGAGGTCACTTGTCCGCTGATGTCCCAAACCGCATGCAATGGTGTGTGTAACAGATGTCAAATATTGCTGGCTGTGCTAGTGGCTTACAGGAAAGTTGACTTGCAATGTTTTGCATGCATTAGTATTGAAGTGAACCCTGCCGTTCACTGTTTATGTGCAAAGTGTTGACTTCAGTCTCTATCTTATCTGTTCTTGCTCTTCAAAATTTGTTTTAAAAATTCAAGGCAAAGAGCACATAATAAAAGGAACATTGAAATTTTTCGACTAGGGTTGTCCTTAGGTTACAAATGTACATTAGTAAATTTTATAGTGTTTGGTGTCTACTTCAATGGGTAACAGAAAAATACTTTTTAAATGTTCTCTGTTCCTTGTAGAAGTCAGAAAGGAGAAAAAAAAACAAAGGAAATTGATAAGTTAAAAAAGAAAAAAAAGCAATGTATAAAGAGTGGTACAGGCGTATAGATTGGCTGATCTATTGAAAGAAAGACAGACAAAAACAATAGAGTACAAGAACAGGGAGGTTACGCTGAATTTATATAAGACCCTCATTAGACCTCAGCTGGAATATTGTGTACAGTTCTGGGCACCATATTATAGGAAGGATGTGAACATATTGGAGAGAGTGCAGAAGTGGTTTACAAGAATGGTCCCAGGAATGGGAATCTTCAGCTATGAGGATAGATTGGAGAAGTTGGGACTGTTTCCCTTGGAGAGGAGAAGGCTGAGAGGTGACTTGATAGAAGTTTTCAAAATCATGAGGGGGCTGGACAGAGTAGATAGGGAGAAGCTGTTCCCACTTGTAAAAGAGCGAGAGGGCACAGATTTAAAGTGATTTAAAGAAGTGTGGCTCGGGTCTGAAATGCACTGCCTGGAAATGTGGTGGAGGCAGGTTCAATGGAGGCATTCAAGAGGGCATTAGACGATTATTTGAATAGAAACAAGGTGCAGGGGTATGGGGAAAAGGCCGGGCAATGGCACTAGGTCATAATGCTCATTTGGAGAACTGGTGCAGACGTGATGGGCCGAATGGCGTCCTTCTGTGCCGTTAAGATTCTGTGATTCTGTGAATGTGACAGGGTCAAATGATACTGACAGGCAAATATAGGGCAAGGTATAAACTGCAATATATGCATGGAGGAGAACGCATACAGAGGTGAGGCGACTGAGGAAACAGACATACTTACAGGGTGAGGAAGACTAGGGTGAGGCTCAGGCATAGATAGGTATATAAAGACAACAATAGAAATTATCATAGCCAGGATAAGGAGAAAAGTTGAAAACAGAAAGGAAAGAGTGAAATATGCACCCTTTGTGAGTGGTCGATAATAAGAGAGATGACAAGAGAACCAAGTTTTTATTTGCTTTTCGTCTGTGAGCATAGTAGGAAATCAATTTTTATATTATAAATATGTGAAATCTGGAGGAACTTGCTTTTTACAGTATGTGTCAGCTGTGGCTCAATTGGTAGCACTCTTGCCTGTGAGTTAGAAAGTTGAGAGTTCAAGTCCCACTCCTGGACAAAAGTCAAGGCCGACCTTCCAATGCATTGTTGTGGGAATGTTGCTTGAGGTGCTGCCTGTTGGATGAGACATTCAGCCAGGTCAGCCCTCTCAGTTGGACATAAAGATTCCATATCACTATTTCAAAGCAGAGTAGGGAAGTTATCCCCCGTGTCCTTGTCAGATTTATCTATCAATATCACTAAAAAAGTTTATTTGGTCATTATCACAATGGTGTTTGTGGGAGTTTGTTGTGCAAATTGGCTGTCATGCATTAGAGCAGTAACTACACTTCCAAAGTATTTCATTAGCTGTTAACTAGTTTGAACATCCTTTGGTCATCAAAGGTGCTATATAAAGACAAGTCTTTCTTTTCCCTCATTTTCTTTTTCTTTCCTTTGACCATAGAATCATAGCATAGTACAGCACAAAAGCCCATTGAGTTTGCGCCACCTCTTTCTAAGAGCAGTCCAGTTAGTTGCATTCCCTCACTCTTTCCACATATTCTTGTGATTTATTTTTCCTTCAAATATTTCTCCAATTCCCTTTTGAGTGTTATATGTTTAACTACCATGATTAGCCAGTATTTTCAAAATTTGGCATTAAATTGGGTACTTTAGAGTATTTCCCTCATCTGCCTCTACTATGTCCTTGTGCTACAGGTTATGGAGACAGAAAGGATGATTTACTTGGTGACGGAGTATGCCAGTGGTGGGGAGATTTTTGGTGAGTAATACCTTTGACTTGTAACGGATGTTAGTAATGTAGCGCCTTAAAACAATAGTTGTTGTTATGCTACGTTGGATTTTTAGCAAATCTGACATATTGAATTAAATAGTTAATTGTTATGTTTAATCGTGTGATACATGAAGTAAAATTAACCATCTTTTCTAAGAACAATACAAAACTGCCCCTCTATTTTGAAAGCCCTTTTTGTGAATTATAGTCTGCAGCTGCGACAGACTATTTTTCTACTAAACTATATCACAGCTTTACTTAAAAGGAGGTTAAAATTTTTAGGTCTTTAATATCACAACATAAGACACATTTACTAGTAGGTGTTTTCTTATTTTCTGTTATTTTCTGGTTTTTCAATGACTGACTGTAGTTTCAATTTGTCAGGCTTTCCATGCCCTGACCCTTGGGTTTAAAATGCATATTAACAGGCAATGCAACAATTTAAAATGTGTGGAAATATCCCTCCTGTGCCCTTGCATGGTATGCTGTGCACTTTCATATAAATCCAACTAACAGCGGTTACGCTGTTCTTTTCCATCTGTTTCATTACTGTTTCATTGGTATCTCATTGT
Organism: Cetorhinus maximus; assembly: GCF_964194155.1. Lineage (NCBI taxonomy): Eukaryota > Metazoa > Chordata > Chondrichthyes > Lamniformes > Cetorhinidae > Cetorhinus > Cetorhinus maximus. The sequence goes on from NC_135880.1 coordinate 217,659,338, forward strand.
ATTGATCCTTTAAATCCTACCTCAGAAAATTCCTCCCACATGTTCGGGCATTTATTTAATTCCTTTTCCATTGCACACCATGTGTAAGATAAATAATTCAATCAGAAATTTGTAGAGTCATCTGTCTCTTCCAACAGAATTTTTAAGCCAGCAATCCTCACTTCCTCTAATTATGTTGGGAAAGAGCCATTCATATTATCATCTTTAGTTCTTTGCAACACAACGTGCAGTTGTGTTATTTTGCCTGTTCTAGTCCGTCAAATTTTGCTTAAAGTTGTGGTATAAATGTATGACCTGCATGGCTGATCTGTCCTATAATGAAGCTTGACTGGTGCCTAATAGCAGAAGTCTTCTATACCATGAGAGGATATACCAGAGATTGGAACATTAGCCCCAAGTCATCCTTAGCAGAAGACAATACCTATATTACCATTGAAGTTGTTATGAAGTAATCGGAGCATGCACAAATCAAAAACATGGAAAAATCTATACTTGAGGTCTTCAGTTTTGACTATCCTATACCATCGGCACTAATGCAATGTAATTTTTAATTTCTGTAATTGCACCTGTGAAACTCTCATTCTCCAGTACTGATACAACAAGCAAACATGCAGTTTTGCTAGGGGAGCTATCTGGCTGGAAGTGACAATGCTGCAAATGAATATTGGAAGAGCAAGCAGTGATGATTTCCACCAGGAGCTATGGAAGCATTGTAGACAGTTTTTTTTTTTGTAAAAATATACTTTATTCATAAAAAATCTTCAATCACATTCAAAACCATTTCAAAAACAACATTACGAGGGTACAATCCAGGTTAAACTTCTACAAAATGTATCACCAGGTGCATCAGTACAAACAATATTACAATCATTTACAGCCTTTCATTTTGATCTGTACAGCCCGAGGGGCTCTAAACAGTTCCCAGTCTCTCGGTGCGCTGTGGTAGAAAGGTCTTAGACAGCGACCCTTCCCCATTGCGCCTTTGCGGCAGCTGCCCCAAGCTTTAGTGCGTCCCTCAGCACGTAGTCCTGGACTTTGGATTGTGCCAGTCCGCAACAATCGGTCGGGGACAACTCTTTGTGCTGGAAGACCAACAAGTTTCGGGCAGACCAAAGCGCGTCTTTCACCGAGTTGATGATCCTCCAGCTGCAGTCGATGTTTGTCTCGGTGTGTGTCCCTGGGAACAGCCCGTAGAGCACAGAGTCCTGTGTCACAGAACTGCTCGGGATGAACCTCGACAGCAACCACTGCATCTCTCTCCAGACTTTCTTTGCAAAGGCACAATCCACAAGGAGGTGAACAACGGTCTCTTCCCCACCACAGCCACCTCGAGGGCAACGTGCAGAGGGGGTGAGCCTCCTGGCGTGTAGGAAGGATCTGACGGGGAGGGCCTTTCTCACCACCAGCCAAGCTACGTCTTGGTGCTTGTTGGAAAGTTCTGGCGATGAGGCATTCTGCCAAATGACTTTGACAGTCTGCTCGGGGAACCATCCCACAGGGTCCACCCTCTCCTTTTCCCTCAGGGCCTCTAGGACGTTACGTGCTGACCACTGCCTGATGGACTTGTGGTCAAAGGTGTTTTTCTGCATAAATTTTTCCACCAGGGACAGGTGGTACGGCACGGTCCAACTACTTGGAGCGTTCCGCGGCAGCGTGGCCAGACCCATCCTTCGCAACACCGGGGACAGGTAGAACCTCAGCACGTAGTGACACTTGGTGTTTGCGTACTGAGGGTCTACGCACCGCTTGATGCAGCCACACACAAAGGTGGCCATCAGTATGAGGGCGATGTTGGGCACGTTTTTTCCCCCTTTATCTAGAGGCTTGTACATCGCGTCCCTGCAGACACGATCCATTTTCGACCTCCAGATAAAGCGGAAGATGGCTCGAGTGATCGCCATCGCGCAGGAGTGCGGAATGGGCCAGACCTGCGCCACGTACAGCAACAGCGAGAGTACCTCACACCTGATGACCAGGTTCTTACCCGCAATGGAGAGGGAGCGTCGCTCCCACATGCCCAGTTTCCTTTTCACCATAGCCACTCGCTCCTTCCAGTTTCTAACGCATGCCCCGGTCCCTCCGAACCATATCCCCAGCACCTTCAGGCCGTCAGCCCTGACAGTGAAGGGGACAAAGGATCGGTCAGCCCAGTTCCCAAAGAACATGGCCTCGCTCTTCCCACGATTTACCTTGGCTCCCGAGGCCAGTTCGAACTGGTCGCAGACGACAGTTTTTTTTTTTTTTTTGTAAAAATATACTTTATTCATAAAAATCTTCAATCACATTCAAAACCATTTCAAAAACAACATTACAAGGGTACAATCCAGGTTAAACTTTTACAAAATGTATCACCAGGTGCATCAGTACAAACAATATTACAGTCATTTACAGCCTTTCATTTTGATCTGTACAGCCCGAGGGGCTCTAAACAGTTCCCAGTCTCTCGGTGCGCTGTGGTAGAAAGGTCTTAGACAGCGACCCTTCCCCATTGCGCCTTTGCGGCAGCTGCCCCAAGCTTTAGTGCGTCCCTCAGCACGTAGTCCTGGACTTTGGATTGTGCCAGTCCGCAACAATCGGTCGGGGACAACTCTTTGTGCTGGAAGACCAACAAGTTTCGGGCAGACCAAAGCGCGTCTTTCACCGAGTTGATGATCCTCCAGCTGCAGTTGATGTTTGTCTCGGTGTGTGTCCCTGGGAACAGCCCGTAGAGCACAGAGTCCTGTGTCACAGAACTGCTCGGGATGAACCTCGACAGCAACCACTGCATCTCTCTCCAGACTTTCTTTGCAAAGGCACAATCCACAAGGAGGTGAACAACGGTCTCTTCCCCACCACAGCCACCTCGAGGGCATCGTGCAGAGGGGGTGAGACTCCTGGCGTGTAGGAAGGATCTGACGGGGAGGGCCTTTCTCACCACCAGCCAAGCTACGTCTTGGTGCTTGTTGGAAAGTTCTGGCGATGAGGCATTCTGCCAAATGACTTTGACAGTCTGCTCGGGGAACCATCCCACAGGGTCCACCCTCTCCTTATCCCTCAGGGCCTCTAGGACGTTACGTGCTGACCACTGCCTGATGGACTTGTGGTCAAAGGTGTTTTTCTGCATAAATTTTTCCACCAGGGACAGGTGGTACGGCACGGTCCAACTACTTGGAGCGTTCCGCGGCAGCGTGGCCAGACCCATCCTTCGCAACACCGGGGACAGGTAGAACCTCAGCACGTAGTGACACTTGGTGTTTGCGTACTGAGGGTCTACGCACCGCTTGATGCAGCCGCACACAAAGGTGGCCATCAGTATGAGGGCGATGTTGGGCACGTTTTTTCCCCCTTTATCTAGAGGCTTGTACATCGCGTCCCTGCAGACACGATCCATTTTCGACCTCCAGATAAAGCGGAAGATGGCTCGAGTGATCGCCATCGCGCAGGAGTGGGGAATGGGCCAGACCTGCGCCACGTACAGCAACAGCGAGAGTACCTCACACCTGATGACCAGGTTCTTACCCGCAATGGAGAGGGAGCGTCGCTCCCACATGCCCAGTTTCCTTTTCACCATAGCCACTCGCTCCTTCCAGTTTCTAACGCAGACGACAGTTCTCAGACACTAGGATAATAATGGATTTGTTATTTGAAAGAGTACAGTTTCTCTGAGGAGATGTATACTCAATCTAAACTCTAGATAGATGTTATGACTGGAAAAAAAAATATTTAAATGCTCCTGAGGATTTATCAATCTGCCTAAATTTCTGCAATAACCCAGGATAAGCATTCTCCTTTCATTGAGGTCTCTCCTTTCATGTTTGGAGATGTGAAAAATAAAGACAAATTAGAATACATTGTCCAAAGGGATAAATCTGTTTGGCTCCGTTTGAAGTGAGAGTATCAGGTTCCAATTCTCATTCAAAATTTTCAGTATGGATGACTTTGCTCCTTTTGTTAAAGAACAAGAAGAAGTTGAGTCCTGCAAACCATATTTGCAACTACGTAACTTAACTCAAAAGCATTTTTACATATACAATGCATTTCTAATTCTCCTCAGATTTATTGATAAGCAAGGCTGATGGCTTACTTTTAGTCAGAATAGGTTCAGTTTACTGTTTGTGAAATGTTTGTGGTTGGAAGATGTTTGCATTTCATCCCATCTTCATACAAAACACCTGAATGTTTTAAAAAATATATTCAAAATTGTTTAAGCAAGATTAGCAGCAATGAATTTTCTAGATTTACCTACCAAATTCTGATTTTCTCAAAGTAGTATAATTTTCATCACATGGTATTAGATGACAGGTGTCTGTAATGCAAAATTCATTTACTGTTGTGGCAATCACCTTCAGAAAGAATGGCTTTGTCTTTACCCGTCATCATGTCAATGGTCAAACAGAGCATTTTCCCAAGTATACTAGTGTTCTATCAAAAAGATGTTGGCCTACCTGTTGTATCTGGGATTCCTGTTGAGCTTCTATGGTTTTCTCTAAACTGGGGCTTGTTTCCACACTCACTTCAGAATTATTCGGTTTTTGGAGAAAGTGTGTCAACCACAATTTTCCTTTTCTAGGGTGGAGAAATATAAATGGAGTACCAAGCTTTTACCTATGTAAGGGTTATTCACCTGTACTGTGCATATAATCCCAGTTGCCATTTTTATAATTAACTTCTTAACTTTGACCATCGGCACTATATCACTCATAAATTCATCCCTGCAAAATTCTAATATGGATCGAATACAAGATGTGCGGCAAGGTGCTCCTGTAAACCTGTTGCATAAAACTGATCCTCGGAGCCTTCTGAGAATTTTTTTTCGAAGAGGTCTCAAATAACCCGAAAATATGAAAGCACAGTTTGTGGAGATTATTTTGTACTCTGAATTGTTTTTTCTAACTGGAAAATTATGCTATTTAGAGCTGTCCTCTATTATTATTGTTCTTTCTGTGAACAAGATATTAACAAATCTCTTAAGCTATGTAAACTATCCTTCATATTTGGCATTGTGCCCTTTGGTAGGGAAAGATGCATGGTTCTCAATTGTCTGAAAGAAGTAGAAGTCCACCAGTGGCATTTCAGTAACCATTCTCTCTTGGAGTTTAGCCTCAGTCAAGGGAAAATAGAAATTGATCAGTTGTTGTTGACCTCATTTCCCTGGCTTTCTCTCTCTGGTCGTTTCAACAGGAATGTTCTCTGCAAGCCATATATCAGATCTTTTAATAGAATCCAATATCCTTTATGCTGGTGGACTTTCTTTTGAAAAGGTAATAGTCCACTCCTTTGAAAACCTAGCAATAAAGTATTGATCTGCTATGTTTTAAATTTACAATACCAACTGAAAGTAGTTTAAAAAAGATATAGATTGTCTGTACGTTCAGGATCATTGGAAGTATTTTAAAGCTAAATTTAATTAGTAAAGTTGTATCCAGTATCTTATAGTTCATGGTGCAGGATGAGCATGAATATGATTTAGGCTGTCTGCGTGCGGTTGACTACAATCTCATGAGCAAAGTTACATTTAAATTATGGTCAGAATCACAACTGGGATTGTATATTGTGTGGTTAAATTAACTAGTCATTGTTCTCATTGCTGATTGTGAGACTTTGCTGGGTGCAAAATGGTTACCATGTTTACTCACCCAGCATTCTATACACATTTCTAAGAGAAGAACTTTGAGATGCTGGAAAGAATTGATAGGTGCTGTATAAATGTAAGCTCTTTTTTCCATTATCAGGCATTGTAAATTAAGTCATTCATAAAAGCTAGCCCCTTTTCACTTTTAAATGGAATTAAGTTGACGAACATAAAGTATGCTTCTGATGATGTCAGTTTGAAATTTTATAATTTTATATCAAGTAATAAGCAGATTATTTTGACATAATGTTTCATTGAAAAGTTGAATTTTCTTTCATTTCTTAGTCCAGATATTATCATTGAAACATCTATCTATTTGCAATAAAGCAATTTGCATACAAAATTAAACAAAACAGCTTTGTGGTGAAATATTTAGCTTGAAGCCTGTAATGTTGCTGGTACTATATTTTGCTTTTATAATTTTCATTAATGAAGAAAAACTAACAATACATTCTATTTAATTTGTTGCATGCTGTCACATGCTTTCACACTTGTCTCTCCGCATTAATGACAAGCTATTTGGTTACAAGCCACCAAATGTGCAGTGGATGTTTCATTACCTGTGGCTGGTTCAAGATATTGGTGTTAGATTCAGCTGCAGTTGTGCAATTTCATTTTCAGTATGTTATGATTTATTTTGTTTGAGTGCTTCTTAGGTACTGCTGTTATAAGAATATCAGTGGACCTGAATTTGCATTATTTCATTATTCTTCGTGTGTGCAGAATTTTAAAATTGCTTGCAAACTTAACAGTTTCTAAAATGCAAAATAAGCTAATATTGATGGTCCCTTAATCTAAAGAGTGTAGAGATATTAGGTGGAATTTACAGTTTGCGACAGTGGAAACCCTGCATCACTTCTCTCCGGGAAGACCAGTGAAATTACCAGGCAAACAAGCACTTACCTGGGCAAGGTTTGGCCTCCCACACAATGAATCTCCCAGTAGAGTGGAAATTCCGCTGCCGAGAGCTGCCAGCCAAATAGAAGTCAGGCATGATGGCCACTGCTGGTACAACTCTTGGGCTTACCTTGAGTATTGCTGCTGGAGCTCCGGATAAGGGTGCCTGCGGACAGGACTGGGGATTGCATGGAAGGGGTCAGCGACGAGGGGGTTAATAAGATAAGAGCCCATGGCGTTGGGGATAGTATATTAGCATGGATAGAGGATTGGCTAACTAATAGAGAGTTGAGGTAAGGGGGGCACTTTTGGGATGGCAACCTGTAGCTAGTGGAGTGCCATAGGGGTCAGTGCTGGGGCCTCAATTATTTGCAATATATATATATATATAATATATATATATATTAATGACTTAGATGAGGGAAGTGAATGTACTAGCGCCAAGTTTGCAGATGACATAAAAATAGGTGGGAAAGCAAATGGTGAGGATGACACAAGGAGTCTACAGAGGGATACAGACAGGTTAAGTGAGTGGGCAAAAACTTGGCAGATGGAATATAATGTGGAAAAACGTGAGGTTATGCACTTTGGCAGGAAGAATAGAGGAGCTGAATGTTATTTAAATGGAGAAAGGCTATAGAAGGCCGCAGCACAGAGGGATTTGGGAGTCCTTGTGCATGAATCCCAAAAAACCAACATACAAGTTCAACAGTTAATAGGGAAGGCAAGTGGAATGTTGGCCTTTATTTCAAAGGGAATGGAGTATAAAAATAGGGAAATCAATGCTAAAACTATACAAGGCACTAGTTAAACCACACCAAGAATACTGTGAACAATTTTGGTCCCTTAATCTAAGGAAAGATATACTGACATTGGAGGCAGTCCAGAGAAGGTTCACTAGGTTGACCCTGAGTATGGAGAGATTTTCTTATGAGGAGAGGTTGAATAGGTTGGGCCTGTACTCATTGGAATTTAGAAGAATGAGAGGAGACCTTATTGAAACACAAGATTCTTAGGGGGTTTGACAGGGTAGATGTTGAGAGGTTGTTTCTCCTTGTGGGAGAGTCTAGGACAGAGGGCATAATCTCAGAGTAACGGGTTGCCCATTTAAAACAGAGATAAGGAGGAATTTCTTCTCTCAGAGGGTAGTCAATCTGTGGAATTCATTACTGCAGAGGGCTGTAGAGGCTGAGTCATTAAGTATATTCAAGGCTGAGATAGACAGATTTTTAATCATTAAGGGATTCAAGGGTTATGGGGACAAGGCAGGAAAGTGGAGTTGAGGATTATCAGATCAGCCATGATCTCATTGAATGGCGGAGCAGACTCATTGGGCCGAATGGGCTACTTCTGCTCCTGTGTCTTATGGTCTTATGGGTGGATGGGGGGGTCGGAAGAAAGAGCAAGGGGTCTGGCTTTCATTGGCCTTCCTCTCCTCCGCCCATGCTGGGTCCTTGGTCAGTTACAGAGTGCCTGTGAACTAGGCCATAGGCAAACCCCACAGGGTTTGCTGGGCCATCTCCCCACAGATAGTTAAATACCAGCAGTGGCAGATGAGGCCCTTAAGTGACCGTTAAGTGGCTACTTAAGGGCCTCAATCGGCCTCCGGGCAGGAAGACTGTGACACCCTTCTTGCCCTAAGATTGGGGGAGGCAGCGGGTCCCTATTGGAGTACTGAAAAGTTCTCATTGGAGGAGGAGGATCCCCAAATATCCCTATCCTCAATGATGGAGGAGCTGAGCACATCAGTGCAAAAATAAGGCTGAAGTATTTGCAACAATCCTCAGCCAGAAGTGCCGAGTGCATGACCCATCTTGGCCTCCTCTGGAGATCCCCAGCATCACAGATGCTAGTCTTCAGCCAGATGGATTCACTCCACGTGATATCAAGAAATGGCTGAAGACACTGGATATTGCAAAGGCTATTAGCCTTGACAGTATTCCAGCAATAGTACTGAAGACTTGTGCTCCAGAACTTGCCATGCCCCTAGCCAAGTTGTTCCAGTATAGCTGCAACACTGCCATCTACCCGGCTATGTGGAAAATTGCCCAGCTATGTCCTGTACATAAAAGGCAGGACAAATCCAACCCGGGCAATTACCGCCCCATCAGTCTACTCTTGATCATCAGTAAAGTGATGGAAGTGGTCATCAACAGTGCTGTCAAGCTGCACTTGCTTGGCAATGACCTGCTCACTGACCCTCAGTTTGGGTTCTGCCAGGGTCACTCAGCTCCTGACCTCATTACAGCCTTGGTTCAAACATGGACAGAAGAGCTGCATCCAAGAGGGTGAGGTGAGAGAGACTGGCCTTGACATCAAGGCAGCATTTGACTGAGTGTGGCATCAAGGAGCCCTAGCAAAACTGGAGTCATTGGGAATCAGGGGGAAAACTCTCCACCGGTTGGAGTCATACCCAGCACAAAGGAAGATGCCTGTGGTTGTTGGAGGTCAATCATCTCAGTTCCAGGGCATCACTGCAGGAGTTCCTCGGGGTAGTGTCCTAAGCCCAGCCTTCTTCAACTGCTTCATTGATGATCTTCCTTCCATCATAAGGTCAGAGGTGGGATGTTCACTGATGATTGCACAATGTTCAGCAACATTGTGACTCCTCAGATACTGAAGCAGTCCGTGTCCGAATGCAGCAAGACGTGGATAATATCCAGGCTTGTGTTGACACGTGGCAAGTAACAGTCATGTCACACAGATGTTATGGACAGAAAGGGGATTAATTTAAAACAGCCCTGATTTCTCCACTCACTACCTGTCCTTTAACAGAAAGGTGTTTTTGGTTTCTGATTTCCCCCTTTATAAGTGGTGGGGTTTTTTTCCCCAACCCTTCTGTTCTGGTGTGATCCAGTCAACTCTAGATAAGGTAAAATAAGAGGGGTAGTTTATGGGAAGGGGTTTCGCAATGTTCTTTTGCATTCATACAATAAAAGGGGAATAAGGGAAAGAAAGGGGTTCAGGGTAAAGACCACGATAAAAGGAAGATTTATGGTTTCTCTGAGTCCAGAATCAGTGTCCAAGGCAGGTTCTTTTAGGTCGCTTTTTCTCTCAGAATTCCTGGCCTTGGTCCTAGGAACTCACTTGCAGGTTTAGTTCATTGAAGATGCAGCAAAATATTCTTGAATCCTGTGTGTTGATTCACTCGATAGGTGAAATTCATGGCTCTTTCTAGAAATTGGACTTGGAGAGATGGAGGTCAAAGGCAGGCTGCTGGCCTGGAATTGAAACAGCTCAAGTCTTGGTCATGTGATGGGGGGGGTTTTGGGTCGAGTTATTCAGCAAACAAGTCACTCTTGTTAAAACCCATTGTGTTTTGAGCAGGTAATTGAAGAACCATTAGTACAATATTGGAGATGACGAGTCTCAAATAGCTCTGCCTTTGTCCAGAGTTGGCCGGTGCAGATGTACCATCTACGATTCCTGTGTGCCTGTGTGTTGGCTTGGCTGGAATGTTTACACAATACAAGTCATATTCCAAGAAGATGATGAGGTAGCCTTTGTCCATTGGAACAGCTTAGAATCTTCTAGAACTATGAGCAGGTGATCAGCTGCAGCCATTTTATCAGCCTAGCAATTGTCCATTTTGTAAAACAGAAAAAATAATATAAAGTAGCCAGGCTGACATAGATATTTCTTCCTGTCTCCTGGACGGACACAAGTGCCAAGCAATGACCATCTCCAATAAGAGAGAAGTTAAACATCGCTCCTTGATACTCAATGGCTTTACCATCGCTGAGTTCCCCCACTATTAACATCTGGGGGTGGGGGGTGACCATTGACCAGAAATTGAACTAGACTAACCAAATAAATACAGTGGCTACAAGAGCAGGTCAGAGGCTAGGAATTTGCGGTGAGTAACTCACCTCCTGTCTCCCCAAAACCTGTCCACTATCTACAAGGCACAAGTCAGGAGTGTGATGGAATACTCTCCACTTGCCTGGATGAATGCAGCTCCAACATCACTCAAGCAGCTCGACGCCATCCAAGTCAGAGCAGCCTGCTTGATTGGCGCCCCATCCACAAACATTCACTCTCTCCACCACTGACGCACAATGGCAGCAGTGTGTACCATCTACAAGATGCACTACAGGAACTCACCAAGGCTTCTTACACAGCACCTTAAAAAACTCATGACTGCTACCATTTAGATGGACAAGGGCAGCAGAAGCCTGGGAACACCACCGTCTGGAAGCTCCCCTCCAAGCCACTTACCATCCTGACTTGGAATTATATTGCTGTTCCTTCACTGTCACTGGTTCAAAATCCTGAAACTCCCTTCCTAACAACACTATGGGTGCACCTGTATCACATGACTGCAGCGGTTCAAGGAGGCAGCTCACCACCACCTTCTGAAGAGCAATTAGGGATGGGCAATAAATGCTGGCAATACCAGTGATGCCCACATCTCATGAATGAATAAAAAAAGTCCTGCACTCTCCTGCCTGACCAAATGGTTCCCCTTATCTCCAAACTCACCTCCGGAAGGGGCGGAGGGTCATTAAATTTCACTCACTGTTTGATTCAAAAATTAATTGTTTATTAGTGTTGAGGGAGCAACATGACTTACTAAACTATTTATACCTGTTCTAGATGCCCTTTGTTAGCCTAGGTGAAATTTTTAACATTATGCGTTACCTCTAATTAATATCCTTACTTGTTTCATATATTTGTTATGAAATATATTCAAATAAATCATCTGGACTTAGATATTGCTTTTAGAAAAAGGGTTTACTATATTGTAGATTTAGTAGCAGGTTCACTGAGTTTAAGAAATTACATGAAATTATGTTGACCACCCATCTTGTTTCAACTAGATAAAGTTATTTTTGGCTATCTGCCCGGTAAGCATATTTTAAAACCAGTTATGTAAATCTGGGTTTGAATAACATAAGAGGCGTTAGAGGTGAGAGGTGGGGGGGCAAGGGGCAGTGGAAGGGATAGAGAATTTACTTTGTGTGGGCATAGCTTTTTGTGAAACCACAGCACTAGAGATTTTAAATGATTTTGAGTTTGTAGATCCTTGTATGGAGCTGGACCAGTTCTTTTTAATCATATTTCAAATGATGTGATTGGCATTCATTGTGGTCTGTTTCAGAAGTTTAATGTGATCAACCCCACATTCTGTTTTATTTTACTGGGATTTGATTGATGAAAATCCTCCCCACATTCCAGTTTTGAGCCACACAAAAGCCTCTTCTGAAATTCTCAAGTTCAAGTTTAGAATACAAACGCAAACAAATGTATGGATTTTGATTCCAAAAAAATTAACTTGCTTGAGCACTTTTATGCCTGACACTCTTGGAACAGTATCTTCATTCATTCAGCCTCCATGTAGTAAAAGGATGTCCCCTATGAATTGGCAGAAGAGCTATCTCTCTTCACTTGTCACTTTTCTAGTCTGATGATTAACTCCCCTCAATTCCTTACTCTGTGGAACCTCTGCTCCTCTGCCTGCTAAAACACAAAGGTTACTTGTTTGATAAAAAAATGCGCAAGAAAATAAAGTTTAATAGTTTACTTTATCACTGCAAATACGCTGAAATAGCTTTACTTCTCGATGTAAATTGAAGCTCCTTACAATAAGTCACCGACCTGAACCGCAAACTTTGTTTCCCTCACTGCAGGTGGTATTTCCAGTGTTTTCTATTTTGGATTTCCATCATCTGCACTGCTTTGTCTTTGTAGAAGTCCTTTGGTTTCTTCGTCTTTTTGTATTCACCAGCCAAGGAGTACATTGTGTGTCAAAACAGAAACAGAAATACCTGGAAAAACTCAGCAGGTCCGGCAGCATCGGCGGAGGAGAGCACAGTTGACGTCTCGAGTCCTCATGACCCCTCAACAGAACTGTTCCATTGAGGGGTCATGAGAACTCGAGAGTTAAACTGTGCTCTCCTCCGCCGATGCTGCCAGACCTGCTGAGTTTTCCCAGGTATTTCTGTTTCTGTTTCTGTATTTGTTTTGGATTTCCAGCATCCGCAGTTTTTTGCTTTTAGTACATTGTGTGTCATTGGATTCTTACCTGGCCCAAGTTGATTGTATTCCTTAAATGTCTTAATCCTTTCATTCATGAAGCATCTTCACAGCAAAAAAAGTAAATGGTAGTCTTCTGTGAATTGATAACATTGTGACAAGAATTATTTAAATATAAATGGGAAATTCTTTGATCCTCCTTAGAATACGGCTAGATTCAAACCATTCCTAAGTCTCTAGCTGTCTGTTGCTGTTGGCGGTGGATTTTCTAATCAGCCATGCAATTTGCAATTAGAGCAATATTAAATTCCCAAGCCTTCAGCAAGTTTGATTTTGAATCTACCATTTTCCCTGTGACCACATTGAATTAACCTAATTATTCTCTACAACCTTTCATGCAGACTGCGGAAATTTCAGAGGAAATAATGGAGGAATCTGTGCATTACCTTTTGTCTCTCCACACTGATTAATCCATCTGGTTATTGAGAAGTGATTTTTATGGTGTGTCATGAGACAGTTGCAATATTTCTAAGTTTGAATTCACAGTGCTGCATTGGATAGTTTAAGGAATAATTTATGACTGAAATCACTGGTCCAGTTTTTCCTGTAGCAGGGCATCTAACAGCTTCCCATGTTACCTATGTACGTTTAGGTTTCAAAGGGTTTTGGGTGGCAAGTTGCTGAAAGTGCGAACTGACAACTCAGTGAGGGAAACAGCATCTGGGACCTGATCGATCAGTTCAAGCAACTGTGTATCTCTTTAACCATCATTGAAGGATTATGAAATAGCACAATAATTGGAAAGGAAGTGTAAATTAGAATGTGTGAACTCATGTTCAAATTTCATACAGAATCACAGTATCTTTACAATGCAGATGGAGACCATTCAGCCTATCAAGTCTGTACTGGCTCTTTGATAGAGCATTCCACCTAGTTCCACTCTCCTACCTTATCCTGTAACCTTGCACATTATTACTTTTCAGGTAGCAATCCAATTCCCTTTTGAATACCTCGATTGAACCTGCCTCCACCACCCTTTCAGGAAGTTTGTTCCAAACTCCACCACCCTCTGCTTGAAAAAATATTTCCTCACATCACATTTGCCAATTATTTTGAATCTGTGCCCTCTAGTTCTTGATGCTCTCTTGAGTGGGAACAGTTTCTCACTATTTACCTGTACAATCCCTTAGGATTTTGAATGCCTCTATCAAGTCTCCTCTCAGGCTTCTTTTCTCCAAGGAAAAGAGTCCCAACTTCTCCAGTCTATCCTCGTAGCTACAGTTCTATATCTCTGTAAAGAAGTAAAGAACATTTAGATTAAGTGAGAGTCGAAAGAGACAAAGGAAACATTAAAAAAAATGACTAAAGTTTAGCATTTTTTAAAATCTCCAACAATAATTGTAATGAGACTCCACACCTGTAATTTTAGACTTTCTGTGTCGGAGAGGTTGATTGGCAGCAGTTAAGATTTACCACTTCAGCAAAATGGTATTTACACTGGAAATGACAAGACTTAATTTTCTGCTGCGAGTTTAATTTGTATCTACCATGCAGATACAGCAACTTCATGCCATTCAATGCATGTCAGTGGTGAGATAAACAGTGAGATGTAATTTTGACAAAGCTAAGGAAGAGTATTGCAACTCGGACAGCAACTTTTGGATATTGGCATTTAAATGTGCATCAACTTCTCGCCTGAATATTTATGTATAAATATTGGCAAGCATCATTAGCCTCACCATTATTTTGATAGCAAAATCTGGCCCATTAAGATAATATGCACTGTGTAAAGATCTTGCTGCACCCAGTGATCTCATAAATTTACACCAAGAATACCTTTTCTGTGTGTTAGCCTGTAAACATTTAAATATCTGTATATTTTTGAACAGGGTTCCTTTTAGTGCATTGTTACTTTATTTGCTTGTTTTAAAAAAGTATATTTATTGTCAAAACATTTTTTACAAATGTATGGGAGTGATTCAGTAACCAATTCATTAAATATAAGTATCTGTGACATAGCCCTTTTCCTCCTTCAGATATTAGCCAGATTAAACTAATTCACTGTATTAAAATGGTGTTAATAACTGAATTGACAAGTAACCCTTAAACTTTCTTCTCACACTTGTGCCTCAAGCAGAATTTAGCTCCTATATTTAGGACCCGATAAGATAGTTAAAAACATTAAACATTTTGTTGACTGAGGGTAGAATTTTCCATGCCCACCGGCGTTGGGCGCGATCAGTGGTGTGAGCGGACAATACGTCAGCGTGAAACCAGTTCACGATTGTTCGCTCAACCCACCAATGGCGGGCCTCGTTTCCCACCATTGGACATAGGGAGCCTCATGGTAATACATCAGCATATAATTATCAGGCTAGTCCGCCGGAATTATCCCCCACCCTCCCCTGCTGGATCGTCTGTCCACGTCCGTGGGTAAGGATGCCGACATGTTTCACAACAGCACATAAAAGGCGTGCACTTGGCGGCCTGCACTTTGAAGGGAACTTGGAGGTGAGTACACAGTAACGTTGTGCAGCGCTCGTCTGTTAGACTTCAAGCTTGAGGGGCTTTGGGGGGTGTCGGGGTTAAGGGCAGACCAGCCGTTGAGTTGACCTGTGGGGGAAGGATTAAGGACAACTCAGCCGTTGAGGTGACCTGTGGTGATGAGAGGTGGGGTGGGGGGGGTGGTGGGAAGGGCAGTCCAGCCGTTGAAGTATTCGGGGTGGGGGGTAGAGTAGGCGAGGGAAGTGGCCACACATTAGGGAAACCTGTATACAATGTTCACTGTCAATGGGTCAAAATCATGGAACTCCCTTCCTAACAGCGCTGTGGGTGTACCTACACAACAGGGACTGCAGTAGTTCAGGAAGGCAGCTCACCACTACCTTCGCAAGGGCAACTAGGGATGGGCAATAAATGCTGGCCCAGCCAGCAAAGCCCATATGCTGTGAATGAATAAAAGAAAAAAAAAAATAAAGTAACCATTCTTCTGAAACTGAGACAGTTCAACTGCAGCCACATTGATATGATTGGAGTTGGGCTTTTAGCTTATCTACCCACTCAAGCAATGCAGAGGCATCAAAGTGACACCAAGTGCTCCAAAGCTTTTCACACCACCCACCCCTACCACCCACCCCGGCACAGACTGCAAAGTCTTGAGCGTTTCAGTGGCTGCAGAACAGTTGGACGACTGCACACATTGTACAATCTTCTCGTTAAAGCTGGCTATGGAGGAGACACTGCTGGAGGGGCTCACAGAGCAATGTCCTTATCCCAGTATGGACCAGTCACCCCCATGGGTCAAGCTAACAGTGAAGCCTTGCAGCACGGGTTAGGAGAATGCTTCCGCCTGAGCTGAAAGCACAGCATACAGTCCAAAGGGCAAAGCTGCCACCAATTGATCGGATGGAATGGAGCTGAGGTGATGGGGTTTCAGGCAGCCATGCAGTGCACTCATCTCTGGCCATCCAAGTGGTGGCCGGCACTCTCTGGGAAGCGTTAAGGGGCCATTACATTTAACTAGGACAGGTTCTTAGTACACCCATGCTAACCATGTGTCTCTCTTTCATCCTGCAGGGGGAGTGCATCAGGATCATGGAGCCTGGTGAACTAGCTGTATGCCTGATGGCCTATAGAGCACGAAGGTGACGGAGGAGAGAGCAACTGAGGCTCCTGGCTGCGCAGAGGCAGGAGCAGCAACCTCAGGAAGAAGTGGCAGCTGGGGCTCCTGCACACACGTCGCCCAAGAGCTGCAGCGAGCTATCACAGGCCGACGCCTAACGACACCCAGGGTCTATAGACACCGTCTTTCATTCGTGCAGATGACTGAGAACCAGTGTCACTGAAGACTGTGCATGTCTAGGGAACTGGTCAGTCACATCTGCCAGCTACTGTAGCACTTGGCGCCACGGGGACATGGAGGGCATCCGCTGCCAGTGGCTGTGAAAGTAACCATAGTACTCAATTCTATGTCAGTGGCTCCTATCAGGGCTCTACAGGTGACCTCTGTGGAATCTCACAAGCCTCCACCCACAAATGCATCCATGAGGTCACAGATACCATCTTTGCAATGGCACACTACTTTGTGCATTTCGCCTGGGACCAGAAAGAGGCAGGATGCAAGAGCGATTGGATTCACCCAGTTTCCCATAGGTGAAGGGTGCGATTGACTGCACTCATGTGGCGCTCAGATCTCCATCACAACACATGGTGGACTAAAACAAAAACAGAATTACCTGGAAAAATTCAGCAGGTCTGGCAGCATCCGTGGAGAAGAAAAGAGTTGACGTTCCGAGTCCAACATGACCCTTCAACAGAACTGAAGTATAGTTAGGAGAGGGGTGAAATATAAGCTGGTTTAAGGTGGGGGGCGGGGGGAGAGAGAAGTTGAGGGTGGGGTGGTTGTGGGGACAAGCAAGCAGTGATAGGAGCAGATAATCAAAAGATGTCACAGACAAAAGGATCAAAGAGGTGTTGAAGGTGGTGATATTATCTAAGAAAAGTGCTAATTAAGAATGGATGGCAGGATACTCAAGGTACAGCTCTAGTGGGGGTGGGGTAGAAAGACTAACAAGGTATTAGTTGTAGATTTAAAAATAATGGAAATAGGTGGGAAAAGAAGAATCTATATAAATTATTGAAAAAAAGGGAGGGGGAGGAAACGGGGTGGGGATGGGGGGAGGGGGAGTTTAAGATCTAAAGTTGTTGAATTAGACTACATCAACCGCAAGGAGTTCCATTCGCTGAATGTGCAGTTGGTGTGCAACCACCAGAAATGCACCCTACAGGTCTGCGCGTGGTTTCCAGGGAGTGTGCATGATGTCTACATCCTCAGTCGGTCACAGATCCCTGGATTCTTCCAGTGTCCACAGAAACTGCAGAGATAGTTCCTCAGGGACAAGGGCTACCCGCAGAGACTGTGGCTGATGACACCCGTGCGTCGGTCTCAGACTGCAGCAGAGCGACAGTATATCGAGGCTCATGCAGCAGCTCGCAAGTTGGTGGAGCAGACCATCGGGATGCTGAAGATGAGGTTCCGGTGCCTGGACCGGTCTGGTGGAGCTCTGCAACACAGTCTGTAGAGGGTGTCACACATCATTGTAATCTGCTGTGCCCTTTACAACCTGGCGCTACAATGGGGAGAGGAGCTGGCTGAGGAGGAGATGGAGGAGCTGCACCTCTCCTCTGATGAGGAGGGCACCGATGAGGGTGAGGAGGCCCTTGGAGGTGATGATGATGCCGATGAGACCCTCGAACTGGCTCGATGAGGCAGGCGTGCTCGGGAGGCCCTCATAACAGCTAGATTTGTGGAGGATGATGATGACATGCAGTGAGGTGACCCCATAGTTCCTCACAATGCATCTGTGAACGTTTGACTCCAGTCTGGCTTATGGCAGCGCAAATACCCTCTGAGAATGCACCTGCCATGGAAATGCAGTGGAGGCCCTAATCATCGCTCGATTGCAGGAGGATGATGATGACATACAGTGAAGACACTATAAATCTTCACACAGCCTCTGAGAATGTCTGACTCCTGTCTGGCTAAGGGCAGATCGCTTGCACTCTGTGATCAGGGTCATATCATAGAGATGTAGCCATGAAACTTTAGAAGCATCAGATCCTTTGTCCGCCTTCAGCACCTGAGCCCTTCAGGAGCCGGAGCACAGCATCAGTGGTCACAGATGCTGAAGAGATGGGGCCAGCATCCCCCCTTGAAGGTGCTGAGAGCACACAGAGATCCTGAGAAAACTTTATGGTGCCTGCCCACTACATTCTGGCAGCAATGACAAGCGTCACTGAGGTGCAGGCATCAGTAATGTTTCCAGGGAGCAAGAGACAAGACCATCACTTTGATATGAAAGCTGCACAGAGCAAAGGGAAGAGGCCTGGACTGAGGCCTGAGCCTTTATCTTGTGCAGAAAGGTTTCACATCTGAGTGAGAAGAACACTGCTCATCAGAACAAGGAGTCTTAGGCAGGGAGACATTCTTGGGAGTTTATTGACAATAGTGAACATTATGTACAAGTGATTAACACCCATGCCCAGGCTGTGCAACTAATTCTCCTTAACTTCCCTAACCCTGCCACTACGTGGGTGCTCCCTGGACATCCACAGCGGAGGTGGAGGTAGCCTGCTGACTGTGACGCCCTGTCTGTGATGATTTTGGCAGGCATCCTCTGGAGGGCTGAGGCTTGGAGGGCCCCGGCCTGCTTTCGGGGTCCTGCTGTGTGGCAGTGGCACCTTCCTCGGTCTGTGGAGCTGGAGCTGCTGAAGTTACAGGAAGAGGGGAGTCTGATGGGCTGGACACTCGCTGCATCACCTGGATGGATGGGCCCGTAGTGTGCACCTGCTGATCCTCCTCCCTATGCTGCCCAGGTGCCCCAGGCTGATTCCTTGTGGAGCATGGGTAGCTGGAGTGAGATCAGCTTCCCAGCACTCCTCTCACATACGCACTGATGCCAACTATGGCACCTGTGATGGAGTTGAGCCCACGCAGCAGTGCAGGAGCAAAGTCCTGGACCAAGGCCTCCGTGGCGGCCACCATCCTACCAGTGTTGACCTTAGTGCATTGGCATGCCAGTGCTGTCACCTCAGACCAAAGGCAGACGGACTCCTCCATCTTGCCTTGCAGTCTGAGGAGTGCAGCAGACCTCCCTTCTTGATGTTCCCGAGCTTGCCTTTGCAGCTCCAGCAACTATGACACGACCGAGTCCAGAGGCTCATCATCTGACTCAGACTCAGCAAAGTTCTGTCCTCCAGCAGCCCTCCAAGTGCCAGAAAGCTGGGAAGTCCCTGCCTCCACCCGGTGTGGATCGGAAAGTGCAATGTGCTCACCAGATTGTGATTCCGGGGCTATTCTAAAGCTAGATCCCACCGAAGTGTGTCTCTCTGCGCTGGTGGAGGGTGTGGGTGAGCACTGTGACGGAACTTCAAGGAGGGTGCCTCCAGATTCCTCTTCAGCGTTTTCTTCGAGGCTTGTTTGGAGGCCCTGGGTCATGGACTCCGTTGGTTGTTTTGCACATGTGCCGTGAAAGCAAGGGGAGATAATTAGTGCATGGCAGTAGCCTGTGAAAGAGGACACATCACTCACAGCATGGTTGTCTGATGCATGTTGCACTGCTGAATCCTGACTTGGTAGAGCACTGCCGACCTCACCGTCAGCACAGGACCAGTCCAGATCCTTGCCGGCCAGCTGTATGGCTCTGTTTTCAAAGTCTGTGAGGACCTTGATTTCGGGCACTCCGCCCCCGGTCTGTGACCTCTCCCTCTTGTGTGCCAGCTTGTCCTGCATGAACAGAGATGGAGAAAGTATAAGCAGGATGCCTACTAGGTCAGACAATAAGTATGCCTGGCCTGTGTGGATGGTGAGTGGTCCTATGGACGGGATGAGGACTATGAAGGTGAGTGTGAGAGGGTGACTGGTGGTGTCCCTTGAACCGGCAGTGAGTGAGGGCCCTGTGGACGTGTGGTGGGTTTTTGAGTGTGTGAGTTGAGAGTGATGAGAAGAGTGACTTACCCTGGCGGAATGGAGGAGATCATTCATGCTCTTGCGGCACTGGGTGGCTGACCTCTTTTGTAGGGCGTTGGCGCTGACCACCGCTGCCACTGTCTCCCAAGTTGGGAAAGTGCTGTCGCTGCCCACCCTGCGGCCAGAGCGGAGGTAGAGGACATCCTGGCGGGCCTCCACGGCATCCAAAAGGCACTCGAGGGACACATCGCTGAATCTGGGGGTTGCAGTCTTCTTCAGTTTCAGGGCCATGTCTTCCGTGCAGCACTGGTCGCCTGGAAGCACTGAGATATGTGCTTGTGGTTGAACTTTAAATATGGCGCCTGGCGTGATGCAGTGGCAGGGTGATGGAAGGGTGGGTGAATGAGAGCTTGCTCACCATGGAAATGGTGTGTTTCCTGGAATGCATAAATAATGTGCCGGGTTTGGGACCATACAGTGTGAAAACCTGCCCGCGTGGCCGACGAGTAAAACGTCGTTTTACCCGCCCGCTACTGCTCTTAGTGTAAATCTGGGAAAATTCCGCCCTGAGAATAGTTCTATTCCAAAATTGTCTATCTATTTAAAACTTTTGAGAGTGTTTTTAAAATCCAGAATGCTAGAGTAAATCAAGAAATGTTGTATGATTCTGCATATTTGGTACTGTTTGACAAGGTGAATAAAAAATTCGTTTCAGTAATTTAGCATGGAAGATATTCATATTTACATCCAGTCAGAGGCTGGGAACTCTGAGATGAGCAACTCACCTCCTGTCTCCCCAAAGCCTGTCTACCACCTACAAGGGACAAGTCAGGAGTGTGATGGAACACTCTCTGCTTTCTTGGATGAGTGCACCTCCAACAGCACTCAAGAAACTCTACACCTTCCAGGACAAAGCAGCTTGCTTGTTTGTTACTCCATCCACCAACCCAAACATTCACTCCCTGCACCACTGCTCACAGTGGCAGCAGCATGTACAATATACAAGAAGCCCTTAAGCAACTCACCAAGGCTCCTTCAACAGCACCTTCCAAACTCACAACCTGTACCACCTAGAAAGTCAAGGGCACAGACGTGTGGGAACACCGCCACCGACAAGTTGCCCTCCAAGTCACGCACCATTCTGACTTGGGATAATGTTCACTGCCGCTAGATATAAATCCTGGAACTCCCTGATAGCACTTTGAGTGTACGTACACCAAATAGAATGCAGCGGTTCATGAAACTGGCTCATTTCCACCATCTCAGTGGCAATTAAGGACAGGCAACAAATGCTGACCTTGCCAGCAATACCCACATCCCATGAAAGAATGGAAAGGAAGTAAAAAATTATAAGGGTTTTTTAAAAAATGAGTTAAGGATTTTGCTGGTATACGTAAAACAAAAGAATCTTTATTGGAGTGAAGAATGAAATCCAAGTGTGTAGTTTTTCCCTTTTTGCAGTTGTGTCCTTGCTCTGCAGCCTTCCTTAACTGAAATGGTTTGGCTCAATCTGTGATCAATTGACGTCTATCTACAACAGCCTAAGCATTTGAATTACTAGTAATAAGTATTTTAAATCATGAAATCAAGTAGATTTATAGTCACTGCAATAAGTCATTGCCGTAAATTGAAATCCTTTTTCTTTTGCCCAAAAAGGGAGACTTCAATTGAAATTGTGTAATTGATTATATATAACGTCACAGCAGCGGGAAATTGTGACTGAGTGAAATCTACCTCTAACTTCACCAGCTAACCAAATGCATGCTAGACTATTTAACAGGGGCCCTTTTTTTAAAGACAAGAAAAGACAGTGACTAAGGATGACTGCCACAAGTCACCTGATTTATGGAATTGTAAGTTGATCTTTTCTGGAAAGCTACTGCATAGATTGCACTATATACAGCAAGCAGGACTTTAAGAACTGGATTTACCAAGCAGAAGCAGAGGAATCTGGGGAAGTTGTTCACCCAGTTCAAGAAAGCAAGTACCCAAGATCTACCAATGGACCAAGATCTTATGAGAATTACAACATTTTCTACATCTACTTGCTCCACGGAACCAGATAACTTCAATTGGCCACTATGTTTAATCATCTTCAACTCGAAGACATGCAAAGGGTTTCTAACCATATATTCTTTGAACTTTATTTTAGATTCTAACCTGCCTTACTTTTGATACCTGTGAGACGTCACATCTTTTATTATCTTTTCTCGAGTTTAGTGGATAATAAACTTGCTCTTTCTTTGACTCCAGGAAACCTCGTGATTGGCCCCTTATTGTTCAATGCTTAGATAGTAAAAAAAAATACATTTGGATTTGAAAAATGCATCCATGGGGAAGAGAAATTTAAAAACCTTTGTTGTGACCAACGGAGGAGGCTATATAGAGGGGAACCAGTTCACTCCTTCTCATTTGTAACAATAGTGCTACTTGCTCAAGTAATTTTTGATTCTTTCATATATTCATAGAAATCTATTTTCTGCTCTTTGTCTCCAATCACAATCTTGGTGCATCTGCAGCAACCCTTGTTGTCTTTCAGCTGGAAGATCATTGAGTTTGGATAATCTGAGGCGATGCATGGAAGCCCCATGGTTTCTTAGCCTACCATAACTGAAATGGAAATTTCATTGAGAGAAATGTTAATTTCATAGTAAGAAGAATAGTTTGAAATTGCTGTTTAGCAGAACTCTTGTCCTCTGGACCTGAATGGGTGATAACGATTTAACAAACTGTTTCACTTCCAACTTTATTTATTTTCCAAGGACCGTTTCACTCATATAATATGTACACACCTAACCTATTTGTAGAGCAATGGAACCAGCACCAGTTGGTGTAGCATGCATGCTAATAACTTACTTTTGCAATCATGACACTGAAGATGTTGGGCTTGCTCTCTCAGTGCCTGTCCTGCTTGGAGACTCAACATGACAGTGCTTTTAATCTACTTTTTACTCTTGAATATTAGAGTAGAGTAAATGTGGGCCTTTGCTTAATTCTGTTGCAAACAGTGATGTCTTGGACAGACCTTTGTTGAAGATAACATACTGTGTTCTTAGACTGTGATTATTTATAGAATTGATTCCTTCCTGTCTTGTACTGACTTTATTGCAGACACAGGCCCACTGAATGATATTTTGTACTCTTCACACAGATATTTTTGTTGTGCCTTTTGATCGGAAGATTCTTTGAAGCCTCCAGCTAAGATGAGCAATCTTGACTCCACTCATTAGGGCTCAAATTTTTGCATCTCTTTTATGATCACAGATCTACTTCATATTGGTCTTAGAATGATAGTTGAACCAAACATAGTTCCTTTTGGGTCTTTTCACTGATGGTTCATTGTGTAAGAGGACCAGATATTTTTTAAGTGAAGGTTAAATAAACTTGACATTCTGAAAGCTCATAATGCCAGTTGGATTGTATGGTTTTAGAACAATTGCTTTAGCTATAAATACCACCCCAAAAGTAGATTAGACCAAGTAATTCTGGAACAAGTTCTTTCATTTATGCATTTCTCATCAGCAGTTACTTAATTATATAGAAAATAAAGAAGAAAATGTTCAGATCAGAAAAGTTCACTTTCTTATATGTAGAAATAGTTCCCTAACCCAATCATGTCAGCCTGTTTGACAGCAATGCGGTATTTTTATTTAAGTTTATGATGGAACTTAAAACTATAATGAGTAGCTTCTTGTCTCAAGTTGTGTTGCAAAATAAATAATTAAAGGGCAGAAGAAAGATGGAAACTACCACAGTCGTCTTCACAGAACAGCACATGTCACATTCCTCTGGCTCTGCTTAACTGAACACTGTACAAAGGACCAACTATAACAGCACACAGACAGCACTTTGCCATATACTGAACAAATTCCACAGTCACATGAAGGAGATTGCATTGAGTTTACTGTTTTTAGATATCCGTACTACTGCTGAAGTTAAGAGCTCTCATTTTTTTCTAGCAATTTAGAAATATATTTTTACTTAAAGAATAGGATGGGGTGTGACAGAGGGACACAAGTTTCTGTTTCAGCCTTAACCAATAATTGTAATGTTTGGATAATCTATATTTGTATGGATTTTCAAATTGAGTGGCCCATGGCAATAGACTGTTTTGTCTGGGATACACAGATAGTAAGAGAGAAAAATGCAGCAGGAGAGAAAGAAAATTGTTAGTGGGAGGGTGAAGGACACTGGTATGAGTGGAACCCTCACAAAATTAATTTAAGGATTGCTCTGCCCTATTAGTGAACCTGTACAGAGTGAAATGGAGCGATAGGGATAATTCTGCAACCGTTGGCCCAGTGGAGAGCTACATTAATAAAGATTGCAGCTACCTCACCATTGCCCTTGTATTGGTAGTTTAAAGTGTGATAGCTGCAGATAACTTTTTAACTATGCTTCAGTTGAGTTTACTGCTGATATTAATGATTTCCAGTAGATTCTTTACGTGGTTTTTCCACTGTTGGACTTTGGTTCTATTTTCTTCTTCGCTCTTTTTAAAAAAAATAAACACTTCAATTTTTTTTATAACTTTCTAACAAATTGTGATGACCCATGTATCACAGTATCTTTACAGTGCAGAAGGAAGCCATTTGGCCCATCGAATCTGCACTGGCTCTCTGGAAGAGCATTCCACCTAGTCCCACTCCCCTGCCTTATCCCCATTACCTTGCATATCCTCTCTTTTCAGGTAGCAATCCAATTCCCTTTTGAATACTTTGATCGAACTTGCCTCCACCACCACTTCAGAAAGTTTGTTCCAGACTCTAACCACCCCCTAGGTGAAAAAAATTTTCTTCACATCACATTTACTCCTTTTGCCAATTCTTTTGAATCTGTGCCCTCTAGTTCTTGATGTTCTCTTGAGTGGAAACAGTTTCTCACTATTTACCCTGTTCATATCCCTCAGGATCTTGAATACCTCTATCAAGTCTCCTCTCAGCCTTATTTTCTCCAAGAAAAACCATCCCAACCTCTTCAATCTATCCTCATAGCTATAGTTTGTCATCCTAGGGATCCTCCTTGTGAATCTGCTATGTACACTCTCCAATGCCTTCACATCCTTCAAGTATGGTGCCTAGAACTGGGTGCAGTACTGCAGATGAGGCGTAACTAGTGTCTTATACAAGTTCAACATGACCTCCTTACTCTTGTATTCAATGCCTCTGTTAATAAAACCTAAGATACTTTATGTTTTATTAACTGCCCTCTCAACGTGCCTTGCTATGCTGTGCTGGAAAAAGCCTGAATTTTCTGTTGTGTAATGCCCCTTTAAGACCAAAGTGGGCAGGGTAGTAATCTGAAAGAGGGTTATTATGTTTCCCGATTATGACATAATTAAATTCCAAGAAATGCCCATGTGACCTGAGGTTGCCATGGGGATGAACAGCTAAGAAACAAAGAGTAAATAGAAAGCTAATTGCAGTGGGGTTGACTCAGCCTGTTTTTAGTTTGACAGTTCAGAACACACTGAGAATTTGTGTAAAGAGGAAACAAGCAAGGTTCTCTCCGAATGGAACTGTTTTCTGTTTGGCAGTTTTTGAACAGATCCTGGTGTTGAAGCAGGTTTCTGGTGCAGAGACTGTGTTACTGTGTGTTATCCAGTTAGAAATAGTAGAGAGCTGAAGACAGGAAGGGCTATGGTTTGTGGATCAGAGAAAACCCATTGCTGCTGTTTGTGTTGCCACTGAATCGGTCTCCACAGGAATTGTAACAAAATCAAAATGAGTATGTATTTTTAAGCTTTTGTTTGAGAATGAATGAGCCACTCAATTGCTATAAATGATGAAAGTTCAAGAGTTTTGACCCATCTCATCTTTTTTTGAACTTTTTCTAAGTCTTAATGATATCCTACACTATGGAGTTTGACTCTACCTTTTTTTAGAAGCAACAGATAACTAATTTGCTCCTATCCTGTTTAGCAATGCAGTATGGCAGTTGATGGCTAATGTAGTAAACCTAAATGTTTCCTGTTCATTTATGTTTCCCTATACAAATGAATAGGCTCCTCCGAATGAAGGGAAGAGAGATAATTACAGGGCACTATCCCTTAAGACTTACCTTACAATAGCTATGTAACTTATGTTAACTCTCAGAGTATATTGTCTCTTATTCAACATTCACATCTTGCTCCTGGTTTGTCCTGTTATCAGTAGTTCTGATGTTTTATGCCAAGAACAACAATAATTTTACTGATCAGCAGTTAATTCTCTTATGATTCATTTCACTAATTATCAGATTATTACCCTTATCGAAGTTCTTTTAGACAGATTTGTATATGTTTTCAGTCTTCACCTCTGCTGTGATGCAGTCTTGGCATTATTTCATTAAAGGAATGCGATTTATTTTCATCAAGGGTAGAATTTTGCCCTTGTTGGGCAGGCTCAGCGGGAGCGGCCGGGATGCTGATCGCTATCCGCGATCATGCCGTGACCACAACCTTACGCTGGTGGGCCAATTAAGGCCCCCCCAGTGTGAAACGCGTGCTGCAGCGCTCAGAATTGCCTGTGTGGTGCGGGGGAGGAGGGCGAGCGCGCAGGTTCACCCATGCCTGCGGGTGTGCACAGGAAAAGCTCCCTGATGCACAGAGCTGCCTCAGGGAAATGAAGATTTTTGAAAATAAAAAAGCAAGATTTAAAAAATGTTAACAACATGTCCAATCATGTGACTCTGTCATATGAATGGGGGCATGTTAGAAATGAGTTTGAAAATTAAAAAAATTTTTTTAATGTCTGATTGAAACCTCATCCCACCCATGGATGAGATTTCGCAAATATCCAAAGGCCACATGGCCTTTTCGCCTGCCCACCAACCGTAAGGTTGGATGGGCAGTGAAAAGCTTAATTTAATTAGATCTTTAATGGCCTTAATAGGCCTGTTAATTGTCGGTGGGTGTGCTACCGTCTCATGTGCACGCCCGCCGACAGAAATATTGCGCGAGTGCTTGGTGACATCGGGACACTCGCCTGACATCGTCACACGTCATTTTACGCTCATTCGGGTTGGGCGCACGTCCGCCCGACGGGCGCAATATTCTGCCCCAAGTTTCTCCGTCGAGGTGCACTTTATTCAATGTTATTACTCTGGTGAAATTACTCTGCCAACTTTTTCAGCATTTCAATAAATCAATGCTGGTGACTAGCAATTTGACTAATACAGGTACCGGGCCATTTATCCGGCATCCCAAAATTTGGAAGGACCCGAAAAACGGCTATGTTTGAAGCTTGCATCCTGGGTAGCAATTTGAATAAAAACCTTTTATTCTTTATTTTTCGTACTTTATTTTATGGATTATAAGTACATGCTAGGCCTAGGATCCAAAATCTGTAAAATCCTCAAATTCGTCACACGTCCGGTAGCTGTATCAATAAAAAGGACCTTCATAGGTATTGAAGAACTGAGGCATTTAAACATAACAAGAGCTTTTGGAATGCTTAGTCTTAGGATTTCTCAAAAGACTTCAATATAGCTAATTATTGTTCTACTCTAAGTTTCTTGATCTTGATTTTTATTAAATTAAGGTTTTGAAGAAAATATTTTATAATCCCTTAACCTGGCAGCATTGGCATATCAAATAACGAAAATTTGTTGCGAAGAATATAACATTGCTTTTCAGGTGTACTTTATTGTTTGGAATTTGCCCTGTCTAAATTTGGGTTTAATTTTTGCCCTCGCCTCGTCCCTTGGTATAGCACTGCCCGTTAAGGAAATGACTAGATTTTGCGCCTCTGCTGTTGTCCTTCTGTAAACAGCTACTAGGCACTGAGAGGCATCTTGGGTTAAGTTATATGTTTATTTTTCCTTGCCCTCTTGGGAAGTATCTAATCTTGGCACTGCCCTTTTTTCTTCCTGTTAACCTGGCTTAGATGTTGAATTTGGCTAGCGGGAACCCTTGGTGTAAACCCATGCATTGCATTACCCTAAAAGATTACCCAGTTAAACAACTAGCTTGTCTTAAAGGGAATGCAATTTTTTATTTTTGAGCTGATTTCATGATTGAAATTGATCAGCTTTTTGAACAATCTTAGAATTTCTCCTTTTGCAAAGCAACTCTTAACCAACTTGACTATAAAGCTGGGTGAGTTGCATATCTCAAAACAGCCAGTTGATGAATGATATTGATAGAAGTTGGGAAATTACATATGGCATGGTTAAAGTTAGAATGCAAAATGAAAAAAAAAAAATAGCCAAAATAAACTAATGGAGAAAATATAACCATCATCATTAAAATAAAACCTAGGGGATGGGATGGAATGGGGTGAGGATGGAGCCGTAAGACCTTATCTCAAAGAGAGGGTAGACAATACAGTCATCTAATAGTATAGTTTTACGTGTACGTAATAGATGGCCAGCAGAAAGTTACAGGCCGGTAACTGAATTGAACATTCTATTGCCGCCCCAAACCATGAGAGGGAAGCTGGAGTGGGCCATGAACATCAGCAAAACCACAGCATTGAAACCTGCTTTGACTTGCTGCTAAGCATTTTTTTTTTCAATTTAATCATAAAAATGACAGTACATGAACAAAAACATTTTTGAGAAATTTCAGTCACAAAATTGTAATGACGTTCTTACTTAAAAAAGCCAAAACATGTTTTGTTAACAAATATATTTTTCCTTGGTAAACCAGTGGAAATTTTGAGCTAACTGCATTTAGGGTTACATAGTTTTCATCTTCAGCTGTTTGATTTAAATTAATTTTAACTTTGGCTGTTTTAAATAAACATAACATGGACAATAAAAATAGAATGATTGGAGTTACAGTGAAATAGGGGCTGAAGAGATTGGTAGTGTAATATTACCATTTTTTTTTGCCCATGGTAGTGAACTAAGGGAATATACAGTGAAATTGCGATGAGTCAAACTTGGATGATACAGAATTATGGTTATATCAAAGGCGTCTACATTCCTGGCGGTAGAATAGCAAATCCCATAGAATGATCACTGTGATAAGCCAAAATTCTGCGCTGGTAACTCTGGGTTAGCCCAACTTGTCTAAGCTTGTCATATGACCATGAAGCAGAAAGCCGACATTGTGAAGGAGTGGGAGATTCTGCCACCGAGCATGTCTGCCATTATGAAACACAAGGTGAACATCTTGGAACAGTTCAACAAGAGATGCCCTGGGATTTTGCACTGTAGCACGAAAACACCAAAAACATTTTGACTGCATTGATGACATGGTGGACTGTATCACTCATGTGTGAAGACAGCACCATAAGAGGAAAAAGATTAAGAGTTTTTTTCTGCAGCTATCTCCTGACATTTTTCAATGCAAAATTCCTGCCTTTTACAAGTTCAGGTTATTGTAGGGCGTGAACAAATTGAATAGAGACTTTTTCTCACATTTACTGCTTTACTGTGTTTTCATTTGGCATTTGAATCTGTTGTTTTTGACATAGACTGTGTTTGTAAGCATATCAGGTTAAATGGAGCTACATTCAGGTGGGAATGGGGCCTCTTTGGCTATCATTAAGTTCTGCTTAACACAAATTTGTGGGTGGATCCCCCAGGATTCGACTTACCAAGATTTTACTGTATACATTTTATCTGGATATGTCCTATAAATTATCTAGAACCAAAAATGCACTGATTGGATTGTATATTTAATTTAAATTGGAGTTTCTTCATTGCTGTGCAAAATTGGTGCAAGTTGTCAATTTGTTGAGAAATCATGAACCAGCAATGCAATGTTTCAGAACAATAACTTACATAGTCGTTTGGTAGTACAGAATTTGAGTATTGCTGAAAGAAGAGACATGCCTAAGCTTTTCATCTTGCTGTCATCACGACACTCGCACGCATACCAATATAAGGGTGAAAACAACAATTTATACTGGGCACATAGAGTGCTGATTGGTTGGCAAGTTGCGTTGCCATGGAGAATGTACCACTGATGGTGACTTGACAGTTAACTGTCAAGAAATGTTTGAAATTTAAACCAAGCAGCTTGACCCTGATTGGTCAAGGCATTGTCCTGAAGAATGAGTCAGCGAATGGCTATCACTTATTTTGTTTAGCCGAAACAGGCGCAGTGTATGTACATGTTCTTTCTGTCTGCAAAGAACAGGGCCCTGTGCATTAATATATATAGCTTCCAGTACATGCAAATGCACCACATTGCGAGCCCGACTGACAATCTTAAATTGGTTGTCAGCGTAATTCTTAGCATTGAGGATTATTCAGCAAATTTTGTCCAATCGCGGAATCACATCTAATATTGGATGCTGTGTTTTGAGTTTTGCAAGCACGGGCTGGTTGGGTACAGTCTGTACCTTGCCCGTTGCGAACAGCATGCTTAAAAACGTATACAATGCCTATACTGTAGAAAAGAATGACCCAAGTTGTTTCACCGAGGCATGAGGGAAAAAGGAACACTGAGCATAAGGTGAGATGATCAAAATCTGGGTCAAAGAGGGGAGTTTTAAGGTTGGTCTTAAAGGAAGTGTGTGAGTTGGAGGAGTATAAGGGCAGAATACCAGAACATGGAACCTAGGATGCTAACGAATGCTTTAAGCTATTATTGGGGTTAATTTAACAGAAGAATGGGAATTTCAAATTTGGGGCAGTGAGGAACTATAGCTACTGTACTACAGTGTGACTGGGATGACTGACAAATTGGATTAGGCGTGGGGTAGGATACTAGCAGCACACTCCTGGATGAGCTGAAGTTTTCAGAATATGGAGGTTGGGAGGTTAACCAACCGAACATTGGAATAGTCAGGTCTAGAGATAACAAAGGCACAGTATTTTTAGTATTGTAATAAAGGTGAAAACTTGATTGGAGATATTCACATATGGAGTTGCCGGAAGGATGAGCACAGATTTTTTTTTTGGTGGGTGGGGGGGGTTGGCGGGCGACATTTTAAGCAGTTTGAAGAGGAAAGTAAAATTCAAAATGGGGCCTTATGAACACAGATCATGTGGGTTTTTTAAGGAATGGGGTGATCTGAAAGAGAAGAACAGGACCTGAAGAGAGAGAACCAATCAGAATGTCATCTAGCATGGAAACCAAGAAGGTAAGTGGTGAGCAGTTTACTGGGAATGAGAGTGAAATCCAGAGAACAGGCCATGGTGCTCTTGCACATGATGAACTCTGAGAGGCCATGATAGGAAGGAGACTGAAGAAAGGTATTGGTTCAGGGATATGGTGGAGAGGAATCTTGGTGTGGTTGCCTCCCTGGGGAATGGGAATGCAGCAAAGGCAATTAAATAGATCATCTTAGTGACAGAGAAGTCCATGAGTTCGCATTTGTTGGAGGTGAGGACGGAGGAAGACTTGAGGGGGGATTTGAGAAGGGAGAAAAGAAAACAGGTGCTATCTTTGCATTTGTGAATGATTCCATAGTAGAAAGTGGGCAGAAGAGAGCAGGATCTGATCCCGCTTGATGTGGTCCAGCCAGATATGATGATGGATAGCTAAACCACGTGCAGCATAGGTTCAAGTTGGGCTTGTGAAAATGAAGATGGGGACCATAGCAGGGTAAATGACCAGGATGGGAGAACGTAGGAGTTTTACTAAGGACAAGGGTATCAAGTGGTGGTGAGGGAATGATGAAGAAAATTGTCAGCTGCAGAAGTATCTAGGCAAATGGAGGGCCAGAGGCTGGAGAGTTTGGGGTTAAAAAGTGCCGTTTTAAGTGATTGAGGAAGTCTGTTTCTAGGGGAGGACGGAGAAAAGTGGGGTTAGACGTGGGTGGAGGCATGTAACTCGTGTGGGATACAAAGTAGTGATCAAAGGTAGCCTTGTTTGTGATTGAGCCAATGGGATTAGATAAGGATTTAAGTTGACATGATTAAGGGGGTGACTGTGATAATGTGTAGGAGAATTTATTTGAAGAAGAGGTTAAGGGGTGACATGAGATCAGTGTAGAGAGTTGAGAAGGGGGTTCAAATCATCGTTGAGGAAGGGAGGATATTATGGGTGAGAAACCCAAGGTGTAGCTTGGGGTCATAGTAAAAAAAAAGACATAAAATTATAGTTCTCCTTACTGCAAAATTAAGCTCATTTAAGTCCAAACATACTGTGAAATAATGAAGAAGTAATTCTATCGGTCATAGGTGGTCTTGCTTAGAGATTTTTGTCAGCCTTAGTGGAATCTAAGTTTTTCAGTAGTTACATATATAAGTTCTGATTCATTTGTACATTTAAACAAAATAAACTGTATTAACGTTAACTATGTCAGTCTCTTTAGCAGAGCAGTAGCTTGCTGGCACGTGTTACCCTTTCTGGATTTATTTTACAAGTTTAACATTTCACATTGAAGTGAAACATTTCATTTTGTTGACCAGACGAATGTCATGAGATACTTTTTCATCACATTTGGAATGCTTTGAATTTAGTTCAAATAAACATAGGAACATTAGGAACAGGAGTAGGCCGTGAAACCAGGTTCGGGCCTGCTCCGCCATTCAGTCAGATCAGGGCTGATTTGCATCTCAATTCCTTTTCTTATTTTACTTCAAATCTTTTGATGCTATTAGCTATCAAAAATGCTCTCAGTGAGTGATAATTTCCCCAAAAGCTTTAAGTTTAGAAAGGAAGTTTGTAATAGAAATTATACCATGGTTTCTGTGTTGTGGCATGTGCTGCATTTACATGTAAACATTCAAGCTGCTTTGGAATGTAGAGGTGAAAAGGTTCTCTTTAGAAATTCCTGCCCTATCTCGAGATATATTAATTTCCAACGTTTTACCTGCTGAAATATTGCAATATCGAGAACCACTAATTGGGATCTTAAGCTCAGTGTAAGCAGGCATGTTTTCTGTGGCAAGAATCTGCAGATTTTAGTCAGAGGAAGGATTCAAGATTTTTGTTTGTTAGTTGATAATCCGTCCTTCATATTTATAGTTGTTAGGCTACCCTTATATTCTTTTCAAGTAAGGCAATTAAAGAAGTAGAATCAACCAAAAGTGCCAAATGGGTGATCTTATTCTGCTTTCTCCTGAGGCCCCCACCATCAGAGATACTAATGTGTGACAAATTCAGTTTACCAACATAACATTAAAAAGTGACTAAGTGTACTGGATACAACAAAGATGATGAGCTGTGAGAACTCACTACTCCAGCCAAACTTTTTCAGTACAACTATATGACACGGGCATCTACCTGACAAAGTGGAAGATTCTTCAAAGATGCCCTGTCTAAATAAAAATACAACAGACCTAACCTGACCATTATCATCCCATCAGCATTCTTTCAATCATTGCTAAAGTGATGGAGGAAGTCATCAATAGAGTCATCAAGCGTTACCTACTATCAGTACAAAAGTAAAATACTGTGGATGTTGGAAAAATTTAAAAAATAGAAAATGCTAGAAGCATTCAAGAAGTTGAGCAGCTTTGTGGAAAGAAAAAGTTATTATTTCAGGTCATTGGAAGGTACTATCAATATCTTGCTCCCGATGCTCAGTTTGGGCTCTGACAGAACCACTCAGTTTCAGACCTCGCCATACCTCTGATTCAGGCATAGATGTAAGACCTGAATGCCAAAGTAGAGATAAGAGTATCTACCCTCTACATCAATACAGCATTCAACTGACTATGGCTCCAGAGAACCTCAGCAAAACTGAAGTGACTTGGGGTCAAAGGGAAAATGCTTTTAGAGACATACCTAATGCAAAGGAAGATGGTTGTGGTTCTTGGATATGATTGCAGGAGTTTTCAGGGAAGTGCCCTCAGCTCAACCGTCTTCAACTGCATCATCAATGATCTTACTTCCATTATAAGGTCAGGAATGGGGCTGTTGAATTCTATTCTCAACTCCTTTGATAAGGAAGAAATCTTTGTCAGCTTACAACAGAAACTAGATTAAACCCAGGCTTGGGCTGACAAATGGCAACTAGCATTCATACCAGTAAGTGTCAGGTAGTGTCCATCTTGAATAAGAGAAAACCTAGCCACATCCACTTTCCCTTCAATGACGCCATCAATGTCTTGAGGGTTTCTGTTGACTAGAAGCTGAACTTTAATAGCTTTAATCATGCAGTGGCCACAAGAGTAGGTCAGGGGCTGATGAGTGTCTCATTTCCTGACCCCTCAAATTAACTCTGTAATTTGAGTGGCTCAAATTAGGAATGTGATGGAATACTTGCCACTTGTCTGATGGGTGGATCTGCAAGAAGCTTGAGAGCATTCAGGACAAAGCAGTTCATTTGATTGGTTTGCTTGCCACTGGGCTCAGCATCCACCATGTGTTTTGGCTCCAGTGTGTTCAGATCACAGGATATAAAGCAGTCACTTACCAAAGCTACTTCAACAGCATCTCTGCTCCCTATAACCCTCCAACCAAGGAGAACATAATTTCTAAGTCCTTCAAGTCGCACGTCATTCTGACTTGGACATATATCATTGTTTCTTCATCGTTGCTGGGTAAGAATTCTGGAATTCCACCCCAGCATTATTGTGGGAACATTGTCACTTCAAGTGGTTCAAGGAGAAAGCCCACCACCTTCTCAAGGCAACTATGGATGGGCAATAAATTCAGCCATTTCTGAGTATCAACATCTGCAAAACTAACATTCAGATATTATCTTGCATATGGAATTGGCATGGTTATACTTTAAACTCAAAACTGCCTAATATAACATTAAATGATGTGTTTGGCACCACTGTAGCCTTTCTTTTGAGTTGAAAGTACATACTATTCTCTGAGAATGTACACTATTCTTTGTAGGTGGCCGTTTCCTCTGGTTGCTGCAAATATTGCTCTTGAATAACTACCAGGAAGTATGAGAGCCCAGCCTGGCAAAATGTGACTGTTCAATTTTTCCCTCCTGGCCTGAATAGAGCTGTCGGAACTCTGGTGTCTCGCTGTGTAGCATGGCTGCAACCTGAGACCTATGTACAACGAGTGTTGCACTGTGCACGATAGCACCCACACTGCTATAATCTTGAGCTTGAATTCTAGGGACGATTGCCATTTCAGAAATATGTTACTAGCTGGAATGATTTGCTTCCCAACAAAATCCTAACATGGCAGATTTTTTTCCATGGTCTCAAAATTAAATTTTGCTTTGTGTTGGTTGAAACAAAAATAGCTATAAGAGACTCTGCAAAGGAATCTGAGTTGTTCATATATGGTGTTGACTCAGGGAGGTGCCATGGTGATGGCAGGATGTTGTGGGGGGGAGGATCA
This sequence comes from Cetorhinus maximus, assembly GCF_964194155.1. Lineage (NCBI taxonomy): Eukaryota > Metazoa > Chordata > Chondrichthyes > Lamniformes > Cetorhinidae > Cetorhinus > Cetorhinus maximus. The sequence continues at coordinate 217,694,426 of NC_135880.1, forward strand.
TAAACAGGAAATAGCTTTAAAATTAACATTCTGCCTTTGCTAAATTTCCAATAATTACTTGAGATGCATTATATCCTTGTACTTAAAAAATATTTGTGTACTTACTTGTTTAGCATGACCAAAGTGTGGTGACTTATTTTGCCAGAAATTGTGATATTTCAGTCCTTGAGCCTGTTCTTTATTTCATGTTTCTCACATTCTCCTTCTATTTCCCCAACCTTTCAAACTATAGATCATCTTGTTGCCCATGGACGCATGGCAGAGAAAGAAGCCCGAAAGAAATTCAAGCAGATTGTTGCAGCAGTCCATTTTTGCCACTGTCGAAACATTGTACATCGAGACCTGAAAGCTGAAAACCTGCTCTTAGATGCTAATCTTAACATAAAGATCGCCGGTATGTAGATGTTAATTTTTCAGAGTTCTTAAACTGATGGATTTTACAAAACATAGTTTTGCTTTACATAGATCGAAGGCATGGAGAGAAAATGATATGGATGGGAGGGAATATAGTGTTCAATAAATTTTGATCAACCTAGAATAAAGATTTCACTGTCACCTGTGACCACTGCTTGTGCCTTCTGGATTTCTTCTTAAGTGTGGCACATCAGCATTGCCTTTCAGCACCATTCTTTAATGCCATAGAATGAAGAAATGCTGATTTGGTATCCTACTTCTCTCTTAAAATAGGAATTATCATTTATGGAAGATGAGGGCAGGCAACAATGAGACCATCCAAATCACATGCCTTTGGTTCTTCATGTAACCCATCAGCATTTTTAATTTCTTTACTATCTTTTTGCCTGCTGAAAATTCTTTAGCATCCTAGGATATAGGCGCTCTAGCACAGGTTCAGATCCATTAGTCTATCTTTACATTACTCATTTCACAATGTTTTAGAATATTTAATATGCTAGAAATTTCAGAAAATAAGTTATCCTCCTCATGTAATAGTTAAAACTTGACATCATTCATTAATTAATTCACCACAACTTTACATAGAATTGCATAGTATGTACAGCGCAAAAACTTGCCATTTGACTCAACTGGTCTAAGTTGGTGTTTCTGCTCCACTAGAGCTTTGTCCCATCCCTCTCCATTTATCCCTATTAGCATTACGTTATATTCATTTTCCCTCATATTTATCTAGCTTCCCCTTGAATGCATCTGTACCTTTCATCTCCTTGTGATAGTGAGTTCTACATTCTAAACACTTTCTAGCTAAAGAAATTACTCCGTGACCATCTTATAATTATAGCCGTTGGTTTTGGTCTCCCTACAACTGGAAATATTTCCTTATGCTAGAACTAGACACAAATTCTCTAACTACTCTTCTGTTTCACTAGCAAAAAAGGTTTGTATGTATTTAACATCCTTTCTTCTTTGACCTATGGCCAGAATTTTCCAGCCCTATTGGCGTTGGGCGTCATGGCAGCCATGGTGGGGGGTGACAATATGACGAGAAGGCCAAACATTGGTTTTACACTGTCGTGAAACCAGTTTGTAATCGTCCGTTCCACCTGTCAGTGGCAGGCCGCGTTTCCTGCCACCACACGTCAGGCACATCATTTTAATACATTTGCATCTAATTATAAGCTCTGCTTGCCAGAATTATTCCCCCACGTCAGCATGACTTCGGAACAGCATGCTTCATGACTGCCTTTAAAAGGCGTGTGCCTGGCGACCTGAACTTCAAGGGGAACTCTGAGGTGAGTGCACATAACCTGGCGCCGCTCTTGTGAGCATTGCCCATAGGACATCAAGGAATAGGTGCTGCGCACTCATGGGAGGCACAAAAATTGCTTTTTCTCGGCTGGCTTTCAGTGCGGTAAGGCCTCCAGTGCGGGTCAGACAGTGGGAGGAGGTGGTGGGGGTACGTGCAGGGCAAGGCAGCACAGACAGACTGAAGGAAATACTCAAGCACATGCCAGGGGTGGGGTGGGCTGCGTTGGTAGTGAGGGAAGTGGCTACACACTTGGAAAAGCTGGTCAAAAGTGAGCATTCTTCCACAACTGAGACCGTTCAGCTGCAGCTCCATTGACGTGCTTGGAGTCAGGCCTGTGAGGCTCTCTTGCCCACTCAAGAGCATGAAAGTGCCACCAACTGCTCCAGAACATTTCACCCTTTGGGTGCAGAATGCAAATTAATGCTCATTTTGGGGGGCAGCAGAGCAATTGGCTGACTGGGCAAGCTATATGAAAGGTGGCCATGGCACAGTCACTGGTGGAGGTGCTCACAGCCCCTTGCAATGTTTTTGTTAAGGTGTGGACCAGTGTCCTTTATGGTTTAAGCTAACAGCGCAGTCTTGCAGTACAGGTTAGGAGAATGCCTGGGCCTGAGCTAGAGCGCAGCTTGCAGTCCAATGGCCGAAGCTGCAGCCAGTCGGTCGAGTGGAGTGGACGGAGGTGAGTGGGGTATCGGACCAGTCAATGAGCACACTGCACACTGGCCGTTCAAGTGGCGGCCAGCACTCTCCTACATGCATGAACGGCCTTCAGACTTAGCCAAGAGGGGTTCTTAGTACACTCATGCTAACCCACTCATCTCTCTCTTTGATCCTGCAGGAGAAGAACATCAGGATCATGGAGCCTGGTGATTTAGTGGTATACCTTATGGCTTACAGAGACCAGAAATGAAAAAGAAGAGATCGAGAGGCGCCTGACTCGGCAAAGGGAGGAGTACCTCCCTCAAGATGAAGGGGCAGCAGGACCTGCTGCGTTTGGAGCTGAAAATCCACAGTGAGCTGTCGCTTGTAGGCGCCTCGCTTGACCCAGCCTCTATAGATGGCACCTGTCATTCCTGCAGATGACTGAGAACCAATGTCGCTGAAGACTGCACATGTCTAGGGGACTGGTCGGTCACAAATGCCACCTGCTGCAGGACTTGGGGACATGGATGGCATCCACTGCTATTGGCCATGAAAGTGACTGCGGCACTCAATTTTTATGCCAGTGGCTCCTTCCAAGGCTCCTGCGTGGGATCTTGCAAGCCTCCACACACAAGTGAATCCAGGAGGCCATGGATGCCATCTTTGCAAAGGCACAGAACTTTGTGCATTTCGCTCGGGATCAGGAAAGCCAGGAAGCAAGAGCACTGGGATTTGCGCAGATCTCTGGTTTTCTACAGGTGCAGGGTGCCATTGACTGCACTTAGGTGGAGTTTAGATCTCCGTGGCAACAAGCAGTCAACTACGTCAACCGCAATGCTTTCCTCTCACTGAACGTTCAGCTGGTGTGCAACCACCACAAATGCATCTTACAGGTCTGCACACGATTCTCAGGGAGCACCCATGGCTCCTACATTCTTAGCAGGTCTCAGATCCCTGACTTCTTCCAGGGTCCAGAGAGGCTGCAGGGTTAGCTCCTCGGGGACAAGCGCTACTCCCAGAGGGCATGGCTGATGATGCCTGTGCGGCTGCCTCAGACTGCAGCAGAGTGATGGTATATCAAGGTTCATGCCATGACCCATTCTTTGATGAAGCAAACAATAGGCATTTTGAAAATCAGGTTCCAGTGCCTCAACAGGTCCAGTGGAGCACTGCAATACAGTCGCCAGGAGGTTGGTATGCATCATGGTCACTTGTTGCATGCTCCACAACCTGGCGCTGCAACTGGGGAGGACCTGGCTGTGGAGGAGATGGAGGAGCTGCACTTATCCTCCTATGAGGAGGATGTCAAAGGGGATGACGATAATGAGGCCCTTGAAAGTGAGGATGTTGGCCATGAGGCCATCGCACTGGCCAGATGAGGCAGGAAAGCTCGGGAGGCCCTCATAGCCACAAGATTCATGGAGGATGATAATGAAATGCAGTTAGGATAGTTCTGACATCCTCACCTTGGATCAGTAAACGTTTGACTCCTGTGTGGCTGATGGCAGCGCATATGCTCTCAGGGTTCAGGCTCATGTCATGGAGACGCAGCGGAGGCCAAAATAGTTGCTAGATTCCAGGAGGATGATGACGATGCAGTGAGGACACTCCATAGATCTTCACATTCCCTCTGTGAATATCTGAATCCTGTCTGGCTGTGGGCAGCTCGCTTGTGCTCTGTGATCAGGGTCATAACATGGTGACTCAGCTGTGAAACTTTAAATGTACCTGATTCTTTGTCAGCTTTCAGCACTTGACCCCTTCAGCGTCACTGGTCACAGATGCTGTAGATATGGAGGTGTGGAGGGGGGGAACAGCCCCTCCTCAAGGGTGCTGAGAGCACACAGAAAGAATGACAGGACTATGTGACATTCTGGCAGCAATAACAAGCATTACCGAGGTGCAGGCATCACTAATGTGTCCAGTGAGTGTGAAGCTGGACCATCCCTTTGGTCTGAAGGTTACACACTGCTCAGGAAAGAGGCCATCATCTAAGACACCTGCCTTTATCTCATGCAGGAACTAAGGTTTCACATCTGAGTGACATGAAAACTGCTCATCATAACAAAGAACCATAGGCAAGGAGACATTCTTGGGAGTTTATTTACAATAGTGAATGTTAAGAACAAGTGATTAACATCTGTGCCCAGGCTGTACAACTACATCTTCTTAACCCTGCTGCCAAGTCTTGGTGCTCCCCCAACATCCGCAGCGGAGATGGAGGCAGCGTGCTGGATGCTACGCCTAGTATGTGATGACCTCGACAGGCATCCTCTGGACGGCTGAGATCTGGAAGACCCCAGCCTGTTTTCAGGGTCCTACTGACATCCTCCCTCGGCCTGTGGAGCTCCAGCTACTGGGGTCCTAGGTAGAGGGGATTTGGATGGGCCGGACACTCCCGGAGTCACCTGGGTGGAAGGCCCCGGGGTATGCACCGGCTGATCCTCCTTCCAATGGGTGTCCGAGGCCCCCTGGCTGACTCCTTGAGGAGGGGAAGCTGGTGTGAGATCAAGCTGCCCTGCACCCCTCTTGCGTTGACACTGTTGGAAGCCAACTATGGCATCAGCAATGGAGTTGAGCCTGCAAGGTCTCGATGGTGGCTACCATCCTACCAGTGTTGACCTCGGTGCGTTGGCATGCCGGCGCTCTTACCTGAAACTGAAGGCGGATGGACTCCACCATCATGCGTTGCAATCTGAGGAGTGCAGCAGACAACCTTTCCTGATGTTCCTGAGCTTGCCTTTGCAGCTCCAGCAACTGAGGTATGACTGAGTCCAGAGGCTGCTCATCTGACTCGGACTGAGCAGATTTCTGGCCTCCAGTAGTCTACCAAGTGCCGGAAACCTGTAAGTCCCTGCTGCTGCCTGCTGTACATCAGACAGTGCAATGTGCTCCCCAGTTTGTGACCCCAAGGCTACTTTAGAACAAAGTCCCACCGAAGTGTGTGTCTCTGTGGTGGTGGTGGAGGGTTTGGGTGCACGCTGTGATGGGTCTCCAATTAGGGTGTCATCAGATTCTTCTTCCAAGGTGTCTTCGGGACTTGAGTCGAGATCCTGGGTTGTGGACCCCCTCGGCTGATTCCCAGGTATACGTGGTGCTATGTTACGGCAGGTGATATTTGCCAGGCTGACCAAATCCTGGAGGGAAACTTAGTCTGGCTAGCACAACGATTTCGCAATTTGTATTTATTATGAAAAGGTATGTACATTGAAGTCAGAAGTAAAGAGTCCACTACCACCTTTGGAGATTTCAAAGATTAAATTAAAACATTTATTAACAAAAGAAAAGAAAAAGTTAAAGACAAAAGATTACAGTTACACAGTTAAATTTAGGCTTATAACAGTTCCCAAAAGATTTCTACTTAACTAGACTCCCAACTACACACCCCTTTCAGGCAACAGTCCAAATAGACTCTTAATGTATAAAACATTCAGCAATATTACACAAGCATCCACGGTTTCACAGCTTCTCTCTTTCTCTCACTCGACAATGGAATTCCAAGGCTTTTAACTCTCTGGAACAACCAAACACTTCTCTGGGCTGGCTAGAAGCTGCTACTTCACAGTACACAGTTCAAAATCTCACATGGCCACTCATACAGCTTTCAATCTTTCCTTAAATATGTTTCTCCCTTTTGATTCTTTAAATCCATTGTTTCAAACTTCCTTTGAAACCCAGACTCTTCCAAGTATAAGATCTTTTATGTTTCCATCTTGTCTTTGCTTTTGGATCAATAAAACATGATATCCCCACTGCTTGTTTACCTATGAACTCCTGCAAGATGCAATGGTTTTCCTTGTTACCTTCTAATTCTGCTTTGAAACTCAAATAACCTCTCAACTTATCTAAAAATGCAAATATTCGCTCCTCCATTTCCATTTCGAAATGCCTGTTTACACTTAATCTTTTTGATGATTTAAACCTTGCAATCTGACTGTCTTTAGTTTAATTTAGTTAGTCACTCACACGTAAACATACAAATACAGCCCCCATAAGCCTGCTTCATTATCCCATGGTAATATTAGGAAAAAGATGATAATTCCTTTACACAGCAAGGAGAGATAATTAGTGCATGGCAGGGGATTGCGGAACAGGGGAACTGACTCACAGCATGGCTGACTGATGGATGTTGCACTGCTGGATCCTCACTTGGTTGAGCATTGCTGACCTCACGGTCGGCACAGGAATGGTCCAGATCGTCGCCAGCCTGCTGAATAACTCAATTTTCAAAGTCTGTGAGGACCTTGATGTCGGGCAGCCTGCGACCTCTCCCTTTCGTTGTGTGTCAGCTTGTCCTGCATGAATACAGATGGAGAGAGTGTAAGCAGGACGCCTGTCAGGCCAGATGATAAGGATGCCTGGCAAGTGTGAATGGTGAGTGCCATGGATGGGATGAGGACACAATCCGCAGGGCAGATGAAGGTGTGTGTGTGAGTGAATGGTGATATCCCTTGAACTGGTAGAAAGTGAGATTCCTATGGATGTGTGATGGTTTTGTGAGCGTGTGAGTTGAGAGCGATGAGAGTAGTGACTTACCCTAGTGGAACGGAGGAGATCACTCATCCCCTTTCGGCACTGGGTGGCTGTCCTCTTTTGCAGGGTGTTGGCACTGATCACTGCTTCCACCGCCTCCCATGATGGATTGGTGACCTTGCTTGCTGGTCTTCGCCCAGAGCGGGAGCAGAGGACTTCACAGCAGGCTTCCACTGCGTCCAGTAGGCACCCGAGGGAGGCGTCGCTAAATTTGGGGGGCAGCCATGACCTTTGCAGCAGCTCCTAAGGCTTTAGAGAGTGCTAGCTCTATGCAGGGGCACCCTTTAAATATGGCGCCTAGATTACTGAAGGCCTGAGGTGAGGGCGGGGCGGGCAGACAGCGATTCAGCGTGTTTCCCAGGAATGCATTACTAATGAGGTGGGACGTGCCGGGAATGGGGCAATATGCTGCAAAAACCTGCCCTTGCGGCCGACGGGTAAAACGTCCTTTTTCCTGTCCGCTATTGCACTTTGTGCAAATCTGGGACGATTTCACCCTATGTATGCACTTTCCAAAGTTCTCCCCTACTTCTTTCCTGTAGGCTTTGCGAACTTAGTCCATTTTATTTTGATTTTAATCATGTTATTCATGCATTTGCAGACCACTTGCTTCATTCAACCTTATTTTTCCTAGATGGCTATATTTGTGGCTTTTGATATGTTTTAGAAATTTTACATTTTTTATAATTGGATGTTTTAGCTGATATTATTCATCTCCCTAATTAAATGCAGCCAATTTGGCTGAAAATACTACTTTCAGAGTTGATGATGCAAATTGTACATTGCTTGTAGAAGACACTGGTTTTATGGAATTAATTACCACCCAAACTCCCATGGGAAATCTCAGCCGTTTGGTTTTAAAAGCATAAGAAGCTACATTGTGTTAGTATTTGATTTGACTGTCCTTTATGCTTTAAATAGCGGATGTGCTTTTATTGATGAGTCAACTATTAGCTTCAAGAAATCTTACTTTTTAAAAAATTACCTTCTACTGCTGCTTCTTACTTTAGATTTCCCTTCACTACACACCATTCCTTCGTCCAAAGCACAGGCAGTTGACCTGCAGTTATATCTCTGTCACCATTGGTCTGCAGCTTAATGCTATAACTTGCAAGAGTTTCCTGGGAGAATTTCTTCCATCCCTTGCCCTGCATAGCTCTATTTGTTTGACTCGGAATGGCATTCATAGTAGCCATGGAGAACTTTTGGCCAAAACCATTATTCCACCTGTAAAGATTTAAAGGGCTGCACCTTGTGGTCACAGTACTCTCCCGTTGTAGAGAAAAGGAACAATTTTGGGATATTAAAAATGCAAATTTTCTTACCAGCATTGAATTTCTTGAGACTTCCAGCAAAATTGGTTGTGATGTCACTGATACTAAAAACCCCCATATGCTGTGAGAAGATCCTTTGGAATTGGTGCAGGCCATGACTTTGAACTTGAATGTGAACCAATTTGGAATCTTTATTTCCAGAAGTTTTGGCTTGAATCATCAGTAGTTGCCTGTTTAGTGACAGAAGGTGTAGGGGGGACATGAGGAAGAAATTTTTAAGCAGAGGGTAGTGGGGGTCTGGAATTCGCTGCCCAAGTTGGTGGTAGAGGCAGAAACTCTAAACTTTTTTAATAAGTACCTGGATCGGCACCTAAAGTGCTGTAAGCTGCAGGGCTATGGGCCGGGCGCAGGAAGGTGGGATTAAAAAGGGCACCTTGGTGTCCTCGGACTGGCATGGACAAGATGGGCCAAATTGCCTCCTTCTGTGCTGTAACTTTTCTATGGTTCTATGGTTTAATTCTGTCCATTACAGTATTGGCTGCTGCTCCCTAACACCCACATTGCCAACTGTAGAAATATTGGTCCCCAAACTAATATCTCCCTTTGAGCAAATCTTGCCAAAAATTAGGTCTGCCAAAAAAGCTTTGAAATTCCCTGCTGTTTTAAATTGTTTATAATGTAAATTAAGCTTTCCTGCAAGCAAGTATTGCGATACATTCCACATTTATTTACACAATTTCTTTAGAAATAGGACAGTTTAAACGTGACAAATGGAGTTACAACTTGTCACCTAAAACAAACATCATGCTTCAAGCAGAATTGGAGGGCCTAACATCTTTACTACATAAATGGAGATACGATACAGATCAGTCATTATCTAGTTGAAGAATAAGCTCAATGGAGGCGGGAGTATCAGTGCTGAATGGCCGGTTGCTGTTGCAGCGTTCCTATTCATAAGAAATCTGATCTTGATCATTCATTCATTTATTAATTTAATTCAGTGACTAATGCTTGATGCATTTACTACTGCAATATTTCAGTAGTGATGCCCACTTGCATTGCCACAAAGTGGAGGATAGAGGAGCTCTGTGGATACTTATTCTGCTTGAAGCATGATTTTCCAGCTTCTGACTCAGATCTTTCTTCCCCAGTTGGGAAGCACTGGTAAAGCAATCAGCTGCCAAAGTATTTTATTAATAGGCTTTACACCAATGGTAGTAAAGGGAGCAAACCATCCCTTGAAGGTGTTCTCGCTTCCTCCAATTCTGGTCTGCACTAGCATCGTTTTACCATCTGTTGGAGCTAGTTTTGGCACAGCAGTAGTGTGAAAGTTGCAGTATGAAGACAGAATATGGGTGAAGAATATATGTTTGAGCACTGTCATTATTTTGTTTTGCATTTCTGTAATATTCGACTTGGTGTCTGTAGCTATTTGCATGTTTAAATTGCAACAAATGCAGGTCAGTAAATGGAAAGCAACATCTTTCAAATTTACTGTGTTTTTACTGATGTGGTGGTCCATTATTGTTAGACTATAAAAGGTGAAACATTTCTGATGTTGAAAGGCATCCTGTGGAAGTTTGGTTAGTTCTCGAAACAACAAATGACAGCAGTCCAGTCTTGAATTACGGCAAGCAATTTTTATGTTAAATTTGACTGACGTTAAGTTGTTCCTTACCACAGGTCCCATGAAAATTCACAACAAACCTGTTATTCCTCTCCTTTCACTATGGCTCCGGTGTTCATGTTTTAAAACCACAGCATTGCTTTAAATTTCTATGTTTACGTTTTTGCTGTCTGACTATCATGATCAATGTCAGCATTTACATAGAATATTTTTTAGATTTTAAAGCTTTCTCTGCAGTACATATGCAATTTTCCTTTTTTCTGGACTGGTACAGATATCCCCATTGAATCCTTGACCATATTTTATGGGTTACAGTTGCTGCTGTATTTATGCTGACTGTATGAGCAATGTGATGAGTGCAAAACATGTTTTGGCACTTACAGGAACTAGTCTAACTGAGTTCATACTCCCAAAAACATAAGAACATTTGCTCTAAAATCAGTGGTTATAAACATTTGCTTTGCACCCCTGGTCTCGGGTTTCAAATAGTCAGTCACACATGGAATTAATTCATCAGATTTCATAGCTGACTGCTTTCTTGGGAAGCCTTCTTGATTTTGATATCCTGTTGAAATAAACCAGATACAGTTAACACAAGTGCTTCGTGAATATATTAAGGGTAAACTGACACCCCTCTTTAGGTAGACTGAAAACAGCAGACCCACCAATCAAACAAGAGGGAAGTTAAGTGAGTTGCTACGAGGCCTGTACTACTATTCTGGAGTTTGCAGCAGGCTGCCCTTCATATCTCCTCTACTCTTCTCTTTTTCTTACTCCATACCACCCCTCACCCAGCCTTGAGGGAGTGCTGGGATTTTACTGAGATAAAAACAAAAAACTACTGCGGATGCTGGAAATCCAAAACAAAAACAGAATTACCTGGAAAAACTCAGCAGGTCTGGCAGCAACGGTGGAGAAGAAAAGAGTCGACGTTTCGGGTCCACACGACCCTTCAACAGAACTGAAGTATAGTTAGGAGAGGGGTGAAATATAAGCTGGTTTAAGGTGGGGGGGCGGGGGGAGAGAAGTTGAGGGTGGGGTGGTTGTAGGGATAAGCAAGCAGTGATAGGAGCAGATAATCAAAAGATGTCACAGACAAAAGGATCAAAGAGGTGTTGAAAGTGGTGATATTATCTAAGAAAAATGCCATTCTTAATTAGCACTTTTCTTAGATAATATCACCACCTTCAACACCTCTTTGTTCCTTTTGTCTGTGACATCTTTTGATTATCTGCTCCTATCACTGCTTGCTTGTCCCTACAACCACCCCACCCTCAACTTCTCTCCCCCCGCCCCCCACCTTAAACCAGCTTATATTTCACCCCTCTCCTAACTATACTCCAGTTCTGTTGAAGGGTCGTGTGGACCCGAAACGTCGACTCTTTTCTTCTCCACCGATGCTGCCAGACCTGCTGAGTTTTTCCAGGTAGTTCTGTTTTTGTCTGGGATTTTACTGTTCTGTAAAACAGACCTTCATTCTTACAAACTGTTTCGGCTTAATGTCCAGCCAAATGTTCTAAATTCTGAGACTTATTATAGTTGCTCTTGCTAGATCTGTTAAAGCATATTGTTGATTCATAATATTTCATATCCATTGGGATCTTTAAAAATCAGTTTTTAACTGATTTTCACTGATAAATGGCTCGATTTTATTTGGTTGATGAATCTGTTAAAACACATTTCCTCCTAAATTTGTGACAAAAACTCCAGTTTTTGATTTTCTTCTTTGCAAAGTCAGGTCTGGAAATATGCATGCTTTACATTTCCAATGCCAGCGCACACGGTGAAGAGCTCAGACAATGGTCACAGCAATGTCATTAACAAAATGCAAAGATTCCATACAATGGTCACAGTATACGATTCATCAAACAGACTGGGAAATTAAACTATAGTATTAACTAATTAGTTTTTTGATCTGACTTTAAAAACAATTTGTTTTCTTTTTGATATTATGATAGTAATATGCTGAGTTAGCGTACACTTCAGCAATCAACATATTGTAGCACTGTCCATTCACATATACTACAAATATATTTCGTGTGAAAATAGCTTGACAGTATTTTGTGGCAATGAAAACTTTCATAATTTTAGCAACCACCAGTAAGCCCCATAAAATGGTGTCTCTGAACTATGCAAATAATTAAGCATTCACATTTAGCTTAACTATGGCCAGAAATTCCACCCCATCAGGGGGATTGTGCGGGGGTGGGCGCGAACCCCATCGGCAACCCCGATTGGGGCTGAGCCATCATTTTATGTGGGCCGGCCAATTAAGGCCTACCCATCGCGACACGTGCCCGGAAGCGCTGTGCGCTCCCTGTGCAGGCGGAAGGGAGATTCCCTGAGTGGTTCCCTGCGCTCTTTCTCACATGCACGCGAAAGAGAGCAGAGATCTCCCTGAGGCACAGAGGTGCCTCAGGGATATTTGTTTCAGTCTTAAACTTTAAAATAAAGGATTTTTGAACTTTTAAATCATGTCCCCTCATGTGACACTATCACATGAGCTGGGACATGCCAAAGAATAAATGTATAAATTTTCATTAGATTTTAAAACAGTTCATGAAACCTCATCCCACCGTGAATGAGGTCTCATGAAAAATGCGAAGGCTGCTTGGGCTCTTCGCCTGCCCACCAACCTTAAGGTTGAATGGGCAGCTCATTAAATTGAGTTAATTAGTTTTTAACAGGCCTTAATAGGCCTTTGACAGTACGGCAGGTGCGCGCGCCCACCGAACTGACAATCTAAATGACGCACGGTGACGTTGGAATGCACGCCTGATGTCACCGCGTGTCATTTTACACATCGGCAAGCGCCCCCACCGCCCCCCCCCCGCTCAACGACGGGAAAATGCTGCGCTATGACTTTGCTAATCTCTTGCGTGTTTACTTGAGTTTTGGTGATGTTGAAAATAAGAACTGAATGTTACAGATTTACTGTTTTTTTGGGCTCTAATTTTCTTCTGGATTTTCTCTTGGTTTTTGATACTAAAATATAAAAAAACTGAAAAGCTCAAAATTCCAGGGTGTTAAATTTAAAGAAACCTACTTTTTAAGGTCCTTACAAATACACACATACTGAGATGTTCAGGGAGGGAATTGGTTTGATATGAGGAATTCTCACACAGTGTTGCACAGTCATTTGGAGCAACAAGAGCTGGAATTGGCAGTTAGGTGCTGAGGTGCAAACTTCTGGGAGAGTGCAAGCCTGAAATGGAAAGGGAGGGCACAAAAATGTGAATGTGAGTCAGAAGGCGAAGACTGCCAGAGTGAACTGAAGAGTTGGGAAGAAAAGTGTCAAAGCATCAAAAAGGTGTGAAAAGCAAATTTTGAATTCAGCTGGATAGTGCATTGATAGGTTTGGGATATTAAAGAGTCTATTGGGCCAAATGGTCATACTCATCTTTGATTTTTGTCCTTATCAAACAGCAAAGGTATAGACACTACCATTTACTGATTGAATTTGGGAAGGAGAACTGTAGTAAAATATTGTATTCGTGCAATATTCCGTAAAGTGCAGTTAAATATTCTTTTGCATGTCGCTTTGTCAAAAAGTTGGTATCTTATTTAAATTGCTTTGCAGGCAAAATAACATGCCTTTGCAATATCTCACTATACTGTGCAACAGTGTAACTTTTCTAAGAGCAGCATAATAATAACTGAATTGTATTAGGTGGTTCCTAACTTTCTTAGATAAAAGTAAGGAAAGATTTGATTCTGTGCCCCTATAACTAAAATGTTTTCTTTTAAATGTAGCTACAAATCTTCAAAAAAAACCCTCAATTTATAAGTATCTTTCTTTCTTATGGTATTGGAGTTCCACAGTATTGTAAGGATAGTCACCTGCTAATCATTGTCCTGTAAATGAAGGTCTTGAACATATTTCTAAGTGTGAAACTCTACCATATAATATATGGAATCAACAATGGGATGAGGCTGGCAATATGTTATACTCATGGACAAGCTTCAACGTTTACAGTTTACATCATAAACAATTTGTGATTGCACGTTAAATGGTTTTTGGAAGCTTCCCTTAATTCCATAGCGGCCATGCACCCAGCATGGGATTGCCCCTAATTTGGCAGTAATTGGGCATGTTAAAATCCATGCTGATCATGCTCATGGGAAATGTAAACGCATAGCTAATGCACTAAAGAATGCTGCCAGATGAAGGAAATAACTGGGGTACTGAACAGAGAGATGCAAAACGTGTCTAACATGCACAGTACATTGATGCTCCTGAAATTGAGAATAAATATTCAGAAAATGATGTTCTTCACCAGGAGTATTCCCCCACACCTTGATGGATGCTGGTTATTCTCCAATTTCCCAATTCCTGAAATCAATGGAAATTAAAATCAAGAGAGATGTAGAAAGGGCTAGAGATTTGCTATCATCCATTTTACACTATGCCACAAAGTCAAAATGATCTCCCTTATGTGTGAAAGTTGGGCAAGGAAAATATTAGGTTTGGTTGTGATGCCTCCCAGAATTGAATAGCATGTCAGCTCTAATAAAGAAGAGTGGGCAATACACTCTCTGTATATGACATTGAAATACCTAAGGAACAATTCAAAAAAGACCTAACAGCCTTGGAAGACTCAATGCTCAACAAGTCCAACCAATGCAGAGAGGCAATGAAAACCATTAAGATATTGAACTGTATGGACAAAAAAGTAGAACACTATTCAGAGGAAGTTATGACCAAACTGCAGCAATAGGTTCAAACCGGTCACCGGGACGAAAGGGAAATATTCAAACATTGAATGCAGTGACGAAAGAACCATCAGAGCCAAAACCTAGTTTTGATGAAAGATGGAGAAAATTTTGATGCTTTACCCTTGAAAGGAGATGTCTAAGTGGTGATCTTTTTAAATATTTATGCAAACACGCACAAACATACAGGCAGGCAGGTAAAGGTCGGCTGGTTAATCAAGCCCGACTTACAGAACTGTTGATGACAGAGCAGGCTCGAGGGGCCGTGTGGTCTGCTCCTATGTCTTACGTTCTTGTGATTAGGCACCTATTCGTTCTCATCTTCTTACCATCAGCCATGTCATCTCATGGGAGAGGCAAAATATTGGAAAATAATTTGTGACAAATCAGGAGAAAATAATCCAGAAAATACCTTTCCAACTCCCATCAATGATCAAAACGTGTCCAAGAAACTAAATAGACCAAGTATATGCCAATTGGTATTTAATTACCTTTTATAAGAGATGAGTCAGCACTCACCAATGAGTCGTCAGTACCTCTGGCCACTTTGAATAATAGTATATGAGGAGGAGAAGGAATACATAATACAAAGGAAGAGGGGAAAAGATGATATCCTTAGCACAAAGTTTGTATGTTGAAATCATTTGAAACTATGCAATTTATCCAATAGAACATTTTCACACACTCAGTTCAAAGATTTGTAGTTATAAATCATAAAGATGGAATATTTTTTTATCAATTTAAAGAGCACTAAAATTGGCTAGAATTTCTGTAATATATAGTTGATATTTTTGTTCATGCTTCAATTAAAATTGAATAAGTAGCCTACATAGGGTTAATTTACAATTGTGACTGTTGGTTGGTTTCACAAAATGGCATGCTTAACTGAACATAATTAAAGAGTATGTATTTCAGGAACCATACATGATACAAAACAAGGCTGTTTTTGGTTAGGTTTGTAAAAGTGATCGTGTGTAATTTGGGAAAAGTGCCCACTCAGCACGTACTTATGGGATTAAGTGAAAACTACAACCTCTCAATTGTCACTCTAAAATTTGTAATCCCTCCATGTTAATGTGTTTATTTAACAGCTTTGCCTTGTCACATTCACCAATGAACACTAATTTGTTACATCTGAGTAGCAATTTGTTTATACCAATGACAAAAATTTATTCAATTAGACATGAGCTTAGTTCGAAGGTGCCAAGTTCTCCTCAAACTGATTTCTCTTCAAAAAAGGTTGTTCAAAAAAAGCCCGCTCTAATTCAAATCTTGGTTAAACACGAAGCAGTTACTTCCAACAAATTCTAATATGTGTGCATTGAACTGATCACATGTAAGTGATTTCCTCTCATCATCCTCTGGGCTCTTTGAGTATATGTCTGCACTGGGAGCCATCAGTTTGCCTTTCCAGACCGCTTTTACTTGAAAGCAATTTGTTCCCTCAATAAAATGTCTGCAGATTTTAGGTTTCTTTAGAAAACGGACTGAAAGGAAGCAACATGGATGTCTACAAACAATTAATTATTATTCATGTAACGCAAAAGGAAGATAATTCTGTATTATTTATGTTGAAGTTAGCATATGGTTTCTTGCCATGAGATTTGTGTATTATTTTGTCATTTTAGATGTCATATGTATATGTCCATGTTCCAAAAAAATACGTAAGTCTCCCAGATTTCATTAGACTTTTGATTAGTTGAAAACTATCGACTGGATGTTAACATGGAGGGTCAGGGGGGAAAGCAGGTGTGGCTGTTGTTCCGTTGCTTGGGGGCATGTTAGAGTTTCGGTTGGAAGGTGAGGTCTGTGTGTTCCCACATGCTGTGCAGTTTAAATTGTTTAGCATATGTCATTTGGCCCTGAAAAGCTCCCCGCTGGAAGTCAGCCTGATTGACAGGCTTGGCTTCCAGTTGGACAGAGTGCATTCCAGAACAGGCTAGAGGACTAAGTGGGTCTGATCTCTGATCCTGCAGGTCGATCCTGCGGAAGGTAGGTGCCTGATCCTGTGGGGATGTGGTCCGATGAGGTGAAGGTTGGGGGGTACAGGTGGAGAGACAAGGAGGAAACACCCCCTGGCCCACAAGTAGTGCTACGAAGGTAATTACTTTCTCTGAAAGCTGTCCTCGCCTTACTTCAACTGCTAGCTTTCCTGAAGTCTGAAATTACTGCTAAACACTGGAATGCCTGAAATGCAAGTTAAATCAGAGGCTGTCAGCCTCCTTAAAACATTTACATTTCAGCCTCACCTCCTGGGGACAGATTGGCTGCCTTCCCCTTGTCTCATCTCCTCAAAAACCCAGGATAAGCAATTTTGGGTCAGGGTTCAGGTTTTTGAAATTTTAATATCTGACCTGAACCCAACCCACCTGTTTCAGTGTGTTAAATTTCAGACCCATGAGTTGGAGAAGGACGCAGTGTACACCTGTAAGTTTACGTTGCGCCAGGATCACTCATCACTTGACCTCATGACAGCCTTGGTTCAAACATGGACAAAAGAGCTGAACTCCAGAGGTGAGGTGAGAGTGACTGCCCTTGACATCAAGATAGCATTTGACTGAGCATGGTATCAAAACTGGAGTCAAAGGGAATTGGGGAAAACTCTCCACTGTTTGGAGTCATACCTAACACAAAGGAAGATGGTTGCGGTTGTTGGAGGTCAATCATCTCAGTTCCAGGATATCACTGCAGGAGCTCCTCAGGGTAGTGACCTAGGCCCAACCATCTTCAGCTGCTTCATCAATAAAGTCAGAACCGGGGATGTTCGCTGATGATTGCACAATGTTCAGCACCATTTGTGACTCCTCAGATACTGAAGCAGTCCATGTCCAAATGCAGCAAGACCTGGACAATATCCAGGCTTGGGCTGACAAGTGGCAGGTAACATTTGCGCCACACAAGTGCCAGACAATGACATCTCCAACAAGAGAGAATCTAGCCATCACCTTTTGATGTTCAATAGCATTACCATTGTTGAATCCCCCCACTGTCAACATCCTGGGGGTTACCATTGACCAGAAACTGAACTGGACTAGCCATATAAATACTTTGGCTACAAGAGCAGATCAGAGGCTAGGAATTCTGCAACGAGTAACTCACCTCCTGACTCCCCAAAGCCTGTTCACTGTCTATAAGGCACAAGTCAGGAGTGTGATGGAATACTCTCCATTTGGCTGGATGCATACAGCTCCAACAACACTCAAGGAGCTCAACACCATCCAGGAAAAAGCAGCCTGCTTGATTGGCACTCCATCCACAAACATTCACTCCCTCCACCACCCACGCACAGTAGCAGCAGTGTGCACCATCTACAAGATGCACTGCAGGAACTCGCCAAGGCTCCTTAGACAGCATCTTCCAAACCCAAAGGGGCAGCAGATGGATGGGAACACCTGAAAGTTTTCCCCCAAGCCGCACACCATCCTGACTTGGAAATATCTCACCGTTCCTTCACTGTCGCTGGGTCAAAATCCTGGAACTCCTTCCCTAACAGTGCTGTGGGTGTACCAACATCACATGAACTGCAGTGGTTCAAGAAGGCAACTCACCACCACCACCTCAAGGGCAATTAGAGATGGGCAATAAATGCTGGCCTAGCCAGCGATGCCCATGTCCCATGAATGAATTTTTAAAAATTAAAAAATTACATTAACAAAAAGAGTAATGTAGAGGAAACTGGCGAGAGTTATCAGGAAATTAAAATAGATTTATGGATGCTATAAAAGGAGGTATCAATTTCATGAAATATATAATATTTTAATTAACAAAGTTATGGAAATCTGATGTACAGCCACTTGTAGATAGAAGGTCATCAATTTGAATTTTAGGAATATTTGTCATTTAACTCTTCCAATCGGGTTAAATGAGATTCTGACAGTTCTTAGCCAATCTAATTCTGTTGTGAGATGCTTAATTTTGTTTGGGGGGTTGGGGGAGGGCTGGTGGGGATAGTGGAGGAGGGGAGAGAAGTGGCTAACAGCTGAGCAACTGCTGGCCGACTGTTACTGGAAAACCAGGAGGTCAAACTGTTCTAAGATAAAAGCAAAAAACTGCGGATGCTGGAAATCCAAAACAAAAACAAAAATACCTGGAAAAATTCAGCAGGTCTGGCAGCATCAACGGAGAGGAACACAGTTTACATTTTGAGTCCAAATGACCCAACAGAAACCAGTTCTGTTGAAGGGTCAATATAAAAATATTTAAAATGGGCAACCTGCCTCCAACCCACTCACTTCTGCTTTTAATGAAGGCAGCTAAGAGAGCGGGATGGTGGTGGTGGGGGGGGTGGACGATGAGACGGCAAGACCAAAGTACTCTTGGCTGGCAGGTCAATAATTAAAATATTTTAATGAAGCTTCATGCCTTCATTTTAGTAAAGTTTTATTTTTAATACCTGTGGACCAGATTTCCTTAATCTTGGGGAAGCAGGAAAGGAGGAATGCAGAGCTGGATCCATCAGAAAAAGCCTTTACCACAGTGCTTGTGGACCAGGAGGAATGGAATTGCTTCCACTGGCCCAGCAAGTTTCCCTATTTTACTCCCCTGTCATCAGACCCTCGAGATGGACCCATTCCCTGTTCCTGTCCCCAGCTCACCCCTGCCCGTGATGTCAGACCAAGCCTCTCCCTGACTGTTTATGAGCTGGAAAAAGCTGTCAAGCTGGTTGGATGTCAGATAGGAAACTTGAACAATTTAAAACAGACTCTTCTGTTAAATTCAGTAGGGCCTGTGGAAAGCCTTTGCCCAACCCTGTCCCCATTCTCTACCCACCTCAGTTATTATCAGGTTGCAGATGCATGCTTGTGTTTTTCATTTCTTTCTTTTTTGCTAAACATACTTAAAAAAATGCCTGCTGTAGTTCCCTTCCACCTAAATGTTCAACATTCCCTTACTGAAAGAGCAGGTAAGCAACTTCCCAGCAGTCAATGCCTTATTTTTTTAGAGTAGCCCTAGTGTTCACATTCTGATTTTCTTTGCTCCCTCTGAGATGTCAGCGCCTTCATTTAAATAAATAATCACACTAACCTGCTATTTCAAGAATAGTAACCATGTATATCCATCTCTGGTGTTATGGGACTTGAAAGCCCTCGGTTCAAAATTTTCATTATAATAGAAGTTGTGTGTTGTATTTCAAAGGGCATGATAATGTTTTAGTATTTTTGCATTTACACTTCAATTTTGCTTTGTGCAAAGCAGTTTTGCATGGCTATCAATGAACACGTGGCAGTCTCACTGAGAAGGCAAACTTACTGCAATTAATTCTTTGGGTAGAAAACTTGGCAGGGGAGAAACAATGATCAGGAAGGTTGTACTCCCAGGATGAGGCTATCCCATTGTACTCCGGGTGTGCTGGCGCCTGTCCCAAATGCGGGATACTCGACTGCAAAATTTGTGGTAAGGGGGTACTGCGTTCGTGCCCTCCCCTGATTAAAAAAAAGAAGCTGCCGTACACAGATTTGACTTTATAAAGAGGATGGTATAAATTCTGCCAAAAATTCCTTGTAAAGTAGATGGTCACTGTATCAAACGTTTCTACATGTAGTAATATTTATTGCCTGGACATTGTATTTACAGTGGAACCTCCATTATCAATGCTGCATTATCTTCCTTCCTGATTACAGTATGTGACAGAATATAAGACTTGTTCAGGATGTCACCTCATTTTACTAACACCAGTGTCCCATTGTTTGATTTAACTCAAACTTACAGCCCAGGATGTGTTGCCAAGGTGATTAAATATAATGTGGGAAATATTGTTCTGTCTTTGCACAAGGCCGTGGTCATGCCTTATCTAGAATACAAAGTCCCTTCATATTTTGAGTGACATAGAGCATCTGGAAAGGTTCAGATGAAGACTGCTAGATTGATACCTAGTTTAAAAGCCTTAGTTAGAAAGATGACCTTTTTAACCCAGAAAAATGTGGTCTTCTAGGAGATTAATGCCTTCAAAACAATGGAAAGATTAGACTTAAATCCATGTAGTATGTTACTTGAGCTAGACTGGTTAGGGAAGTAGGGAAGAAGAGGGCACATTAGTGTATGTTACATGAGCACAGAACTAGGTTAGATGTTAGGAGACACTTTGTTTCACTGAGGTTTGTTGATCTGTGGAACAAGTTGTCAGCATACACAATGAGTACTCACTGTGTGCATTCAAAAGGGAACTGGAAGATTTCATTAGTGTTTGACATAACTTCATATAGAAGATCTGTGACTATTGGGCTGTGTTTCTCCCAGAACAAGCCTTTAAGGGTGAGAGAAAAATTTCCCCAAAATGGTGTACTTTATTTTCCTCTCCCGGGATATTGTGTGGATATTCAGGGGTGGAAAGGGAGGGGGGTATGTGGTAATAATGGAAGTCACACCACAGTAATATAGAAGAAGCTCAGAGGACCAGCTGGTCTTTTCATGTTCATTTTCATCTGTTTGTAAAATAGGTTGAATTTTGCATCTGCTTTTATTTTATATTGTGACTTATTTTAAAAAGTTAGTGAACTTGGGACCATCCATTGCCACTGACAGTATTATAAATGCAACTAGTATAGCCAATATTGAAATGAACTGACATTTGTAGGTTTGATCCTCATGTATATCCTGACTGAAGCCATATTAAGTGCTGTGACTGGGTAAAGTTGGGGAGGGAGTGTGGGGGAATTAAAGGCAAGATTCATGGCAGCCAGATCCACAAAATATTGGTAGCATTCTGAAAGTAGACTAAGTCCTAATGCTGTCCTCTACAAAGGTGAAGAATGTAGGATTATGTCCATAATTGAAGAATCATCTTCAAAGAGAGAAAACTATTAGGAATTTTAACAAAATTAAGTGTGCACTAATATCTTCTAAATAACATGAGTGCCAGAAAATAACCATCTATCTCCCCCTAACTGTCAATAGCATCACTATTTAATTGACCATTATAATTTTGAGGGTGGGTCATCATTGACCAGAAAAGAAGCTGAACTGAATTATGCATATCATAACTGGCTACAAAATGAGGACGGAGGTTGGCTATGTTGACAGGGTGAGATGAAATAAGGCAGGTGGAGGCTCGTATGGAGTATAAACCCTGGCATAGACCTATTTGCGCTGAATGGCCTGCAGATTCTACTTAATACTGAAGCTGTTGTTTTCGGTCCCTGCTACAAACTCTGTGCTCTAACCGTTGACTCCATTCCTCTCCCTGGCAATTGTCTGAGGCTGAATCAGACTGTTTGACACCAGTTTTATCTTTTGCCTGTATATATGCACAAATTACCCAGATCACTTATTTCACCTCCACAACATTGTTCGACTGTCCGAGCCCCACCTCAGCTCATCTGCTGCTGAAATCCTCATCAGTACCTTTTCTACCTCTACCCTTGACTATTTAAATGCACTCCTCATGGGCCTCACACATTCTGTCCTCTGTAAAGCTGAGGTTATCCAAAACTCTGTTGCTGATGTTTTAACTCGCACAAGTCCCATTCATCCATCACCCTTGTGCACATTAGCCTACATTGGTTTCTGGTTAAGAAGCACGTCGATTTAAAATTCTCATCAAATCCCTGACTGCCCACTCTCGCTACTCCCTAACTGTAACCTCCTCCAGCCCTACGAGATATATACATTCCTCCAAGTCTCACCCCTTGCGCAAGCCAGGTTTTAATCACTCCACCATTGGCAGCCATGCTTTCAGCTCCAAGGCCTAAAGCTTTGGAATTCCCTCAATAAACCTCCACGCCTCTCTCTAACTCCCTCTTCTCCTGTAAGATTGCCCTTAAAACCTACCTCTCTGATTAAGTTTTTGGCCATTTGGCCTAACATCTGCTCATGTGGCTTGGTGATAAATTTCGTTAGTGACCCTGTGAAGTGCCTTGGGACATTTAATTATATTAAGACGCTATTTAAATATAAGTTGCTGTTAAAAGCATTTTGACTTTTTAACTATAAAGTCATTGTATAAAAAATCATTGCAGTTTATTAAATATTTTTTCTTGAGTTTTGCTATTCTACATAGGTAGTGTTGGGGTATACTTATGTTGCCTAAGTTTGTGTTGCTACGAGGTCCTGATCTGACCTTACAGAGCTGCTCTGCAAGCCCACCACTTCACCAAAGCCATCATTGAGCAGGCCATTAGAATTGGGAAGCAACAGATCTATACCTTGAGAAGTCTTACCTTTTTTTCAATACTCTTCATCATGGTTTTGTTAATGCTGGTGAAATGTCAAACTAAAATTTAAAGATACTGAGGATCTTTTTTTTAATTCATTCATGGGATGTGGGCGTCGCTGGCTAGGCCAGCATTTATTGCCCATCACTAATTGCCCTTGAGAAGATGGTGGTGAGCTGCTTTTTTGAACCGCTGCAGTCCATGTGGTGTAGGTACACTCACAGTGCTGTTAGGGAGGGAGTTCCAGGATTTGATCCAGCGACAGTGATGGAACGGCGATATATTTCCAAGTCAAGATCGTGAGTAGCTTGGAGGGGAACTTCCCATGTGTCTGCTGCTCTTGTCCTTCTAGATGGTAGTGGTCATGGGTTTGGAAGATGCTGTCGAAGGAGCCTTGGTGAGTTCCTGCAGTGCATCTTGTAGATGGTATACTACTGCTGCCACTATGTGTCGGTGGCCGACAGAGTGAATGTTTGTAGATGTGGTGGCAATCAAATGGTTTGCTTTGTCTTGGATGGTTTCAAGCTCCTTGAGTGTTGTTGCTGCTGCACTCACCTGGGCAAGTGGAGAGTATTCCATTGCAGCCCCTGACTTGTGCCTTGTAGATGGTGGAAAGGCTTTGGAGAGTCAGGAGGTGAGTTACTCACCACAGGATTCTTAGCCTTTGATCTACTCTTGTAGCCACAGTATTTATATGGCTAGTCCAGTTTAGTTTCTGGTTAATGGTAACCCCTGGGATGTGGGGGATTCAGCGTTGGTAATGCGATTAAATGTCAAGGGGTGATGGTTATATTCTCTCGTATTGGAGATGGTCATTGCCTGGCACTTGTGTGGTGCGAATGTTACTTGCCACTTGTCAGCCCGAGCCTGGATATTGTCCAGGTCTTGCTGGATTTGGACGTGAACTGCTTCAGTATCTAAGGAGGCGCGAATGGTGCTGAACATTGTGCAATCATCAGTGAACATCCCCACTTCTTACCTTATGATGAAAGGAAAGTCATTGAACTGAAGATTGTTGGGTCTAGGGCACTGAGGAACTCCTGCAGTGATGTCCTGGAACTGAGATGATTTATATCCAACAATCACAACCATCTTCCTTTGTGCTAGGTATGACTCCAACCAGCAGAGAGTTTTCTCCTTGATTCCCGTTGACTCCAGTTTTGCTAGGACTCCTTGATACCACACTCGGTCACATGTTGCCTTGATGTCAAGGCCAGTCACTCTCATTTCACCTCTGGAGTTCAGCCCTTTTGTCCATGTTTGAACTAAGACTGTATAGGCTTTATAGACCGAATAGGAGTATATTTAAAATATTTTAAGAAAACAGATGCTGTCATCTGTGTTGTGAAAAAATTGCAGGCCATGGAGTGGTGAGCTATGAAAATGTGCATGGATGTAAAGAAAGAAATCTCTCCAGGGTGGTAGATTGCAATTTGAAGCCAAGGGCAAACTCGTGCGCTGCCTTGCACTGATATTTAGCTGTATCTGTAATGTTTACCATGAGTACAGTTGTGTTATTTTAGTTAAAAGCTGTATGAAGGACTCAAGCAGTCTAAATTATCAATATAAAAATAATGGCTGTTGCGATATTAATCCAATCAGTAGATACTAGCACATTAATACTCTAACCACTTACAAAGCCTATTGAACACATTGAGGTCAGAATGGTGGCTTCTTTGGTTTTGACAAATTATGCTGGGTAACTTGTAGAATATTTTGTTTGCCGTGGATGAATATTGGATGTTCTTCACTTATAACAAGGCTTATATTCAGTCATATTTTCATTAGTGGCAGCATACTGAAGCACTGATGTTACCAGGCATTTTAGTGTGATGTGATGTCCAGTTCAAAGATAGCAGTCAGCAATTCAATTCTTTTCAAACAAAATTGGTAGGAATAGAATTACAAACAGACCCAGAATAAGAGGCCAGCTATTTAGGACTGAGTTGTGCAGAAATTTCTACATTAAAAGGTCATGAACCATTGGAATTCTTTACAGATACATGCTGTAAATGCTCGGTTGTTGAGTATATGCAAGTCAGAGATTGACAGACTTTTGGATAATAAAGGAATCAAAGGATATGGGGTGGTGCAGAAAGGTTTCTGTGAGGTGTAAGATTTTCTAGAATCATTGAATGTTGGAGCAGGCTCAAGGGGCTGAATGGTTACTACTGCTCCATTTCCTATGTTCTCATCTAGGAGAGGAAAGGTGAAGAAAAGTTAGCAATGCGAGTGAAAAGAATTTTATAGCCCTAGCCTCAGAAACTTAATTTTTGTTGATCTTGTACCTAGTAGCTAGCAGTTTTTAAGGTTGGAAATTAAATTTAAACTCACTGGCGGAAGTTATTTTATGCATGGAACTACTTATGATTGATGGATATATTTGGATGGTAATTATATTCAGATGCTTCCTAAACTTTTGGATGCCAAGAATGATTACTGAATCTAAAATCACCACCCTCCCCCCACCCAATTATCCCATTTTCCATGTTGAGCCAATCACTAACTGTAGATAAACTTTTATGAGATGAGAAGTGTAAAATAACAGTCGGCTGGGTGGATCTGTACTAAGCACTGAGGTGGGATATACAAAACTTGCTTACCATAGCTTCTGGATCAATTATAATCTCTGATAGCAGTCGTAATGACTGGATGGTGTTTAGAGTATGTGTTTTAACTTCATTTTCAGTTTATATGAAATTGTCCGATATTAAGGAACTGCCCAGAATTGCAAATCTAGTGGCTATTCCTTGGTATATTCCACTTAAGAGACCAAACTGTTGTAATTTGGAGAATGTTGCCTGTAATTCCAAATGCAATTGCAATTAAAACTGGTGCACTGTGCTCAGGAGAGCATGAATGACAAATGTTCCCACTAAATGCCTTCAGATATGAGTAATTACATTCATTGGGGTACATAAAGGGAAACATTTTGACATTCTTACTGTTCTAAGAGTAGTTTCAATGTGTGGAAAATGCCTAGTTATTTTTCAGAAACCCTAAGATTGAGGGTTATCCCTAAGTTATTTAGCAATATTCCTTAGTTGCTGCTGTAACACCTGTAAATTCAAGGTTATAGTTCTGATTACAGCAAATTGCCTTGTTCTGCCTAAATTTATTCCAAATAAAAAATTAATTTAGCTTGCCTTTAATAACAACAGTAGCATATCTGTAAAATCTTAATTCTCCTTTGTAAATTTCAATATTACATCCTTATAGAAAATGGTTTTGCAAGTGGAGCTGTGTGTTGAAAGCTAAAAAGGCCATGTTGTACCCCAGGGATATGCTGTAGTTTCAATTAAATCAGTATATTAAGTAGATTTTAATTTGATTTTTTTCATGAGCTAATTGAATAATATTTGGTAGTCTTGAATAAACTTTCTTTCAAATATGGAGCAATTTTTCTGAAATTATTTTACTGGGTTAAGAAAAATTCCATCTTTAGATCATCTGGATCTGTATACCATTTCCTGTGCAAGAACAGTTATACCAGTCCTGAGGTTGCCCCATGTTCCTCCTGAACATTTGTTTCTATCATTGAAAACACTAGTGCATCACTAGGGTTCTGAGAATATATTGATGTTTCATAAACAACTGGAAAAGACCTGTATTTCTAGTCTGAAGAGGCTGTGTCCAAACCTGATGAAGATTTTATATTGTAAAACCAGTGAAAGTAGCATTGATTTAAACTTAAGTTGTATGATTTGCATATTTCACAATAATGGGGCTCTGCCTCTCTACCTCTCTTTCACCCTTATAAGTTGCTCCTGAAAACCTATTTCTTTAACCAACCTTTTGTTCACCTGCCCTAATATCTCCTATATAGCTTGGTGTCAAATTTTTTTGATAATGCTGCTGTGAAGTGCTTTGGGATGTTTTATTATATTAATGGCACTATACAAATTTAAGCTGTAATTAAGACTGCAGTCTCTCACAAGTCATTAGCCTGCAGTAAATAAACATTGGTCCTGTTAGTATTACAGAAAATAAAAATATGACTCTTGCTTGGAAGTTAAACTTTTTAAGGAAAATGAGCAAATAATTACTTCTATTTTGTTCTACCTCATCTTCTTAAAGCAACAATATTGAAGTATTTTATGGTACAGTGTATATGTTCATTGTAAGTATCCCCAGTTAGTGCTATATGTAGCAATCACTATCATATTGGATTTTGACTAAAATCCGATCACTTTAAATTTTGCATTAGTCAAACCATAGGTGATTATGTATAAATAAAAGAGCAGTTTTCCCCATTGTTTCCATGATCCATCAAAGACACCTTATTTATGAAATCTATTTTTAAAACTTATTTGCAGGATTAAAGAATGTAATAGAAACTGGATTATTTTTGTTGTTTACCAAATCTCTTGCAGCATTTAATATGTGCATTTTGTTTCTAATATTCTAATATTGGGGATTGCTTTTACTTTGTTATTCCTTAGCCAGCGAGGGAGGATGACTTTGACTTTGGACTACTTTCTGGTTGGGTTTATGTTGTTCTATGATGCTCAGGAGAAGGCAGACTTTTCTAGTGTAGGACGTTCTGCTTTACATTGTAAAGTGCTCCATCTTGCTGAGAAACTATGCAATTCATCAAAGTACAGGTAGTGCAGTTTAAATATCAATCGCATCCTTTGAATTGGAGTCTTGCATATTGTTTTTAGAGCTGTTAGATTGTGGGTCTTACTAGGCTCTTTCCCCTTAAAAATATAAGTATCTGCTAACAGCTTTAAAAAAAGGAATATGAATTGTGTAAGTCCCAGCTTAACTGGAGCACTAATCTCAAAGTAGATGTTAGTACTTTGAACTAAAAGATTTAGTATAGTTGCCACTTGAATAAATCTGCCTTTCAGCTGAAGAATCATTGGTTTGAAGAACAGAAGAATGTACTCATGACCAATTTGGAACAAAATTGCAAGAGCTGTGAAAAATAAATTACTACTGATATATTGAATCAGCAAACTGGATCAGTAATTTACAGTTCACAATACATTTAGTCCAATGTGTACTGTTCCTTTTTTAAATTCATTCACGGGATGTGGGCTTCGCTGGCTGGGCCAGCATTTATTGCCCATCTCTAGTTGACCTTGAGAAGGTGGTGGTGAGCTGCCTTCTTGAACCGCTGCAGTCCATGTGGTGTAGGTACACCCACAGTACTGTTAGGAAGGGAATTCCAGGATTTTGACCCAGCGACAGTGAAGGAACGGCGATATATTTCCAAGTCAGGATGGTGAGTGACTTGGAGAGGAACTTCTAGGTAGTGGTGTTCCCATCTATCTGCTGCCCTTGTATAGACATTGTCCAGGTCTTGCTGCATTTGGACATGGACTGCTTCACTATCTGAGGAGTCGCGAATGGCGCTGAACATTGTGCAATCATCAGCGAAAATCCCCACTTCTGACCTTAAGATGGAAGGAAGGTCATTGATGAAGCAGCTGAAGATGGTTGGGCCTAGGACACTACCCTGAGGAACTCCTGCAGTGATGTCCTGGAACTGAGATGATTGACCTCCAACAACCACAACCATCTTCTTTTGTGCTAGGTATGACTCCAACCAGCGGAGAGTTTAGCCCCTGATTCCCACTGACTTCAGTTTTGCTAGGGGTCCTTGATGCCACACTTGGTCAAATGCTGCCCTGATGTCAAGGGCAATCACTCTCAAATAACTGGGCTACTTGTGAATTATGGCTCTTCTGCAATTTCTTAATAGAAGTGGTAAAATAACCACATCGGAAATGAGTGTATCTCTCATTCAACAGTTTGTTTTCTTCGTGTGGCTGATATGGAGACTTCTTAATAATGTTGTAATCTGAAACTGTAACTGGTAAACTTCCTTGAAGTAAATTAATTACTATTTAACTGCAATTTAAACTAGTTGAAGATGTAAAATGTCCTGTGATCTAGGATCTTCTCTATGATTGTGTGCAAAAGATGAAAGGTTATATAGCATTACTTATTTTCAGCAATGAAACATTGGTTTTGCATTTTTGTATTACTGCATAAACATTTAAATACATCATAGCTTCTGAATGTATAGATATCTCAAATCCACAAGGATTGCGGACAGTTTTGATATTTTTGATACTAATATTGCCTATGAAAGAGTAATGTTGCATAAGATAAGGTTGGACAGTGCTTTGGCATAGATACTGGTGCACCTTTTCATCATGTCTCCCAGATATATTTTGTTGACTAATGTAAAGCTGTACCAGTCTGACTACATTCTGTTGTCATCAGCTGTGAATGTGAAACATTAACCATTTCATTAGCCTGCTGACATCATAATAATTGTCACTGGGTGTGAAAAACTGTGTTCAATTTTTTTCAATTTCACAGTTTAAATTTTAATGCTATTTCTTGCAGTTCATGTTTTGAATATTTCGCATTTTGAAGCTACATAAACCTAAGCACAATAAGGTCCAGGGAGTTACCTTGTTCAGGAAGAAGGATTCAAGGAAGGGGATAAACCAACCATGGTTACCAAGGAAGTTAAGGACGGTATCAAATTGAAAGAAGAAACATACAATGTTGGAAAGATTAGTGGTAAACCAAAGGATTGGGAAAGTTTTAAAAACCAACAAAAGATGACCAAAAAATATCAAAGAGGGAGAAAATACATTTTGAGGGTAAACCAGCAAGTAATACAAAAATGGACAGTAAGAGCTTCTTTAAATATATAAAAAGGAAGAGAGAGGCCAAAGTAAACATAGGCCCCTTAGAGAATGATGCTGGGGAAATAATAATGGGCAACCAGGAAATGGCAGAGGAGTTGAATAAATGCTTTGCTTCAGTCATCGCGGTAGAAGACAGTAATAGCATTCAAAAAATACTAAATAATCAAGGGTCAAAAGGTGGGGAGGAAATAAATATAATAATTATCACCAGAGAAAAAGCACTAGGGAAACCAATGGGGCTAAAGGCCGAGAAGTCCCCTGGTCCTGATGGGTTGCATCCTAGGATATTAAAGGAAGTAGCTACAGAGATAGCAAATGCACTAGTAGTAGAATCCTTAGATTCTGGAAAAGCCCCAGAGGATTGGAGAATGGCCAATGTAACACCCTTATTCAAAAAGGGAGGGAGACAAAAAACAGAAAACTATAGGCCAGTTAGCTTAACAGTGTCATTGGGAAAATGTTGGATAAATGATGTAATAGCAGAGCATCTAGAAATACATAATCTAATCAAGCAGAGTCAGCATGGCTTCATGAAGGGGAAACCATGCCTAACAAATTTACTAGAATTCTTTAAGGAGGTAACAAGCAGGATAGATAGAGGGGAACCAGTAAATGTGATATATTTTGATTTCCAAAACGTGTTCCATAAGGTACTGCACAAAAGGTTACTTAATGAGATAAGAGCCCGTGGTGTTTGGGGTAGTGTGTTAGCATGGATAGAAGATTGGCTAACTAATTGAAGACAGAGAGTTGGGATAACTCTTTTTCGGAATGGCAACCTGTAACTAGTTGAGTGCCACAGGGATCAATGCTGGGGCCTCAATTATTTACAATATGTATTAATGGCTTAGATGAGGGAAGTGAATGTACTATCGCCAAGTTTGTGGATAACACAAAAATAGGTGGGAAGGCAAGTGGTGAGGATGACACAAGGAGTCTACAGAGAGATGTGGACAGGTTAAGTGAGTGGGCAGAAACTTGGCAGATGGAATATAATGTGGGTAAATGTGAGGTTATGCACTTTAGCAGGAAGAATAGAGGAGTTGAATATTATTTAAGTGGAGAAAGACTGCAGAAGGCTGCAGCACAGAGGGATTTGGGAGTCTTTGTGCATTAATCCCAAAAAGCTAACATATAAGTTCAGCAGGTAATAGGGAAGGCAAATGGATTGTTGGCCTTTATTTCAAAGGGAATGGAGTATAAAAATAGGAAAGTCTTGCTAAAACTACACAAGGCACTAGTTAGATCACATTTAGAATACTGTGAACAATTTTGGTTCCCTAATCTAAGGAAAGATATACTGACATTGGAGGCAGTCCGGAGAAGGTTCACTAGGTTGATCCCAGGTATGGAGGGATTTTCTTATGAGGAGAAGTTGAGTAGGTTGGGCCTGTACTCATTGTAGTTTAGAAGAATGAGAGGCGACTTTACTGAAATATATAAGATTCTTAGGGGGCTTAGCAGGGTAAATGCTGAGAGGTTTCCCCTTGTGGGAGAGCCTAGGACCAGAGGGCATAATTGCAGAGTAAGGGGTCGCCCATTTAAAACAGAGATGAGGAGGAATTTCTTCTCTCAGAGGATAGTCAATCTGTGGAATTCATTACCGCAGAGGGCTGTAGAGGCTGGGCCGTTAAGTATATTCAAGGCTGAGATAGACAGATTTTTAATCAGTAAGGGAATCAAGGGTTATGGGGACAAGGCAGGAAAGTGGAGTTGAGGACTATCAGATCAACCATGATCTCATTGAATGGTGGAGCAGACTCGATGGGCCGAATGGCCTACTTCTGCTCCTACGTCTTATGGTCTCATGGTTTGACTAATATCAAGCCTGGTATTCATGCACCCTCCTTTCATGGACGAACAGGTACGTGAGATTTTACATAATTGAAAAGTTTTGGAGGTTTAATGCGTGTGGTCCAGAACTTTCACATTCTGGAAGGGAGGGATAGAACCTGCAGAAATACTTGTATAATGGCTGTTAGACCTATGGATTTGATTGAAATTTGTAGTATCAATTTTCTGTAGAAAAGGTCCTCCCACCACCACATCTGACTAAAAGCTTTCAGTGACATAAACTGAGTAAGATGATAAAGGAATGCCATGGTTTAATATAATATCACATGGCTTTTTTCTTACTTCAGATTAAACTACTATCTTATTGTGATGAATTACATTTTTTGGTATTAAGGCCTGCGGGCACGTTGTATAAAGCTTAACCATTTGGAAATGGTAATCCTTGTGCAACAATAAAAATATGCATTTTCAATATGATATGACATCTGTCAAAATGTTGCTATAAATTACCCGTGCCTATTATAAAATTGGAGAAAAAAGTTGCGTAGAGCCACAAAATGACCCTTCATTCACAGTGTTATTTGAGAGTTTTTTTTTAGTTTGCATGCTCTTCAATTATAAAAATACCATCACCTTTAAAAGATTAAAGTATAGAAGAATTTTACTGCTAAAGTTTGTGCAAAAGGCCAGCTAAAGAGGTTAAAGCATACAGGCATTGCAATGCGATTGCAACATAATGGAATGATGAATGGTTTGGTTTAGTTACAAACAAGTCATGCTTTACCCAGCATAATGAATCTTTTGGTAATGCTGACAGCTGTGGGAAGAAAGAGTTGCTTAATATAAATGTACAGTACAGGGAGCAGAAGAAATCAACGGAAGGCAAAGTACAATAGACAGCATGTTACTTCTGTAGGGAAAATAGATGTTAAGTTGGGTTATCATGTGAAGGCTCCAAGGACTCTGTAGCACCAAAACTAGTGCACAGAAGAAAATTCAATATAGCAGATTGCCTTATAGGATCAAACACTGATGTAGACAGTGTGATTGTACCAAATATTGTGCCATAGGAAAGTATAGTGAACCACCCAAAGGCACAACTTACTTGTGATTAACCTGAATGATTACTTTGAAATCTTTCTGGAAGGAATGAAAGGAAAATTGATGGGACCCTAACTTCACTCATTGTGTTTGTTTCCTTGTAGTAGTCGAAACAGAAACAGGTTGCATACATTTAGGAATAGATAATCTCCCTCTTCACTCCAAGGAGATTGGTGTGTGGTGCGATAGAGAAGCAAATAACTTAAGTCTGAAGCAAACTATTTAAATAAAGAAGATTTTAACAAACACTCAAGGCATAGTTCCTTGAGAAATCCAGTCCTGCATGCATGTAGTTTACAATTTAGCAATTAGATGATGGGCTTTGGACCTTGGAGTTTTTAGTGGAAATCTTTTCAAAGCATTGATTTCTGAGAACTAAGATTAGATCAGATGGGTGAAATGAAGTGTTGCTTGGAGGAGTGGAAACAATACTGTGTCTTTTTCATAACCCTGTGCACTGTTGTGATTGCTTTGACAAGTTTCAATGACCCAGATTTTGTGCTCTCATTATTCTGTGAAACTGACAGCAATTTCTGATGTTAACACATGCACTGTTAAATGCAGAAATCCAGAAGTTGCTGTAAGTAATTCCACACTCCTCCACAGGGTGCACTGTTAATGTTCCTTGCCAGTGGAAATCAATTAGAAATCACTGACCTGACTTGAACTTCCGCTTTTAGGCTTTTAATCTTATTGCGAAAACCTTTGAAAAAGTTATACCTTGCTGAATGAAGTGTAACTAAGTCAACATTACTCATGAACAAATTCTCTGGCCCTGAAAAACTAAACTTACATTTATGGAATGTCAAGTTCAGAAGATTTTTAAAATAATAAAGATCTTTTGAAAAAATTGCTTATGATATTTCACCTTCTATTTTAATCCCATGGGTATGCCCCAATTTTCTTTGACCCTCTGTAAAATTATTAAAAAGTGAAGGATAACCAGTGATTGTTACCTCCTGATTTGATGTTTGAGAGTTCTTCAGTGTGATTGGCTGCAAAGCCTGTTTGATTACATTAGTTGCGTGATACTAGAGATCCCATATAATCGGCAGCAAAATAAAATTAACTGAGAAAGTTGAAATCCATGCCACAGAGATCGCTATAGCTTTCTGGGCAGTTTTTTTTTGTGGCAAGTGGCAAGCACCGTCACTTTGCCGTTGACCACTAAATCTAGGCTATTTGTTACCATCCCCATGGAGACTGATAACTTCTTAAAAAAATATATATATATGCATTGCCCAGCGACCAATGGAAAGAATTGCAGGACAAAATTTCAGTTTTAAGACTTTTACTGTAATAAACAAACTAAAATCAGCATGGACTAAATATTAATAGGCAACTAATATCCCCAAACTACAGTGAAAGTACTTCCCCATTAACTGAATTGAAAATACTTTACAACCCATTTATATGTTATGTCACATTCAGCAGATATTTAACCTTACATATTAAGTCCCACACTCCCCCTAGATTTTCAAAAGGCTCTTTTTTCCCTGCCACCCCAGGGCGAGTCTTCCAGCATCCTTTGAAAGTCCCTTCACTCAGCCTTCTGAGTAACCTCAAACTGACTACTAGCAGCATGGTAACTTCTGGCAGCTCAATGATCCTTAAATCTCTATAAGCCCCATCTCTTCAGAGAACACGTACCCTCCAGCATTCTGCTTGGCAGCCAACACAAAACAGTATTTTTCTCTGCCAGATCTCTTTGAAGAGAGTATTCCCAGAAAGACCAGCTTCTTCTCTTTTGTGTCAAGATGTGAAAATTAAAACTTGATTTTCTGTTGTTATTGACCTAAGCCTCTTTCCCCATGGCAACCAAATCACATGAGCCTGTCCCCCTGGGAAGAGTTCAGCATGATTTCACGATCCCCCGTTCTAGGACATGCTGTTTTTACCTTAAATTAGAGAAACAGTTTAAAACATAACCCTCGTATAAAGTCGCACATTCGTAACATAATGTATGTCAAAGTTCAGCACAAAAGAAAAACCAAATTAAATTAATAGTAGATAATATTTGACAAAATTTTAAAAAATATAAGGACACATTTAATCAAAATATTTCATTACAATTATTCATATGACTTCAACAAGACACAAGTTTTTGATCTTTGCAGATTAGATTAACTTTTGATACCGTGTAGTCTTTGCAATTTTCCATGTATTTCTGTTGAAGTGTTTTTCTTTCTATTTGCTATAACGGTTCTCAAATACAATGAGGGAAATATGTGCAGCTAATGATAGGGACAAGAGAGGTGCAACACCTTTGCTTTCACTAAATGGTGAGTTACAGATCCTTGAGAATGCCCCAAGAATAACCATTTTATTTTTATTTTTCTTCTTCCCTTCCCTGTTTGGAACTATGTTGGGAATGATAGGCACAGACCTGGTTTTATCACGGTTGCATTTGGTTTGCACTGTGCTATGCTTTCAAAATCTGAAATTTTATACAGGCTGAGCACTGGAGCCCTCAAAGGATTTGAGTGGGGTGTTCAGCTAATTAGCTTGAAACATTGATGTTGTTAGCAGTAAAAGAGCTCACATGTCACACGTCTGTTTGTTGCTCAGTGCAAAAATCATTTGGAAAATTCTGCTAAATGATCACAGATGAGACAGATTTGTCAGCCTGTTTAAATGCAAGAGGAGCAGTCTGTGTCAGTTTAATTATTAGTCAGGTGTGAAAATATCACTTGAGGCACACCAGCTACTAACAGAAATCACCAATACGATCAAATTTATTTAGCTGAAGTCTTAATAAGAGTATTTCAGTTATATAGATGTGAGTCTGAATCTAAGTATATTAGAGCTTAATAGCATAAAGAAATTTCTTATGTTGTATTGTCAAGAAAGCAGTAGGATAGTAGAGAGTAACAACTGATGTGACTTTGGATGATTAAAATCATGTTGAATTTTTGTAAGGTGGGGGGGCGGTTGGAGAAAAAGAGTAAGGAAGCCTTGCTGTAATTATATAGGGCTTTGAGTACTGCATATGGTTTTGGTCTTCTTACCTAAGGAAGGAAGGAAGCCTTAGCAGGTGTGCAACGAAGGTTCAGTGGATTGGACAGCCATATCATCCCAAGAATCAATGAGGAGAGATAGAGTAAAATAGAGTTTAGAAGAGTGAGAAGTGATCTTATTGAAATGTATAAAATTCTTAGAGCGCTTGACAGGGTAAATGCTGGGAGACTCTTTTCCCTGGCTGCAGAGTCCAGAATTGGAGTCAAAGGCTAGAATTTTCCTGTCGACGATTTGGGGGCAGGGCCCGCTCGCCGACCGGAAAATGATGCGGAATGACGTCGGGAGGAACCCCCGATGTCATCCCTGTCCATTTAAATTTTTAGGAAGGTGGGCGGACAGCGAAATCAGCTGTCCACCCGCCAACCTGTCAATGGCCAATTGAGGCCATTGACAGGATAATTAAGATCATTAAAGACCCTGCCCATCCAACCTTAAGGCTGGCAGGCAGGCCAGGAGCCCCAGCGGGCTTCTGATAAAATATGAAACCTCATGCACAGGTGGGATGAAGTTTCATGTTCGTGTTTAAAAACTTTAATAAAGTTTCAGTGCTTCTTATTAACATGTCCCATTTCGTGTGAAGTTGTCACACGTGGGGGACATGTTAATAATGCTTTTATTTTTCTATTTTTAGAGTTTTTTTAACCTGTCACTAATCTCCCTGAGACAACACTTAGTCTCAGGGAGCAGTGCGCTCTATCGCGCGCATGCGCGAAAGATTGCACTTTGTCAGTTGGGGATTCCCTCACCCCCCCCTCCGGCCGGCACAGGAAGCGCATAGCATTTCCCATCGGGCAGGCCGCTGGGCGGGCCTTAATTGGCCCGCCCACTGAAAATGGCGG
Organism: Cetorhinus maximus; assembly: GCF_964194155.1. Classification (NCBI taxonomy): domain Eukaryota; kingdom Metazoa; phylum Chordata; class Chondrichthyes; order Lamniformes; family Cetorhinidae; genus Cetorhinus; species Cetorhinus maximus. Next base: position 217,730,514 of record NC_135880.1, read on the forward strand.
CGGGTCCCATTTCGGCAGCGGGGGTCGGCTGCCCGCCCGCCCACCAAGGGGAAATTTCTGCCCAAAGTCTCAGAATAAGGGATCGACCATTTAGGACTGAGAGGAAGAGAAATTCTTCACTCGGAGGCTTGAGAATCTTTGGAATTCTCTATCCCAGAGGGCTGTGGATGCTCGGTTGAGAAATATATTCATGACTGAGATCAACAGATTTTTTTGCCACTAAGGAAGTCAAGAGATAAGGGAATAAGGCAGGAAAATTGAGTTGATGTAGAAATTCAGCCATGCTCTTACTGGATAGCGGAACAGGCTTGAGGGATTGTATGGTCTACTTCTCCTATTTCTTACGTTCTTATGTTTTTACATGTCAAATGTGTGAAAGCAGAGGAAGCTATTCTGCAAGGTACAATGGGATGTTAAAACCATTTTTAGTTGCCACAAAACAACAGTGTACTGTTATTGTAAGTAAGTTGATGCATGAGCTTATTTTGATCTTTTTAGATCTCTGTTCATCTGAATTGTCCCTGTTGTGATTGACTTAAGTTTCCTCCAGTAGCTGTTCTTATGCATAGTACATTGATAAAGGAAATTCAGCATATAGTACAAGGTTGCATTTTATCCAAGCTTTTGCATGCAACATGGTAATATAATATTATGGGGATTAACAGTGAGCATTCGCTTTTTCCTTCGTACTTTTGGGTATTATGTAGTAATTCATATGAATCCAGTTCCCCTTTATTGCAGCTAATGGATTATCAATGGTACACATTACAGGACACCAGAGTACAAGGTCATCTTAGAACGCAGAGGTGGGTGGCAGCTGAAAAAGTGTTTGAGTTATATTAAAAAATTATCTAGTAATCCATTGGCAAAATCTATACATTGACCAAAGCTTGCTTTTAACTCCCTTGCTATTATGGGCTCTAGCTTGTAAATGATTTTTGTTGTGCGATTTTAACTTTGTGCAGTGATTATTTCCAGTTAAATTTGCACCACATTGAAAAGGCTGGGCATAATTAATCTGAAATGAATCCTTTTCCTTGTCACTTAAAAAGAATCACTCATGGAATTTTATCTCATAGCTGATTCATTTAATAGATTTGCAGAAAATTTAGATAACATAAAATCCAGAATTGTAATTGCTGAAATAAAAAAAAATGCCTGCAGGCTTATTGATATTGGATACTGTGCGTCTGTAGTGCTTTGAGAGGATTACACTAAAGTGTTTTCAGGTCTATACCTGCATAGGTCAGTCCAAAGAAAATCAGCTAGCTAGTTTTAATTAATGAGATTAAAACAGAAAATGCTGGCAGTGTGCTTTTTTTTTGCTTTTAGACTCTGGCAAATCCACTATGCATGTTCAGGTTTTTCAGTTTTTTTTATCATTTCAATTTTCCAGAATGTGCTGTTATTCTTTTTGTCTCTTAATTAATTGGACACTCACCTTCTAGCCTTATATTTTGTTAGGTTTCTAAGTATTTCTGTTAAAATTCAGAAAATAATAGTTTATTTGAAATTGCAAACAGAATAAATAGCATTTTTAAAATTTAGGATGAGATATAAATACTTTATAATATTTTTTGAATTTTAACAGAAATAATTAGAAAGCTAACAAAATATAATGCTAGAAGGTAAGCATTCATGCCAACAGCGTGGGTTCGATTCCTGCTCTAGCTGAGGTAGCCTTGGAACCTGCCTCCTTGCTCTGCTCCTGAGAGTGGAAGGAAATGGCAAACCACCACTGAAATAAACTGCCAAGAAAATGGCTCGGGTTGAAGCATCAGTAGACAATGAACCAAGGATCTGACAGAGCACACAGGAAGGAAGGATAAATAGTTTTAACAAATTCTGGACCTAAATAGTGTGACGAAGTTTTGTAGACAGTTTCAATGATAAATGTTGACATTGGAATTTACAAGGGAAAGGGAAGAAGAAAGCGGGAGACAGAACTAGAAAAATGCAATGGTCTATAAAAGGGCATTTAAAAGATAGAAGCAAGAAAAATTTTGCTGCAAAGGAGACTGTGAATGGGTGGGGAAAGTGAGAACAGAGGAGAATAGGGTCCTCACAAGGTTTCACTTTTAGTTTGGGGTATGGATGCATAGCATGATCTTGCATCCTAATCACAAAAGAAATCTTTGGCCCACTAATTGGTTTTGATGCATGTATCCAGGCCCTAGCTCCAAAATGTTGGACATCCCTGATCATATGTTGAATCAGGTTAATATTTAAATACAACATGTTGATATTGTCATGATCAGAAGACAAGAAGGAAAAACTATATACATCTATATCATCCTGGCAACTTTATAAACTTATTACTTTTTTAGAGAAATGGACAAATGGCTGGGCTGATAAAAATGGCTGCAGCTGACCACAATGTTAGTTCTGGAAGTTTCTGAGCAGTTTAAATATGGACAAAGGCTAACTCATCAAACTCTTGGAATGTAACACACGTTGCATGGTATAAACATTCTAGCCAATCCAACACAAAGGGCTAGTAGATGAGGCATCTGCACAAAGGCAGAGCTATTGGGATCCCCATTTCCAACATTGTTTTAATGGTTCTACAGTTACCTGGTCAAAACACAATGGGTTGCAACCAGGGTGCTTTGTTAGCTGAATAGCTCAACCTGAACCCACCCTGGCACATGACCAAGACATGAGCTGTTTGAATTGCTTTAATTATACAGCTTTTGGATTCCATCTTCAGTTGCGGTTTAACTTCAGAAGAGAAGACCGGACTCCAGACTAGCAGCCTGCCTCTCTGACCTCCATCTCTCTCAAAGTCTGATCTCCAGAAAGAACCCAGTATTTTGCCTACAGAGTGAATTAATTTCCAGGATACAAGAATACTTTGCTGCACCTTCAACGGATTCGACCTGCAACTGAATCCCTAGGACCAAGATGATGAATTCGGCCAGACAAAGCTATCTGAAAGAACCTTCACTGGACATTGACTTACTGGACTCTGGACTCACGTGAAACCATAACTCTTATTTTTATTGTGGTCTTGCACTGTACCTCTTTCTTTCCCTCATCCCCCTTTTATTGTATGAGTGCAAAAAGGTTTGGATGTTGCAAAACTCCTTCCTGCGTTTTGTGTGTGCATAAAATAAACCAACTCTCTTATTTTACCTTATCTCGAGTTTACTTTGGGGTTATTAATAGAGAAATGAATCACTCCAAACTGAAGGGTTGGGGAAACTAAGCCAGCACTTATAACGGGGGAAATAAAATATCAAAACGTCTTTCTGTTTACGGGCAGGTAGTGAGAGGAGAAATCAAGGCTGTTTAAATCAATCGCCCTGCTGTCTGTAATAATATACATAATGCTTACAAAACATAAGTAGTTGTACACGTGTTAAATTATAATGATGAATCTAATAGTTACTGTCACAGTAAATAAAACATGACTGATTAGTGCACCATTTTTCTCCCTCTAAAGTGAATAAAGAGAGCTTTAATAAATAATAAAGAGATTTAACAGAAATTATGAGTGGTATTTTCCCTGCTTTGAAGTGCCACTTAGGATTACTATAAATGATAGTCAAAACCAGCTGAGAATCCACTGTTCTTGCATTGTAGCTATGAGATTATGTAACCCTGCTGTGTAACAGGATAACTTCTTATTTTCATAATAACAGTGTGGTATTGCTTGAAAATGGGGTTCAGTATGACAAAGACTGTGTCCAGAATTTTTCAGTTGGTGGGTGGGCTCGGTGGGAGTGGGCGGGGGCAGTCACAGAGCCGATCGGCTCCATGCCGCCATTTTACGCAGGCGGGCCAATTAAGGCCCTCCCAGCGTAAGACGCGAGCCGTAGTGCTTGTAGTGGGGGAGGAGGGAGAGTCGCTCTTTAGCGCATAGAGTTACCTCAGGGAGATTGAATCGCTATTGTAATTAATGAATAAATGGATTAAAAATTTATTTAAACATGTCCCCTCACGTGGCTGTGTCACATGAGATTGGACATGTTTTTACGTGTAGAAAATTTAAAAAATGTATTTAATAAAAGCTTTGGGCCTAAAAAAATGTGAAGGCTGCTTGGCCTCGTCACCTGCCCGCCAACCTTAAGGTTGGACGGGTAGCATTAACAATTACAATAATTATTTGCTTAATGACCTTAATAGGCTGTTTACATATCGAAACATCGCAAGACAGCGCGATGACGTCGGGACGCACACCCGACGTCATCACGCGTCATTTTACGCGTCGGCGTGTCGGGCCTGACCCCGCATGCCAACTGAAAAATCCTGCCCCTGTAAGCCTCTGACTTTGGATCCATCACTTGACTAGCCAAAGCAGATCCTACTGGATCCCTTCAAGTTGCCTTGTAAACATGTTTCATCAGAGAAGAGAGTGCGGATTGAATAAAGATTTGTTCAAACTGAGTTTCTGTCTGTGGAGTAAAATAATACAGTAGATTGAATCTCAGGCTCTAGTCTTATCACCTTAAGAATGAATCCCTGTTTCAATTGTCTTTTGAATTTAGGTTAATTTGGGATTGGTGGTATAATAATTTATTTAATACTCATATTTATGTATCTCCATTTAATTGAAATGTCTACAAACTCTTTGTGTAGTGAATTACTTTTGAAGTACAGTGACTATTGATGTCCCAATGTAGTCTTTTGGAGGGAAGTAAAGCTGATGAGGAAGAGGTCTTTTCATATGATTCTTGAGCATACTTTCTAGCTAGTTAATGACATTAACAATATCCAAAACAAAACAAAAACAGAATTACCTGGAAAAACTCAGCAAGTCTGTTTTTGTTTTGTTTTGGATTTCCAGCATCCGCAGTAGCTTTTAGCTTTTTGTTTTTAACAATATCCATGTTTTTTATATGCCTGAGCAGGTTCCATCACAGGCTCCTGACTGCTCTAACTGAATTCCTTTGGGAAGAATTTTTTACTGGGGAAGGGTTTTGAATTTGGCATTCTGATTGGGATGGCCATTTTAGACAACCACCATGTAAAATTCAGAGCTATTTTGCATGCTTCCTGATGCTTTATTGTCTGCACTATGATGTTACTCCAGGAAATTTGAAATGGTTGAGTAGTGAATCAGTTGCATTTATTTCATGCTATTTGTCATTGAAGAATGTTGGGGATTTAGTAAAAGAAAAAAGAATTTGCAAGTATGTGTAAATTTCTGATCAACATTTCACATTTTAAACATTTCAAACATTTAAAAACTTTCTTGTACTTCAGATGCACCAGTGTCTTCACCTTTTATTAGCTATTTCCCCTTGGAAGTGAATTACGGTTTTGTGCACTGCAACACAATGGGCCCCTGTTAGATACAGCAAAACACTTGCCGTGCACTGTTCTCATAGAAAATCTGTTCTGATGAATGACCTTTGCTCTATTTAATAAGTTATTAGGGGATAAAAAGCATGCTTGAATGGATGGTGGAATTCAACAGAGTACCGTCAATGAAAGCAGACGGTAAGAACAGAATGTGACAATTGGCTAAAAGTCCGCTCTCTGTTAGAGCTTTCACACAGCTGCAGTGATTAGTGGATACATTGGGATAAATGACTTTATTTAGGGGCATAGATAAAGTAGATTATTCTAGAAATGGTTTTGACATTTTACTTTTTTACGGTGTGCCAGTCCATGGTGATAATTATTCTAGTGTGTCCTTTGCTGAAATAGGAGATTGACAGTGCTGTGTGCATTAATCTGCATGAGCTCTTCAATTCCATCATTAAGCATGTTCTTATGAGTATGAGTAGATCAAATTAAGTTGAAATATAATTCTGTACTCATGGAATTGAGCTCATTCAAAGGTTTTGTCGTTGGTTTAATGCTTGTCTGCCTGGCCAGCCAGATCACTTCTTAGCAGTAATCTGCCTACTGATATCAGTTGGCTTGTCGGTGAGTAAAATCTAGTATCAGGCTAATAAATAGTTACTAATTCCCAGTTAAAGGCATGTTGGTGACAGAACTGTTCAGTTCATTAGATGGAGCAGAGCAAAATACCCTTCTCAAAATAAAATTCAGACTAAGAAACACCAAGGCAAAATCAAAGAAGACTTCACTTAAAGATAAATATAAAAATGCCTTGCATTGATAGGAACGGCAGGTTTTGTGCTGAAATATGGGACTTCAAGTTAATTTCTCACCTGCTGCCTTAGCCGACTGTCCCCCTACTATTTTATCTTTCGTTGTCTTTATTAGTGATAGCTGACCAATGATTACAATCTTACTTTTCACATTGTTGTAGAGTTTAGCTGAAAATAACTACTTTGTAATCAATTCATACAAACATATGAACAAGGAGCAGGAGTAGGCCACTCGGCCCTTCGAGCCTGCTCTACCATTCAATAAGATCATGGCTGATCTGATTTTAACCTCAACTCCAGATTCCTGCCTACCCCCAATAACCTTTCACCCCCTTGCTTGTCAAGAACTTATCTACCTCCACTTTAAAAATATTCAAAGGGCAGAATTTTGCTCTAGGTTGGCGGGCAGGCCCCACCGGCTTGACGGCGGGCGGGCAGCCGACCCCGCCACCGGAACGGGGCCTGCTGCCATTTTGAGTGGGCGGGCCAATTAAGGCCCACCCAGCGGGCTGTCCGACGGGAAGCGCTATGCGCTTTCTGTGCGGGGTGGGGAGAGATTCCCCAACTGTCAAAGTGCGCTCTTTCGCACATGCACACATCTCCCTGAGACTAAGTGCTGGCTCAGGGAGATTACTGACAGTCTAAAAAAACTTTAAAAATAGAAAAATAAAAAAATTATTAACATGTCCCCCTCATGTGACAATGTCACACAAGATGGAACATGTTAATAAGAAGCACAGAAGCCAGTGGATGAGGTTTCATGTTTTTTCAGAAGCCCGCTGAGGCTCCTGGCCTGCCCACCAACCTTAAGGTTGGACGGGCAGGGTCTTTAATTAACTTAATTATCCTGTCAATGGCCTCAATTGGCCATTGACAGGTTGGCGCGCAGACTGCTGATTTCGCTGTCCGCCCGCCTTCCTAAAGATTTAAATGGACCGGGATGACGTCAGGGGTTCCTCCCGACGTCATTCCGCATAATTTTCCGTCGGCGAGCAGGTCCCGCCCCCAAATCGCCGACGCGAAAGTTCAGGCCAAAGATTCTGTCTCCACCGCCTTCTAAGGAAGAGAGTTCCAAAGACTCACAACCCTCTGAGAGAAAAACTTCCTCATTTCTGCCTTAAATGGATGACTCCTTATTTTTAAACAGTGACCCCTAGTTCTAGATTCTCCCACAAAAGGAAACATCCTTTCCACATCCACCCCGTCAAGTCCCCTCAGGATCTTATATGTTTCAATCAAGTCCCCTTTTACTCTTCTAAACTTCAGTGAATACAAGGCTAGCCTGTCTAGCCTTTCCTCATAAGACAGACTGCCCATCCCAAGTATTAGTCTAGTAAACCTTCTCTGAACTGCTTCCAACGCATTTGCATTCTTCCTTAAAAAGGGAGACCAATACTGTACACAGAACTCCAGATGTGGTCTCACCAATGCCGTGTATAACTGAAGCATAACCTCTCTACTCTTGCATTCAGTCCCTCTCGCAATAAACAATAACATTCTATTAGCTTTCCTAATTACTTGCTGTATCCACTCAATTTCACTCAATAAGATTGGGATGGTTTTGATTTGAAGTTGTAAACAAACTAGAGTATGAATACCAGAATACTTTCATTCTGCAGCACATCAATGCAAAACCATTACTGGCAAAATACCAGGCGTAATTGAAAAAATAAATGTGTATTTTATATCTTATGTGTGAAATTGTTACCTAAACAATTGAAATTTTTATTTATGTTGCAATTACTTACATTTGCTAAATTAAGGCAATTATTGTGTTTCAGACTTTGGATTCAGTAACATCTTTACCCCAGGACAATTGCTTAAAACGTGGTGTGGGAGCCCACCTTATGCAGCTCCTGAGCTATTTGAAGGAAAAGAGTATGATGGTCCAAAAGTAGATATTTGGGTGAGTTGTAAAGGCCCCTTTAACTTCTATTACATAAGTGCCTCTGACAGTTTTTATTTTACTATTGTTTTGCCCAAACCAGAATTGTATCTGTATGGTTAAACTGGCATTTTTTTCAAAAGGTCACCAAATTTTGACACCCATTTGTCTAAATGCTGTTACTGCTGGACAACACCAGACTTGGTCAGTGAAAGAGCATTTATGAAATGCATTTAAATGAATGCCTCATTTTTAACTGCACTAGAGTAGAAGCTACAAAATAATGAACTGTTGTCATAAAATTATACTAAATTCTTAGGAAAGTCTTATAAAATGTAACTTCTGCATTTGTCAGGTTTCCTTTTGCAGGCTGTGTTGTTAACTTGTGCTTTTATCCCCCTCTACGAATCTATGAATTATTTCAATGTTTTACTATTGAAGGATAATAGTGCTTTACAAAATAAACCAGGAAAGAAGTGTTTTCCATTTGTATTGACAAATGGAGCTTATGATGTAAATTTTGAAGAAATTTATGTTATGCTCTTGTGTGTTAAGTTCAGAAGCCTTCTCCCCGCCTCCTTGCTGCTCTATTCCAAACCAATATATTTCATACATTTAGAATACAGTAAATGGAACAAATTATATACTTTATGCGAGAAAGTAAAACCCATCAAATCATGGGCAATACTATCTTGAACATAGGACTAAAGTTTTACAGTATCTCTAAGTGTGCAGTGCATGAACAAAATATTTGTCAAGCTATCAGTTTCTTCCATAGAACAAGAAATGTTGATATTCCTATTGCTGTTTCCATTCACTAACGCTTCTGTTAAAGATGTGAGACGTGAAACCTATTTCATCCTTGCGTAGATGGAGATATTCAGCCAGCTGAGTTGACAGTGTAAGACTGATTAAATTGCTGCTGAGGGGTCAGCAATTCCTTTTGCATTATCGAATTGGAGTTTAGCAGTTGGGGAAGGGAGAGGGTAAGAAAAGTATAAGCAATTAAAAGAAAGCGTGATTCATGGTAACATGATCCATTTCATTGCCACATACTATTTCTTTCAGAGCTTGGGGGTGGTACTATATGTGCTGGTGTGTGGGGCCCTACCATTTGATGGCAGCACACTGCAGAACCTGCGGGCCAGGGTACTGAGTGGCAAATTCCGCATTCCATTCTTTATGTCTACAGGTAAGAACTTTCATTTTGCATGAAACAGTGGTAATAAGAGTAGCGCTGAAACATTGATAGCACCCTCACAGATATAAATTTTAGACAGCAAAGCTAAACTTTAGTGTTTGGCTCAGAAATTATTGTTTTAGTGATTTGATAAATGTGACCACAGTAGTTGAAAATGCACCTGTTGTGATCTAAAGCATTTATGTTTTTATCATGGTCCTCTTCTAGGCTACAATACAAAAGTAAATTCTAGTGTACATTTTAGTCTATTTGTATTTATGTCTGTGATTTATTACTGAATTCCTTGTAATTTTTGCAAATGTTGGGAATAATGTAAGCTTTATGGCATGTGATCTTTCAGTTTAAATATCCTCTCAGTTTGTTGTCTTTGAGGGAAACATAAGCATTAAGGAACTAGTTTGGTTCCTATGTAGATCACTTGGGATTTTAAAAGTAGTTTTGATTTTTGATATAACTTTCACTGTGCTATACATCTCTCTAATGAACACTAGTTTGAAGGTAATTGTTTTTGTGGGGGTGAAAATCTGGAAAGTTAGTTTAATCAGAGAAGGCAAACAATGCATGATTGTAATGTGAACTTCAGAGTTCTTTAAAGGTTTTTGTATTCATTCTTGGGATGTGAGCATCAATGGCAAGGCCAGCATTTATTGCCAGTTCCTAATTGCCCTTGAGAAGGTGGTGGTGAGCCAACTTCTTAAACCGCTGGTGTCCATGTGGTGTAGTTACAGCCATGGAGCTGTTAAGGAGAGTATTCCAGGATTTTGATCCAGCAACAGTGAAGGAACAGCAATATAGTTCCAAGTCAAGATGGTGAGTCACTTGAAGGGGAACTTGTGGTGGTATTCCCATGCGCCTGATACCCTTGGCCTTCTAGGTGTAGAGATCGCACATTTGGAAGGCTTCTTTAATCTCATTAGCACTTTTATTTTAAACTACTCATAACTCACAGGATGGTAATTTCAATCTGTTACTGTGAATTTAGAAAAGATGCAATCCATTTTCAGTACCAATTTGATTTGTATAGTGGACATCCCATGGTCTTTGTTTTCAACAAATGTTTGTGTGTTGTTGGATCACTTCACGTTTTGTTCCCACACCCAATACGCCTCACGGATGTGTTACTCTTGGTTGCAACCCATGCCTGCATTTGTTTTTAATTGGCACAACATTGGGTTTCAACAGAGAAACTCAGTATGAATCCCATGTGCAACTACTGTGTCTTTGAGGAAAGTGAGAAGCAACTAACCTCAGTGCTTCTCCCAAGTAAGCTAAGGCAGGGCCAGCCTGACTGCATTCCTAAAACACATCCTGCTTTAATTTTTTTACCATGGAATGGATTGCTAGGAGGCACAGAGTAGACAATAGCCGTGATAATAACTGTGAGATGGGGTGCGAGATTTAGTGCCCGGGAGGTACGGAGGTTCTGCAGAAGCTAACAGTAGGGCCTGATTTAAATTTTCTTGTATCGATTTCTCAGCTGCAGCCAGTTGGATTGAGCGGCTGGCTGTCTGTCGGGCAGGTGGGCATCTGGGGAACAGGGTGAAGGTGATTTGGACATGGCTGGGAGGGGTGTGGGAACTGGATCAAAAACAAAAATAGCTGGAAAAACTCAGCAGGTCTGGCAGCATCTGCAGAGAGGAACACAGTTAACATTTTGAGTCCGTATGACTCTTCATCAGAACCCTTCAAATGTGGGAATTGGATGTTTGACATCTTGGGAGTGCATTGGACATCAGACATGAGGGAGCGGGGGACATAAGAAATTGGGAGGTGAGGGAATTGGGCAACAGACATAAGGGGCAGGAGTTGGACATCAGAGATTGAGGGCTGGGCAACTTGGACATCAAAAACTGGGGCGGAACGGGGGGGGGTGAATTGGACATTAGATATGGGGTGGAGTGTTGGATGGCTGAACAGTGTAAGAATAGGTTGAGGGCAGCATAGGCTTGGCTGTGATGGCTCCAATGATTAAGTCGCCTGTGTCCAAGCTTACATGTAAAGAAAGTCCATTTGGACTAAAAATGAGAGGATTGCTGGTGACGTGGAACAATGTTCTACAACAGTGAGTGCCTTCAGAAGAGGATTAAAAGAGGAGGTTCAATAATGACAGAAACTATCAGCACAAATACAGTTCACTTTTTATATTTTAAAACATGAATATAATTTCCAGCAATATTTTTCAATAACTTTTTGATTTGAAAGTTTACTTCTTGTTTTAATGTTTTAACAGTCCATGTGTTACTTAAGATGAAAATGGTAAAATCGTGTAGGCTGCATTTATAAGCCACTTAAAGTTGTGTCAAATTTCATTACCACAAAACATCATTTATTATGGGAAGCAGTGGCTTTAATGTAGATTTTTTTCTGGACAGTGAAAATGATGTCTGCTTTTAAACATTTTCTTAAATAAGTGTGCAATTGCACAATTTGAAAATTCTTAGGTCATTTTTAATGAACAAGAATATATACAAGCTATTTTCCTGTGTTGAATACACTATACAGTAATCTATGAGGGATTATCTGACATTCAGTAAATTGGTCTAAAAATACAGGTCATTGTTACTAATCTCCCAAGGCAATGTTTCCATTCTTTGTGGTTAACACTTATTATACCCGATTCCCTGTAGTCCAGCTGTCAGTAATGTTTAATTGGAAGCAGTGGAGTGCATGACTTAATGGCTCAATTTGACACTGATTGGTACTGAATAATACGGCAATTAGAGTATTAGATGGTTCATCAAGTGGGAACTTTTGTGTCAGGGCAGTTGACTGATTTTACTTAAAAACAGATTTTGCCTTCTGGTCCCACAGTTTTCCACTGAAGTACCTGTTTTCAGTTAATTTTGACATCTGTTTAATCCATTGTTTTGTCCTTTTAGGATTACAGAAACATACTTGAGTGCTTTGAAGCATTTTCCTGAAAACTTTTATAATATAAATTAACAATAACTTTATATTTGTCAAATTAAATAATATTAGTAAAGAAATTCAAAATACAAGCAGAAGTACTGAAAAGGACCACTTAAGTATTTTAGTTGCTGGAGAAAACTTATCGATGATCAAAATGGAGTACAATGGTTTTTTTAAGTTGCAGTTCTTATCACTTAAGGTCCTGTTGTCACACATCCTTTGATATTTTGCATTATGTCACTTACCATTATCACCCTGTGAAAATTATCAATGCTGTAAATACCATATTCTGATTTCAAACTCAATATCACATATTGCATAAAAATTCAAAAATATTTTACTCATGGTGAGTGCATTATGTGGTGTGCCACTCAGCCATTTGGGGCAGAAGGTTTCTGGATTTTTTCAAATCCCAAAATTTACTAAACTCAAAATATAATAGTTCAAGAGATTGGCAGTTAGTAGATTACAGGTCTAATTGCTGGGCTTCAACTGAAAGAAAAACAATTGGAACTTTTGTTTGATCCCCTCAGTTGGGCTTTGGTTGCTGGTACTGCACTGACCATTCTGTTGTATTTTCCTCTGGTGACGATATACTGATATGCATACCAGCTTTTGAACTATTGCCCATTTATATTCCTTGCCTGTGATGAACTGCAGTATTTTATAGAATTTGTGCCAATTTTAAGCTGCAAATAATAAACAAATCCAGTTACGCTTATCAATCCTTTCATTATATACATTCATTAAAATTAGTGTTTTTACAATCATATGAGAAGAAAGGGACATGTCTATGGGCAACATTATGCAAAGAAAATTCATCAGTCAGTGTTTCCAAAGGAAATTATATAGTCAGAGAAGTCTAAATTAATGCAGCATGGGGCAGTAATAGCATTAGACTTTTCATTAATCTGAACATAAATTTATTTCCCTGCTTAGAATCGTGTTCCAGATTCCCAGCATGTAGAATATGTTTCTCTGGTTCAGTGATTAAACAGTTGGCTCACACCTCCGCAGTTGGTTCATGCTGTCAGTTTATTCTGGTGGTTGGAGCAACTCCCTGCTGACAGACCCAAGCCTGCATGCATGCAAGTGGGTAACACTCAAATTCCTGCGATTCCTGCTACTGCAGAAGAGAGTGCTGACAGTTATGATTTTAATAACGGTGCAGATTACTGCTATATCATAGTAATTTGGTAGTAGCTTCCTATTTCATCTCTTTCATCTACTCACTCCCCAACTTGGTTTGAGTTCCTATTTACAACTATTGTTGCAACTTGTAAATGGAGCCATTGGGGTCCAAAAGACCAACATCAGATTTCTATTTTTGTCGCTTGCTAGCAACTTATTTCTGTTCTGTGCTAATAAAATAATAGCAAAATTTTTCTGTTGAGTGTCTGATCCTATCTTTTGTAAGTTATAATAAGAGCTCTTTGGGAATGTCAATTTTTCCAGGGTTTTGCACAGAAATGAGCAATGAAAACCACTGGTTATAAATACATTTAATAAGTTTTATCATTTGAGAACATTTTATATAGAATTACATAGAAATTCACGAAGTCATATTAAGAACAGTTTCCCTGTTCAGGCACAAAATCCTACAAATAAACTAACCTGCAATCTTTGGTGAATGGCAATTTTAATATTTTTGAGGAAGAAAAATGTGAGAACGAAAGCATGTTCTCTAAGTACACTTAAAGAAGAGGAGGTTTTATGGCACACTGTTTCAGCAATCCTGCCTCTGAGCCTGAAGCTCCCGGTTCGAGTCTCATCCTCAAGGACTTGATGACCAAGGAAGGTGCGCTCATAAGGTGGCCAAACAAGTTGATTATCACCCTGCAAGTCTTTCCAGCACATGCCAATGACAGGCAGTAAAAGTGGTAGAGATTCCTGGTCATCCATGAAAGTTGGAGCCTTTACCTTCTCTATCCAAAGCTCCAGACTACAACATGCATGTAAAAGTGTGTGCTGCCACAGCAACTCAGACTCCGCGTGATCTGTAACACACTGCGACCACACTTTTAGGCTATGTTTATTGGTGCTGCAACACTAGGGGGAGCATTTCCTGCACATGCACACTTGCAGGCTCTGTCAATGTTAGCTACCAGCATTAAAACAAACAAGTTGACTTGTCACAGACTAAGAATAAAATTAAAGTTACTCATTATTCGGTATATGCAGTCCTTATGCAAGTTGTTTTTTCTAGTCCACATATCACTTGTCAACTGTACCCTCTGTAAAACATGTTTCTGAATTCAGTAAGTGATGAAGATATGTAATCAGGAAATTTCAGCAAATGAGATTCTCAACTTCAAATGCGGAAAAATGATTGTAATATTTCGTTTAAGAACTAGTAAAAATCAATTAAAAAAAAATTCTGATGAAAATATTTAAGAAAAAATTCATTACCCAATGTGGGACTCAAAATGATGACCCTGAGATTAAGAGTCCCATTATCTACCAACTGAGCTACCTGAGCTGTGTAGAAGTTCCCTGCACAAAGCTGGATCTAGCTTAAGGAGGCAGCACTCATAAAATATCATTGAGATTGAGATCCCATCACAGATTGGCAACTGGGATGAAATGATGCTGGCAAGTTGTTTTTCTATGTGCTACAGTGAAATCAATGCCAATCTAAACTCCTGCCATCAACCAGCAAGTCGCCAGGAACAGGTGCACATACACCAGCGGCCACAGTGTGGGCTGAATGCATATGTGCAGCTGTTCTTGACACCACCCTGGTTGTTGTGGGAGTTGCAGTGAAAACTTAAACCCATGTATTTGGGCTTTTGGTCATATTGTGATTCATTCATCACTTGATACAAATACAATATAGTTTGTGATGAGGTCAGACAACAGTAACTTTATTAAGCCTGGTGCAAAAGTTGAATAAGTGATGTGCATTGTATCTTTATGTGTGCTTTATAGATGGAAATTTACATAAACATTTTTGTTACCTTTGACCCTGTACATGCACTACAACTGAAATGTCTGTGTAAAGCAGTTTGAAATTGCTTGATGAATGAAATCTTCCTCCACTAAGCTCTGCAATCAGCTGTGACTCTGGCTTTATACTACAACTTCTTAACATTGGTACAAAATGAAATTGCTTCACCCCAATGCTATATTGTAATATACAACTATATTGTAAATGAAGTTTTAATTAATAAGCTAGAAAACTTAGAGCTGTTTGTGAATTATGCCCTCAACTGAATTTAGTTTAGCAGCACTGAAAATATCTCTATTGACATCTCTATTTTCCAAATAGAATGCAACAGAATATTGTGATGAATTTTCAGATTAGTTGATGAATACAATTTGCCTTTCTGTTTTTTATCTTGTACTTTCCAACACATTTTTACACTTTCCTGTTTAACAAAAATCAAATTTTCAGAGTTGGCTTTGATTACATACTGGCTGGCTCAGGGGCTTGCTTCATACACTAAACAGCTGGATCAGAGCTGGCATGTTTTTTATTGCCTGTCATTGGCTCATATTTTATAATTAATGTTCTTGCTGGTGGTATTCTTACATTACTGTCTGAAAAATAAACAGAGCCATCAATAGCAAAGTGCAGATAAAGTGGTCAACCTTTTTTTTTAAGAAATCTACCTGATTGCCATAAAGCATATGATTGGACTCCTTGAAGGGTGTTCAGTTTAAAAGTACACCGTTGTGATGAAGAGACAAGTATCCTACTGATTCCTTTGTGGTCATATTGAAAGAAACATTCACTGATTTTGAGATTAGCAGACCTCTGTATTTATGTTATGTCCTGAGACCTGTCATATAACTCGAGGCTTGTACTGCTTTCATTGGTACTTGTAATATAATGGCAGTGTTTATTTCAATGCTGATTGTGGAACATGCTGCTTTTGAATGGCCCTTGTCTTCGTACTGTATACCATGGAACATTCTGCTCTAACCAAAGAATTCAAAATCACAAAGTATAACAAAGACATGGAGTAGTATTTTCACTTTATAAAACAGATGTTAAATATTCTTACATGGTCACTTACAGTTTCATCATGCTGTAGGTTATTGGATCTTTTCACTACTATGATTAGCAGATTTTGACTTCTGTTGATCACTAGCTGATGCTACGTTTTGTTTTTATTTTCTTACCTTGCCTGTCATTTCTTTACAGTTTAGTTTACAATTTAGTTTTCCCTATCTACCTTTCTATTTTTGCCCTACGATTTTGAGATCTCCTGTTTCCACTCTCAAGTTGACCGATTAGGCTTTTCATGCCACTACTCCATTTGGTACAGCTGGTTTCCAGACTGCCTTTTTTGATCTTTACAAAACTATCTTTGTTCACAAGATCACAAAATAGCTACGGATGAAAGAAGCCATTTGGCACATCTTAGCTCATTTATCCAGGAAGCACCTACTATTTCCCCCCCAACTCTCCCCCACCACCCGCCCCCCCCCACCCCTTGCAAAACATTCATCCATTTTTTAAATGATTCCAGAGTTTTTACTTCTGTTTCCCTAACTGGAATTCTATTCCATGTGTTGATCACTCTAATTTGCAACAGTGCCCCCATGTCTGACTGTCATGAAATAATTTGTAATGCTTCGAATTGATGTTTTCTATACTGTTTGCTTTATTATGTACCATCATAAGGTTTCTTTGAGTTTCCCACTTTAAAGGCTGAGCAGCTCAAATTTCTCCAGTCTTTCCTCAAAACCTAGTCCTCTAATGCCAGGATCAGTCTTCTGGTTCTTTGCACCACTTCCATGCTCTCACCCTCTTCTCACCCTGCCATTACTCACCTAACAAGTGCTTGCTGCATCCTTTCCTTCAGCTAATTTTTTTTAACCAATTTCCAGATTTTGCTCTGAACTTCCACTGCTTTCTTGAGGAAATAATTTGCACCAGTTCACCTTGGCATGATTTCTCATTTAGTACTAATAAGGTCTTGATTCAGCATTCATTTGATTTAACATTAGGCCATCTTCCTTTAACTATTCCTTTCTGTCTGCCTTATAATTCTTTGCAACCTTAAATAAGACATAGGAACATAGAAAATAGGAGCAGGAGTAGGTCATTCGGCCCTTCAAACCTGCTCCATCATTCAATATGATCATGGCTGATCCTCTATCTCAATGCCATACTCCCACTCTCTCCTAATACCACTTGATGCCTTTAGAGTCTAGAAATCTATCTATTTCCTTCTTAAATATATTCAGTGACTTGGCCTCCATAGCTTTCTGTGGTAGAGAATTCCATTGGTTCACCACCCTCTGAGTGAAGAGGTTTCTCCTCATCTCAATCCTAAGTGGTCTACCCCGTATTCTGAGACTATGATCCCTTGTTCTGCACCTTCACGCCAGAGGAGACATCATCCCTGCATCCAGTCTGTCCAGCCCTGTCAGAATTTTATCTGTTTTAATGAGATCCCCTCTCATTCTTCTAAACTCCAGTGAATATAAGCCTGGTTGATCCAATCTCTCCTCATACAACAACCCTGCCATCCCAGGAATCAGTCTAGTGAACCTTTGCTGCACTCCCTCTATGGCAATTATAACCTTTCTTAGGTAAGGAAGCCAAAACTGCACACAATACTCCAGGCCCTGTACAGCTGCAGTAAGCCATCCATGCTCCTGTACTCAAGTCCTCTCGCAATGAAGGCCAACATACCATTTGCCTTTTTAACTGCTTGCTGCACCTGCATTCTTGCTTTCAGTGATTGGTGTGCAAGGACACCCAGGTCCCTTTGTACATCAACATTTCCTAACCTATCACCATTTAAATAATGCTGAGCCATTCTGATTTTCCTACCGAAGTGGATAACTTCACACTTATCCACATTATACTGCATCTGCCATGTATTTGCCCACTCATTCAACCTGTCTAAATTGCCTTGAAGCCTCTTAACACCCTCCTCATCGCTCACATTCCCACCAAGTTTCGTGTCTTCAGCAAACTTGGAAATATTACATTTGGTTCCCTCATCGAAATCATTGATATATATTGTGACTAGCTGGGGCCCAAGCTCTGACCACTGTGATACCCCACTAGTCACCGCCTGCTACTCTGAAAAAGACCCATTTATTCTTACTTTGTTTCCTGTCTGCTAACCAATTCTCAATCCATGCCAATATATTACCCCCAATTCCATGTGCTTTAATTTTGCATACTAGCCTCTTGTGTGGGACTTTATCAAAAGCATTCTGAAAATCCAAATACACCACATCCACTGATTCTCCCTTATCTATTCTGCTATTTACATCCTCCAAAAACTCAAGTAGGTTTGCCAAACATGATTTCTCTTTCATAAATCAATGTTGACTTTGTCTAATCCCATTGATATTTTCTAAGTGTCCTGTTATCACATCCTTTATAATAGACTAGCATTTTCCCTACTACTGATGTTAGACTAACCAGTCTGTAATTCTCTGATTTCTCCCACCCTCGTTTGTAGCTGCTATTTTTAAAATTTTATTCCTGTTCTCTGTAGTTGAGCTAGGATATATGGCATGGACTTCTTTGATATAGCTTTTGCGTATAGTTGCCTCTAAATCTGTTCTTGTCCACAGATTGTCAATTAAGTATTCATAATTAAACACAATGGCAAGCACTTCTTTCATATTGTGCAGTGCCTCACTGAGGACTTGGCATGCATGCACAGCTGGTGCTTTAGCATCTACCTTATTCTTTCATCATGTTTATCATTTATGGCCACATTAATATATCTGCCAGGATCACCTCTGCTCCTGCATTATCTTCAAATAACTGTGTATCCATTAATGTAGAATTACATCGAAACTGTAACATAGATACAGGCCATTCGGTTTAATCAGTCTGTGTTGGCGAAGTTGTCCTAACCCAATAGCCTATCCTGCCTTTCTCATTCCTTTCATCCACCTTTCTTATCTAGCCTTAAATGTTTATAGGTCTCTGTAGCAACCACTAATTCTGGTAGTGCGTTCCACAACTCCACATGGCTTTATGTTTAAAAAAAAATGGTTTGACCTACTTTCTGTCCATAATCTCTAGGATTTAATCCACTCATCCAGGTCCCTCAATTGCTGGGAGCAGACTTTTTTTTGTCTACCTTGCCACGTTCCTTTGCAATTTTAAACACCTTTATCAAATCATCCCAGAAACTGATCCATTTCAATGGGGAGAATTTTCTCCCTGTCCGGTGGATCGGTCAGGAGCGGGCACGGAGCCGATCGCCACTCGCGATCGGCTGCACGCCTCCATTTTATGTGGGCGGGCCAATTAAGGCCTACCCAGCGTGATGCGCACCTGGAAGTGCTCAGCGATACCTGTGCGGGCAGGGGGAGGAGGGAGAGTCGGGACACGGATGTGCGTGAAAGAGCACAGAAATCTCCCTGAGGCACGGAGCTGCCTCGGAGATTAATTTCAGTATGAATCTTTGAAAAAAAGAAAAAAAAATTATTCAGGCATGTCCCCTCATGTGACAAGCTATAGCTTGTGGATGAGGTTTCATGAAAAATGCGAAAGCCGCCTGGGCTCTTTGCCTGCTAACCTTAAGTTTGGACAGGCAGCCCTAACAATTGCTTCAATTAGTTTATTAGTGGCCTTAACAGACCACACATCCTTTGGCAGGCACACAGCTGACTCCAGTGCACGCCCGCCGAACTAAAGATTGGAATGACATACGGTGACTTCGGGAAGCACGCCCAACATCACCGCCCGTCATTTTACGCGTCGGTGTGCAGGGCCTGCTGCTGCACGGCGAACAGAAGATTCTGCCCAATGTGTTCCAATGTAAACCAACCCACTTTTTGAAATATTTCTTTGAATTTGTATTTGCTCACATCAAGCAGTATCCTAGTGAATCTGTGCTGTACCTTCTCTGTTCCCTCAACATGCTTCCTATTATGTGAAGTCCAAAAGTGCATTCCTATACTAGCTGTGGTCTTAATAAGGTCCTATATAGGTCACCATTACATCTGGATTTTTATATTCTATACCAGAGGTTGGCAAACTATTTTAGAGCCTTTAAGAAGTTTGCCTTAAAATATAAACTGTTCGGAGCCACAAGGCAAATACAGATTTTTTTAAAATTGAGGAAAGGTATAAGCACAAAATAAGGAGATAAAGTTGTTTATCAAGAATCTAATGAACATTATGCTGTTGTCTAATGCTGTAAACAGACATTTGCCTGGCATTTTCTGGCGCCTATAAAAATATAGGATGTAAATGCTGAAAAGTTTAATGACATTGCATCTGACTCAAGAGGTCTTAATATAAAATTTAGTTTTTGTTTTTATCTTTCTAAATCCTTGAAATTGACAAGCAAAGACTGCTTTCATTTTATGTATTGCATTTAAAGAAAAATCTTAATTGATACATTTGTCTTCTTTTAAATCTTTAAGCAGTGGAATATGCACCAAAATAACCTCTCATATTTTTTGGAATTAATTCCAACTTTTGCTCGAAAGAGTGCACTTCTTCCAAAATTGGGAGGGCTATGGTTCCCTGTCCTAACTTTCTGTTCACGATATTTAAATGGTTGATGATATTAACCCAGAAATAAAACGTAAGAATGTGCTAGTTCACCAAGTTCGCATTCCTTTTCCTACAAAAACATCTTAACTTCTAGACATGCTGCAACTCGAGAAGAAAATATTTCCTTTAGATAGCCAATGTATTTTATTATGAAGGATAAGATCGGAGTTTACTTAGATTAAAGATTCACAGAATTAATTGAGAACCTGACGATGAAGGTTGGGAGCCGCAAACGAGACATTATGGAACTGTGTATAGCTCTGGAGCTGCAGGTTGCCGACCCGTGTTCTATACTGTTTGCCTTCTCCACTTGAGTTTCTGCTTTTTATGTCTTGTGAAGCCTGAAATTCCTCAGTTCTTTCACATCATTCTATCTTCCCGCGTTCGAAGTATAATTATTACGTTTTTTGCTAAAATGAAACGCTTCACATTTACTGACATGAATTCTACCTCCCAATATATTGCTCATTTCACTATCTTAGCAATATTCCCTTGCAGCTTCTTTTGTACTTCAGAATTACATACTGTACCTCCTATTTAAGTATCACCCTCAAATTTGGATGCCACTCCCTCTAGCCCAAATTATTGATGTGCTCAGTGAGCTCAAATAATCCCAGAACTGAACCCTGTGAGATGCCATTACCCACTTCTAAACACTCTGAAAACTGTCCTTAAATTCTGCCCAGGGAGTAGGAGTTTTCGTCTCTTGGGCGGGCACGTGCCCAACCCAAACGGGAATGAAATAGTGCACGATGACGTTGGCTGAGCGTCCTGACGTCATCGCGCTCTCTCGCAATCCTTCGGTTAGCAGGCGGGGCGTGAGAGGCAGCACCACGCCCGCCTACAATTAAGAGGCCTATCAAGGCCTTAAGCAGTTAATTAAGTTGCATTTTTCACTGCCCGCTCAACCGTTCATTTGGCGGGTGGACGAATAGGCCAGGCGGCCTTTGCATTTTTCATGAAACCTCATCCACGGGCGGGATGAGGTTTCCATAGGTTACTAAAAGAACAGTAAAAAAAAAAATTCTAACATCCTTTTTTACATGTTCCTCTTCATGTGACTGAGTCACATGCGGGGACATATTTATATCATTTGTAAAAAGTTTATTTTTGTATTTAAAATTCTTCAGCTCCCTGAGGCAGCTGTATGCCTTCAGGGAGCTTTCAGTGCCTGCTCCTCTGCGCATGCGCACACTTCAGTGCCTGCGGTCCTCTGCCCCCACCCTGGCAGCGCTGAGCATTTCAGCGCAGCCTTTCATGCTGGCTGACCGTTAATTGGCCAGCCAGCATGAAATCGCAGGTGGGGGTTGGTCTCGCGGCTGTTCCCAGTCCCGCCCATCGATGAGGGGAAAATCCTGCACCATTTCCCGCAAGCTAGTTTGTAATCCAGTTTGCTATTTTTCCTTTAATTCTATACCCCTTAATATTCCTTCAAAGTATAAGTGGTACCTTGCCAAAAGCTTTTCGAAAAAAACATTCACTGCATTTCCCACATTCACCATACCTGTCAAGTCCACAAAGAACCCCATCTAGTTTTTTAAGCATCATCTTTTTTGAAATCCACATTGCCTCTGCTTTTGATTTATTTTATTTTCAACTACGTATTTAGTCATTTTATCATTAATTAAAGATTCCAAAATTTCCCTACAACTGATGTTAAATTAACGGACCTACAATTACTTAGTTTAAGTCTGTCTCCCTTTTTTAAAAAGGCGTTGCACTGATCTAATATCCTACTCTTTAGTAAATATTGATACCGAGTACTTGGTATGTATGTCTGCATATTTTCACTTTTCCTCCGCTAACCCACTATTTTATTCTCCAGGGTCCCACCTCACATTCAATAATTCTCTTCTTAGATACATTTTTTTTTGCTATTTTAATTTCTTTTGCGTTTCTTTTCTCATACCTATTATTTGCTTTTCCTTATCTCTCTCAATCTCATTTTGTTGTATTTTAAATGTTGATTTGGTCAATTTTAGCTTGTTTCTAACCTCTTTATTTATCTATAACATCCCGAACACTTGAAGTAATCACCTGCTATAATGGTTTATATTTATGCTGCAACTTTACAATCTCCTATTTAAAAATATCTCATTGTTAATCTACAACCTTGTGTGCCAATTTCTCTTTTGACCTGGGTTTAGCTGGGTCACTGTTCATCTTTCTAAAATCTGCCCAATTTGAATCTATTCTCCTTATTTTTGTAATTGAATTTCAGTGTTATAGAATCTTAAAATTCTATAGCACAGATGAAGCCAATTCAGCCCATCATTCCTGCACTGGTTGTCTGAAAGGATTATCCGCGTAGTCCCATTACTCTGTTCTTACCTTTTTTGTTAAAATGTACCTGCTTCTCTTTTAGAAGTTTATTGTCGGACATTTCACGTCCTAACAACTCGCTGCATAAAGAAATTCTCCTAACCTCTGACTTTGCTCTTTGGGTGATAATATTTAATTCATGTCCTCTACTAGCTGACTCTGACGACTGGAAATAGCTTTTCCTTGTTTACCTTTTAAAAACCCCCCCATAATTTTCAATACCGTTGTCTGTTTTGCCTCTTAATCTTTCTAGGTGATGGTGAAAAGAGCCCTAGTTTGTCTAGTCTTTCATCATAACTAAATGTTATCTTTAGGGTTGGATTTTTCTCTATCCCACCAGCAAGTTTGAAGGCGGGTGGGGAGGGGGGAAGGCAAGTAAAATCCATTGGGGTGGCCTTCCTGCTGTCTACCTGCCCAGCCCCATCCTGTCTGAAATTTTACGGGGATGGGGGGAGGAATTGGGCTGCCTGCCACCCTTGGGCCTATTGAGATCTGTTAGGCCTCATCCTACCCCTGCTGGTATTTTACCCATGGCAGGGTGCAGCCCACACCGTGCAGAAATCCTGGTAGCTCCCCTTTAACCCTCCCTCCCCACCACTCCCCCCAGCCTCTTGGACCTGGCCCCTCACCTCCCTCATTGAGAAGCCCAGGTAAGTCCAGGGTATCAATGTGGTGGGACTGTCTGTAGCCCCAGAAGCAGCCACTGCTGCCAGTTGGTGCTGCTAGGACAACAGGTGGGATTCTATGGCAGGACTTTCAACTGAGGTAGGGGTAGAAGTCTCAACTTAAAGCAATTAAAATATTTTTTAAATCATCAATTATCAACTTGTCCTCCGACTTAAAGGATGGAATAGCTCAATGCCTCAGTCTCTACTTTTTTTATTCCGTTTATAGTTTTATTAGTTAATATATGTTCGCCTTGTTTTTCCTCCCAAAGTGCATTACTTCATGCTTATCCGCATTAAGTTTTACCTAATATTTATCTGGTCAATCTACTAATCTGTGTCTCTGAAGTCATTTACGGCCATCATGCTCCTATTTTCAAGTCTGCAGCAAATTAAATACCATTTCACTGACCATGCCCTCCAGGTCTTTGTTTGAATAATGGCAAAACAGAATGATCTTTTTGGGTCTAAAGTTTGGCTACAAACATGCTCAGGAGGCAAAATATACAGCTTTAAATCACAGATCTCAGGAACTTAGGATTGATTACTGGCAGGACCCTGAAGAAAGTCAGGACAAAGTTTCGCCATTTGAAAAGGAGCACCAAGGTATGGCAACAGTATCATTGCAAAGTAGCAACATAGGCCTTAAGGAATTGCAGTTAAGTAGTAGGTATATATGTATTAAAACACTGTGAGCACATTTTAAAATGTTTAGGATGTAGCAAAAGCAGTAGCAGGCTACTGCAAATCACATTATGCGTGCCAGGATGGCAAAAAGTGTACTGCAGAAAGGAGTCCCCAAAGCTTCTAAATTACTCTACCTCAATCAAAACTGCTTTTATGCTTAAAGGCAACATTTCATATAATAGGAGAGCCTTAACTCTTCAGGCAAAACCTTTAATTGAAATTGTAGAATTAATTAGGGGTGGATATGCAGCTTTTAATTGAAATTGTAGAATTAATTGCTGGGGGGAGGAGCAGTTATGTTCTCAAAGATGTTGGGCATCAGAAAGTTGTAAGGGTGTATAGCTCACTGATATGTACCTAATCATGTAATGTAGAATTTGTACCATATGCTACATTTAACATATCCATTGGCACTATTCATAAGTTCTTAAGAGCTTACCAGTACAATGCCCTAATAGAAAAATGTGCTTATATACTGATGATATCCAATTTATTCTCTTCGCAGAGCAAAGTGGTCTTCACTGTGCGCCTAAACCTAAAGTCATTGCAGCACCAAGCGTCACTGCATGCACTTACATTAAACAACAGCATAAAAACATACAGATGAGGAAATGAAGGGCAACATTGATAATGAGATGAGTTGGAGGTGGATGAAGTGCCAGGAGGTATAGGGTGAAGGTTTATTGTATTGGTAACTGATTTTGAGTTGCTTCTGGACACAGACTTTAATTGGCCGGTTTTCCAATGGAAAGTGTTGCAGCAAATGGACAGTGTTCAGTCACATGTCTACATACATGTCGTATTGTGAGGCGATAAGGCTATGTTACGTACAACTTGTTGTGCAGGAGGCAGTTGGAGTGTGACCACTAACACAGACATGGCCATAGTAGTAAGAGTATCACTCGTTAATGGTCTAACTACTATTTTGGGGCCTAAACTCTGCTGGTTTCAAACTACTTGGAGAATGATTGTAGATGAGCATGAGTGAGCCATTTGGAGATCTGATGAATGCCTAGATTCCTCTGCTTGTACATGTTAATGTTCAGTAATGCTAGGCACAGAAACAACCAGTTGCCAATGATGCCATTCATTGCTATAGAGCAGCCCTCTGTAATGAGTGCAGGGTTTGCTTCCAAATGCAGTGAGCCCACAGTGAATTCAATTTAAGGCTTCTGACTCTGGTGGAGGTCCATCAGGATAAATCAGAAGGTGGTGGGACCTCCTGTATCCCAAGAAGTTCTCCAGTTGACCACCTACCACTGCTACTTCCTCAGCTAGAGGGGCGCTGACATATATATGATATAACTGGCAAACTTACACCACATATGCTCAAACACTGAATAAAATGAATTAACTTTGAATGTATCTGGTAGTCTATGTTTTATTGTGAAAATAGAAAACTCTTGGTTCTCTTAAGAAGTAACACAAATCAAATGTTTACAATTCTTGACAAATCTAAACAAGCTAAGCAACAAACAGACCTGTAATTTTGTGCATATACAGTGTATCTATTAGGGAGTGCTTATGCCCAGTTGTTCATTATGAACTGGCTTGAAACTACCCAATCTCATTTCATATAGGGCCCTTCTAGTTAACAGTGAGAGGGGATATTCATCCTGTCACTCTGGGCTGGATTCATACACAGATTCTGGAGGTAAGAAGGCAGTGCACTAACTCACTGTATCACCAAAACCTGAGCATTGTAAGTGTTTTTTAAAATCAAAAACAGGAAATTCTGGTTTATGTGCTTTCATGATTAGTGAATCAATTGAAATAGGAGCAAATGAAAAGCAGTATCTCTAACTTCTTCCCAAGCAGACTTCAGCCTTGAGGTATGCCTTTTAACTTAAGAAAAAGCTAACTGCTGGAGGCAGTGGGGAGTAAGTGCAGGTTGAGATCCAAAACAACAATAGTTTGCCTAGTTAGAAAATTATACTTGCTGATCCTGCCTGGCAGTAGGATTTCCTATACATGCCAGAAATTTGAGCCATTAAATCACAATATAGTTATGGTATAAACTCTAAGAAAGGTAAAATTTATTTTGAAATTGGTATAATTTGACCTCCATTTACCTTTGAGTTACGGGTTACAGGTTGATGCCTGTGTAACTCCAAGCCGTTTTAATGGATACACGTTATTTTCTTGTGGACTTGGGGCTGATTAGACCAATGGCAGTGAAAATTGGCAGCTTGCAACTGAATTACCTTCTTCCCCCGCCTTGTCTTTTCATATACAGCTTAATTTTCAATGCTAGCTATTACATACCAACATGCTGTGTATTCTCTGTGAATTCGTTCAGATTCTGCCCCCCGACCCCCACGAAAACCTCAATGCTGTATAAACATTTAGTATCAAATGCAAATGTACTTTTCATACACTCAAAAAACTTCGCTTTGTTGTATTGTAAATTGTGTGAATCTACTCAGTTTGCTTGTGTTCAGGTGATTGATGAACCCACACTGTGGCACTAGGTTCCAGCCTAATGAGGTATAGAGCTGGCTTAGTTGTAAGACAGTAATACAAGCCTGAGTTGCAACATCGAGAATTCATCTGTTTATGCAAAATTTATCAACCACCATCACAAATGGGCACTGGACTTGATTAAGAACATGCGAATGAAACTCTTACTGGTTTTGTTCAGAGTAATTGTGAACAATAATAGATTGCTTACAGTCTAGGCAATTTTGTAGAGCAATGCTAGTCCACACCAACAAATTTGTCAGAATATAGTAATGTGTGGAAAAGTCACCTTAATCCCAAAACATGTGCTTATAATTGCAATGCAAAAATTTATTTTACAGTATGTTTTATGTACCCATGTTCTATACTATAGTAACATTTTTGAGCATATTGATCCTGATCTGCAAAGTAACCACTACACTACTGGATGCAATGGTGTGTTTACTAATTATACTTGTTCCTTTCAGAATGTGAGCACTTGATTCGACATATGCTTGTGCTAGATCCAAGCAAACGTTTATCTGTGGAACAGATCTGCAAACATAAATGGATGAAGATAGGTGATCCTGATCCAGAGTTTGATAGGGTGAGAATATTGCAATGTACAAAACTACTATTATTTTTTGGAAAAACTCAGCAGGTCTGGCAGCATCTGCGGAGAGGAACACAGTTAACGTTTCGAGTCCGAATGACCCTTCAACAGAACTAAGTAAAAATAGAAGAGAGGTGAAATATAAACTGGTTTAAGGGGAGGTGGGACAAGTAGAGCTGGATAGAGGGGCAGTGATAGGTGGAGATAACCGAAAGATGTCACAGACAAAAGGACAAAGAGGTGTTGAAGGTGGTGATATTATCTAAAGAATGTGCTAATTACGGGTAGAAAGCAGGACAAGCAAGGTACAGGTAGCCCTAGTGGGGGTAGGGTGAAGGAATCAAAAAGGCTAAAAGGTAGAGATAAAACAATGGATGGAAATACATTTAAAAATAATGGAAATAGGTGGGAAAAGAAAAATCTATATAAATTATTGGGAAAAAAAAGGGGGGGGGGATCGGAAAGGGGGTGGGGATAGAGGAGAGAGTTCATGATCTAAAATTGTTGAACTCAATATTCAGTCCGGAAGGCTGTAAAGTGCCTAGTCGGAAGATGAGGTGTTATTCCTCCAGTTTGCGTTGAGCTTCACTGGAACAATGCAGCAGGCCAAGGACGGACATGTGGGCATGAGAGCAGGGTGGAGTGTTGAAATGGCAAGCGACAGGGAGGTCTGGGTAATGCTTGCGGAC
Source organism: Cetorhinus maximus (assembly GCF_964194155.1). Classification (NCBI taxonomy): domain Eukaryota; kingdom Metazoa; phylum Chordata; class Chondrichthyes; order Lamniformes; family Cetorhinidae; genus Cetorhinus; species Cetorhinus maximus. Next base: position 217,758,481 of record NC_135880.1, read on the forward strand.
AGACTGAAGGTGTTCTGCAAAGTGGTCACCCAGTCTGGAACATTCCTTGTTCCAGTCCTACTCCGGCCCCCTCCCACAACGCTTTCTCCGGTACATCGATGATTACTTCAGTGCTGCTTCATGCTCTCGTCGGGACCTGGAAAAATTTATTAATTTTGCTTCCAATTTCCACCCCTCCATCATTTTCACATGGTCCATCTCTGACACTTCCCTTCCCTTCCTTGACCTCTCTGTCTCAATTTCTGGTGATAGACTGTCCACCAATATCCATTACAAGCCTACCGACTCCCACAGCTACCTCGACTACAGCTCCTCACACCCCACTTCCTGTAAGGACTCCATCTCATTCTCTCAGTTCCTTCGCCTCCATCGCATCTGTTCTGATGATGCCACTTTCAAAAACAGTTCCCCTGACATGTCTTCCTTAACCGAGGTTTTCCACCCATGGTGGTTGACAGGGCCCTCAACTGTGTCTGGCCCATCTCCTGCGCATCCGCCCTCACACCTTCCTCTCCCTCCCAGAAACATGATAGGGTCCCCCTTGTCCTCACTTATCACCCCACCAGCCTCCGCATTCAAAGGATCATCCTCCGCCATTTCCGCCAACACCAGCATGATGCCACTACCAAACTCATCTTCCCTTCACCCCCCCCGGTGGCATTCCGCAGGGATCGTTCCCTCCGGGATACCCTGGTCCACTCCTCCATCACTCCCTACAACTCAGTCCCCTCCCACGGCACCTTCCCATGCAACCACAGAAGTGCAACACCTGCCCCTTTACTTCCCCTCTCCTCACCGTCCAAGGGCCCAAACACTCCTTTCAAGTGAAGCAGCATTTCACTTGCACTTCCCTCAATTTAGTCAACTGCATTCGAAGCGGGCCCCGCCACCATTTTGTGTGGGCGGACCAATTAAGGCCCACCCAGCATGACATCTGGCGGGAAGCGCTATGTGCTTCCGGTGCGGGGGGATTCCCCAAAATCAAGAGTGCGCTCTTTCACGCATGCACACGAAAGAGCGCACATCTCCCTGAGGCTAAGTGCTGCCTCAGGGAGATCGCATACACGCTGAAAAATGTTAAAAATAGAAGAAAAAAAAATTCCCTAACATGTCCCCCTCATGTGACAGTGTCACATGAGATGGGACATGTTCATAATATACGCGCTAACTTTATTAAAATGTTTAAAACCCTGCATGAAGCCTCATCCCGCCACTGAATGAGGTTTCATGTTTTTTCTATTGCCTGCCGGGGCTCCTGGCCTGCCTGCCAACCTTAAGGTTGGACGAGCAGGTCCTTTAATTATTTTAATGATCCTGTCAATGGCCTCAATTGGCCATTGACAGGTCGGCGGGCGCACAGCTGATTTGGCTGTGCCCCCGCCTTCCTGAAAAATTAAACCTCCGACGTCATCCTGCGTCATTTTACGTGTTGACGAGAGGGCCCCGCCCCCTGCTCGCCAATGGCAAAATTCTGCCCCATGTTTTCTTTTCCAAATCATCATCACAATTCAATGGAAAGTAGTCAGTATTGCTATGCATCTTATACTACAGATGAAGTTGCCAGTTAATGCAATTATATTTGTGTTCAGTTTCAGTTATTAATGTTAAAGTGCATGGACCTGCAAAATGCTCTAAAGCTGAAGTCAAAATTATATCTTTTTGTGCTTTTTATAGTTAATATCAGAATCTAAGCAAATTAAAGTAGAAATCAAGACAGAGCCACTGAATGAGCAGGTACTCCTGTACATGACAGAGTTGGGTTTGGAAAGAGAACGCACACTACAGGTACTGTGATAATCTTATGATTTTCATTTATATGATGCATACTTACTGTCCTGTGTATGTATGTGCAAAATTATTTCTGTTGTATTTACATTTCAAATCTCTTTTTTGTTTATTCATGATGATTTTAAAAAAAATTCTTACATGCATCAGCATTGGTTTTCTGATTGTAAGACTAATAGCAACTCGTTTGTAAAGAATCGGATATCATTGGTGCCATGATTGGAAAATCCAGGCTGTTGAATGAAATGTATAGTACCTGTATTGAGATATTGATCTTGTTCTGAGTACCAGGCAAATACATTGCTTTTGAATCCAATTTCTCTACGGATCAGTTTGACTGTGGATTTAATTTTATTTCTAGTCATTGAAGACAGATGCCTATGATCACTTTAGTGCAATCTACAGCCTGCTGTGTGACAAGCTAAAACGGCACAAGACATTGCGCATCTCTGCACCTCCTAGTGTGCCTCGCACTATGCCCTTTCAGTCACCTGCAAATGTCCAGGTAATGTGTCAGTGACGTCCATAGAATTGTGGACTAATATTAATAAATGTTACACACCTTTGCTAAATATTTCCTCAAAAAGTGCTATTTGAACACTATTGGAACAATCATCATGAAGTACAGAACATGTTACTGAATTCTGCTAATGACTTTTAAAAAACATGCTCTTTTGCCATCTCTCTTAAGTTATAAATATTTTGAGAATTTCAACTTAGCGATTTCAGTTCCTCAGGCATCAAGAAGGGGCTGAGGGGGCAGGGGGGTGGGATCTGATCCTGGTGGGATGGGGTGGGGGGAGGAGTCCAATTCCTGACTCTTGGTTGGGGTGCCAGATGGGGGAGCTTGGAGAGTGGCCAGGAGGAAGCAGTCCTGCGCCTATTGGCCCATAAGCACTGCTCTTGAAGGCTTTCCCCACCTTGCTGCAGCTGCCTGGTTTCCTGAGGCCAAGGGAAACATGGCTAGCCATAGTTAAACCTGCAAAATAGGTTAAAGCCAAGACTCCTAGCCTCAGTAACATAGTTCAAATGCCAACATGTCTCTTGGCATTGGTTTGGCTGTCTGTTTCTTATCCTGCCTTAGAATAACAGGAAGTCAGCAGATTCAAGCTGGTTTCCCAACACACTTGAAATTTTTGCCCATTTTACCCGGTCCCCATTCACACTCAATTCCACCCATGTTAAATCCACCCCCCCGCCAAGTTCTTTTTGAGAATGGGCTAATCAGGAAATGCTGCATTCTGCTACATTGCATAAATAGTTTGGAGTTTGAATGTACTTTTAGTTTTGAAATTGAGACAAATGCCCCAGAAAACTATATGGAATATACACCGCAATTATCATGTGGTCCCTGTATGTCTATGAGGTTAGTTACTTCAGCTCATACTATGGATCAGGTGTAGGTAAGAAGACCATTTGGAAAGATTACTTCACTTATGGTGATCTAGCCACAGACCTCACTTGAAATAAAGGCCTAATAAGAACTGGCTGCAAAAGAAATGTGAGGGGAGTGGCGCTGGTACAGTACAGATTTCTGTTTGAATATCACTCCCCCACTTTTCTAACACATGGGGAGAATTTCCTCCCCGTTGGGGGCGATTAGGTGGAAGTGGGCATGGGTGGGCGCGCAGCCGATCGTGATTGGCTGCACGCTGCCATTTCAAGTGGGCGGGCCAATTAAGGCCCGCCCAGTGTGATGCATATCCGGAAGCGCTGAGCACGCTCTGTGCGGGCGGGGGGGTGTAGGCTGAGTCGGGGCCTGCACGCAAAAGAGTGCAGAAATCTCCCTGAGGCACAGAGCTGCCTCAGGGAGATCAGTTTGAGTTTCAAAATTTTAACAAAGAAAACAAAAATCACTTAGGTCATGTCCCCTCATGTGAAAGTGTCACATGAGCTGGGACATGTCTATGAATTTGAACAAAAATCTTTTATTTCGCTTATAAATCATTCATTTATGCCCATGGATGAGGTTTCATGAAAAATGTGAAGGTCGTCTGGGCTCTTAGCCTGCCCACCAACCTTAAGGTTCGGCGGGCATGCTGACTCCGGTGCACACCCACCGAACTGAAAATTGGAATGACGCACGGTGACATCGGTACACACGCCCAACGTCACCGCACATCATTTTATGCGTCAGTGAGCAGGCCCTGCCCCTACTTGACGAGCCAAAGATTCTGGCCATGATTTTAAAAGAAGTAGTCACAGACTAGGGTCAGAATCTTTCCCCAGTCGGTGGGGGTGGGGTGGGGGGGGGGGAATTGATGGGTGGGCGTGGGCGGGCACTCTTCCGATCGGCGCCCCCAATCGGAGGCGCGGTGCCATTTTACGTGGGTGGGCCAATTAAGGCCCACCCAGCGTGACGTCCGCAGGGAAGCGCTATACGCTCCCTGTGCAGGTGGGGGGAAATGCCTAAAATTGAGAGTGCGCTCTTCCGCGCACGCGCACAAAAGAGCGCACTCATCTCCCTGAGGCTAAGAGCTGGGAGATCGCCTCTACTTTCAGAAATATTAAAAATAGAAAGAAAAAAATCTCTTACATGTCCCCTAATGTGACAATGTCACATGAGTTGGGACATGTTCATAATTTCCAAAAACACTTTATTAAAATTTTTAAAACCCTGCATGAAACTTCATCCTGCCTGTGGATGAGGTTTCATGTTTTTTCTACTTCCCGCCGGGGCTCCTGGCCTGCCCACCAACCTTAAGGTTGGACGGGCAGGTCCACTAATTACTTTTAACGTTTTGAGTCCGTTTAACTCTTCATCAGAACTGAACAGCTGAGTTTTTCCAGCTGTTTTTATTTTTGTTTCAGATTTCCAGCATCTGCAGTATTTTGCTTTTACCGCTAATTACTTTAATTGATCTGTCAATGACCTCAGTTGGCCATTGACAGGTCGGCGGGCATGCAGCTGATTTTGCTGCGCCCCCGCCTACCTGAAAATCTAAATGGGGTGTGGTGACATTGGGAGTTCCACCCGACGCCATTCCGCATCATTTTACGTGTCGGCGAGCAGGCCCCGCCCCCTGCTTGCCGACGGTAAAATCCTGCCCTAGTTGTGGGAACTGGTCTCAATAAAGTGCTGTGACTGTTACTTCATGAATGCCAAACAGTTGATCATGGAATATATATTTTTAATTTAAATTCTGTTAATTCAGGAAAACAAGCTTTGAAGAAATATTTACTTTGGTTAATTCTAAATGTTGTTTCAGGTGTTTACACTGGTTATTTCCAAAAACAATTGTAAATTTATATCCTTGTCACACTTTAATTCTTTTTGAGTAATTTCCTGAACCTCTGATAATTTGTTAGAAAGCAGTGGAGTGCACTCCTGCTTTTTATCTGGATGTATGCTTCTTTGCTCTGGAGAATATTTTAAAACTTTCAAAATATGGGGTGAAATTTTACAGCCATGTCGCGGTGAGGCGGGGCCGTGAAATGCGGTGAGCCGTTCAAAAGTCCATTGAGTTTCGCGGGACCGCAAAATCCCGCTGGCGGGAGGGGCTGTAAAGTTCCACCCATAATGGCTTGATATTGCACATGAATATTGATACGTAAAGCAATCACTTAATCAATTTACTGCCTTTATTTTTGCTTTGCTTTACTTCCTATGTTTTTTCATGCTTTAATTCCCTGCATATCATTATGTAGATGAGAGGACGGCTAGCTAATTTTGCCTTGTATTGACACTGTTTTTGAAAAGGACACCAAGTGGTTTGTAATCAGCAGAGGATGATTTAGATTTTTCCTCCTCCTCTATGGAGAACTATCTAGTGTTCTGGGTATTTCATCATGAAAACTCAGCTGAGATCAGATTTTTGACACCTAAGTAGGGCACACTCCTGAAAGTGATGTGGCCAAGGCAGCAAACTGGTTTTGTCTGCCATCTGAAGTGTGAAATAATTGAATTCTGCATATCTGACATGTTAAAAGTATACAGTGCAAACGTAAATCATTTTATTACATTAAAATGAGGTAGTGTACATATTCTGAATGAATAGCAGTAATATTACAGAGAATACATGAAATTAAGCTACTCAGCAAATTATGCATCAACCACCCCAATTATGTGTCTTACTGTTCCATGGCACAGTGTGTTAGCACAACAATACTCTGTGTTTCTGCTTCATTTTGGATAAAAAGATCATTGTGGAATAAACCAGACACCCATCAAAGCTTGTACACAATGTCAACAAAGAGAACAATAAACAACCTATTAAAGAGAGGGAGGTACAGCTATCAATAGTGACATTTGCAATGGTTTTTCACTGGTTGAAGTAATATTTAGGGCTGAATTTTATGGGACCTGTAAGAGTGGGGAAGGAGGCACAGGGGAGTGCAAAAAATGGCAAGGGAAGGCATTGGTGGATGGGGGGGATGGGTGGGTGGTAAGAGCCTGTCACCTTCCCGCTGCCATGCCATTCAACCAGTAGTGGGGAAGGTGGAGAACTGCCCTCCCATCCAGAGACCAATTCTGCCACTTAAATGACCAGTTATGGGTATCTTCCTGCTGTCATTTGAATTTTTACCAGTGGCACATGGGGAGACCACCTGGTGAACCATTTGTTGGGAGGGTGGCTCTTAATTGGGCACTGTTTGGTCCACAAATGGCCCCATCTCCCACCCTCTGCCCTCACCAACCAATGTCCTTCCCCTTTTCCACCAGAGTCTGCCTGACTGACCCCGGCGAACACCCGACCCACTTACCTTGCTACAAGGGCGGCGTTCAGAATCACTGCATCCTCTCAGCTGGGTGCAGTCCCGATAGTGACCACCACTTCAGGTGACGCTGCTGGACTGAAGAGCTACCAGCCCTATGATTGGCTGGCAGCTCTTGGAGGCGGCTCTCATCCCTTAAAGGGGCAGCAGTTCATTAACTGCACAATGAGCCTGAAATCCAACCGGGGCTCCCTCAAGCAACCAAGGCACGGTTGTCTCCGGCTTGCCAGCTGATCAAAATTCAGCCCTTAGTTTTGGGTTGTCAACGGAGTAAGTGCACTTTCATATGTCAGAACATGCATGCTTTTCTATCATTTCGTACCTCAGAACTCAAGTATGGCTATTGCTTATTGCCAGTGATCATTTTCCTTTTGTAGTGTGTGACCCTGAAGCAACACCAATTAATTTTTCCCTGTGACAAGTACCTTTTACAAAATAACAGATGGTCATAGCCTGAGCTATGATTAATTGTGGAATGCTTTGTCACAAGAGCACTAGAACATTAGCGACCAAAAAAGGCAATTGAATCACTTGAAACCCATTTATTCAGTACCTTATCTCTTCCATCACACCCTCAAACTCTGGTGGTTTTGCCTCCATATCCCTGCCTTGCAAACATCAAAACGTTCATCGCGCTGAGTAAAGAAGTTCTTCTTGATTCGATTTAAATTTAAGCGAAGCTTTCCATTTGAGTTCCATTTACACCCTCTTGCTCTCCTTTTCTGCCTTACTTTGAAGTATTATTATGGATACAATTCCAGATCTTATACATTTCGAGGAGATTCCCGTTCAATTACCTTCTTTGTAGCCTTTGTTGCATTTATTGCCCTTTTCTAATGCATGAATCAATTTTTTGTGGCTTGGTAGCAAAACTAAAGTACAATAATTGTAGTCTTACTAGTGCATTGTAAAGTATTAGGATCACTGGCAGACTTGTATTCTGTTGTACTGGCTGTGTTCAAACATTTTTATATATATATATATATATTTTAAGATTGATGAATGAGGTAAGTAGAATATTTGAATATTAGGAATTCCTGCTATACAAATATGCCTCTAGACAATACTGTAAAACAGATCCCAATGTTTTACCTACTTGGATATTGAGTCTGTACATGGCTAGGTCAGATTTATAACATTTTTAAGTGGAGCTGCTGTATGTTTGCTTACTTTCAGTCTTGTAGAATTCTCACTAGTGTCTAGTGATTCCTCCATAAGAGCCAATATTCCACAAATTTCTCAACTAGTCTCCCTCTGTACCGCAGCTTATATACTACCTGTTCCAGAGGATTTATTAGTCTTAATTGCCCCTAGTTTATGCCTTAGAAATGATGAATTCCAATTTTCTGCGATATTAAATATATACAGAAATTAAATAACAAGTTAGAATTATGTTCTAGTGAATACTCCTAGAAAACATTAATTAAAGATTTCAGCTATTTTGTCTTTATCTTTGAGTTCTAATACGGGAAGAACATTTTAGTGTTACCAACTTCTGTGATGCTTATCTATAGGTTCCTTTTTGCATCTTTAATATCTTCTTTAACTTTTTCATGAAAATGTTCTGCCAAATACTCCTCTCATCATTCTCTCCTTCCTTTTCCCTATAGGTTTTATACCATTAAAAAAAATATAACATTTTAATTGTTCTTGTGTAAATGCTTATATTGGATATTTCAACATTTATAATTTAAAAAGTGTTCAATCATTCCTCAGCTGAGATATGTTTTATTTAAGTTTGTCAGATATTTTAATTTTTTCCACACTCCTTAGAAATATTCCACTTTAAATGAATCTACTATTGTCTTCACTGGTTCTGATGCTAGAACATCTTCAGTGTCATTATATTGTGGTCATTAGTCACTAGAAGATCCCAGTACTGCTTGTTAGGGATTGTACACTGATCAATTATAAGAACCAGATGAAGAAACAAGTTGTCCTTAATGGGGCACTTGAAGCATTTGATCAATAAACAATCTTTTTACCATCCTTTCGCTCAGTGGTAGCACACTTATCTCAGACAAAAAGTTGTGAGTTGAAACCCCATTCTAGGATGCCAGCACATAATCTGTCTGCCACTTCTGTGCAATTCTGAAGGACTGCTGCAGTATCAAGGATGAATATTAAACTGTGACCCTGCCCAGCTATTCAGGTGGAATTTTTTAAAAGATCCATAACACTCTTGAAGAGAAAGAAATTCTCCATGTCCTGACCAACATTCATCCCACAGCCAATGCCAGCAAAATAGATAATTTGTAATTTATCTCATTGTTATTTGTGAGATATTGCTGTGCTTAAATTGGCTACAATGTTTATCTACATAGCAACAGTGACAACACTTTGGAAGTAACTCATTGGCTCTTGAAGGCTTTGGGACATACTGAGGATATAAAAGATGTAATATATAAATGCAATTGCCCCTCACCACCACTAGTTGATTCTGTTACTTCATTTACATTAATTAATTCTCAGTTTATATTGGATTGGTTGTAGGTCTTTGAGCCTACTCCATCACTATAAAGATCATGGTTAATCTATCTCAATTCTATTTTCCTCCACTATCCTATACCCCTTGATTCTCTTAGAGGCAATAAAAGTATTAATATTTGAATATATCTTTGCCATCTCATCATGTTTTATCCAGTACCTACTTATTAACTAAGGCAACAATCTTTTCTGTCATCTTCTGAAATATCAATTTGTTATCCTTAATTTCCTACATTACTCTCCTGACTAGACTTTTCTGTCCACTGCAGCATTCCTCGTTTCTTCATATTGAATTCACCCCCATGTTTTTGAAACTCCCATAACACCGTTATTTCTTTTGGGGGATATGCCACTGTCTTGAATTCTTGTTTATTCTCACATTCGGACTATGGTATTTAACTATACTTTTTTAAAACTATGGTCCTTCAGTCACTGAACTTTCTTGGCTTAGAATTGTTTTCTCCTTTTATGTTATTCTTACCCTTTCTCCTCAAGGTCTGGTTATCTACGTTTAAATTCTTATTCCACCACCTTGCCTTCCTCTACGTTTTAATTGTTTCCTAACCTGGCCAGGGATTGCACTTCATGTCTTCTTCAGCCTTGACCAATTGTTATGTACGTGCTGGTATATTTTGAACAATGGTTATACCATGAAAAAAAATCCCCTGATGACACCTATATCTGTATGAAAACCTATTAAATAATTCTGACTTTTGTGTTGAGAATGACATTTTGGAGAAACTGATCGCTTCTTTTCTGACTTTCCTATGATCTTTAACACCAGGCTGAGCAAACAGGTAACACACTGAGTCTAAATGTGCCACAAGTGCAGCTCATCAACCCAGAGAACCAGATAGTGCAGGTCAGTTATGAGACCCTTATAGTGTCATTGGATGTTTTTGGTAAATGCACAATATGTTCAAATGTGATTTATTTTAATCTTTTCTGCTGAGGTCGCCAAAGTTTTGGCCTCTTAAGGCTACAGTAGCCATATTTATATTGAAAAAAAAAATCAGAAATTCTTACAACAAAAGCTTTAATCTTAATGGATGATTTACTTTTCTTTCTTTGATGTTACAAAAAGAAGAAAAAAAACCAAGAATCTTCATTTGTTAATGATCTGATTTTTCTGGAGTATATTTGAGAAATTCTCACCCAATTGGATTATCTTTTTGAAAGTTCTTTATATCCCTTGGGGGGAAAAAATATGGGATTGAACTAATGGATACTCTTTGTTATGGGTCAGAAGAGTTGACAGATAGGGAAATCTTTCATTCTGACACCAATTTTGTATGTTAACAAAAAACAAATAAAAATGAAGTAAGAACATTGATGAAGAGGAAAAGCTATTCAGCTCATCAGGCCCACTCCTTTTTTCAGATCATGCACAACAATCTCAAATTACTTGAACCCACCCAGACGTCTAGACTCCCTTTCTAACCCCCTGTGACTCAATTAGGTTCATCATCTATGTAGCCTGTGATCTTCTTTTCTGATGAACAAATGCGCTGATGATATAATCGGCATACTTGTTAATGAAATTGTATTAAAAATATCGAAAGGATGTCCTCTAAAATCAAAAGTAAGTCCTATACAAACTAGTTGCTGGGTTATAGAACAGATTCTTGTCTGACACTTGAAATACATAACTTACAACTCGTCATCTCAGTTGATTTTTATTCATTCTTTAAATACAATAAATATGATACTTTATAAATAGCATTTCTATTAACTGAAGACCTAATTACATATAACTGTGGGTTGGACGTTTTGATTTTTGATTTGAGAACCTTAATTATTGCCAATTAAATGACGATCTACTAAACTGCTACTAATGCTGATATTTGTTCCAAAATCTCACCTGTAAGATAAAAGAAACAATAGCAAGCAATTTATTTTTGAGACCATTTAGTAAATCTTACATTGGAAGTAAGGCATGAAACAGTCTTGTTGAAATAATATTCAAGCCCAATATATACATGTACATACTAATTAAAATGTGTAATTTGGAATCGTGCTAATCCGTTCAGAAATTGACATTTTCACTGAACTCCAGAATTCTCTGTGTAAGATTGAAGGACTCAGGCAGCAGTTGGTGATGTGGTGATAACTGTAGAGATTTCATGGGGTATGCTGTGGCAATCACTTTCTCTAATGTTGAATGGAAATGAAAACCAACAAGACAGGTTCCAACCAAAATTGAGATAATTTGTCCCAACCCTGTGAACACATATAAAAGAGTACCAAAAAATAAATAATCTATCAATGGAGATTTCATTAGAAAGCAATCGTGTAAAAGGGCTTTCTGGGCTGAGTCAATATGGTTCCTAAATCCAGAAATTAGGATAAATTGCAGACCCTTTTTATGTATATTTTATTATGCTTCTTGCAAATTACAATTAATAACTGGTATTAAACCATAAAAATTGCTTCAACAGTATTATTGTTTGTACATAAACTATTTACAAATATTTTTATTCTGGTAGAAAAATGCTGTCTGCAATATTCTAATTTCCAAATCAATTTGAAAACTATAACCGATATAACATTTGTAAGTTATTTAAGTTAGTTTTTCTGTTAAGGTCTGCCATTGATGGCCTTCCAGACGAGATTGCCAATGCAATGATGTTTTCTAGGCTAACTATTGGAACATGACATTCTGTTATTTGGTTTTCACTGCTTGGGCCTCGTGATGTCCATCCTGATGAATATTGGCTTTATAGTATCATTTTTATCTAGAACCTCTTAATTCTAAAATTTATAGATCCAGGATTCTATATTAAGATTTTACTAAGATTCATTTTTTTCACAAAACATCTAAACTTATGTTTAGAATTAACTAGTGGGTCAGATTTAATTATAGTAGATAAGGTTAACAGTGACTGATGGTGCCACCACTACTTCCATTAGTCAGTTATGATGTTGGTCTTCCTTCTCAGACTGACGGTAACATGAATCTAGATAGTGATGAAGGTGAAGAACCATCGCCGGAGGCACTGGCACGATACCTGTCCATGAGGAGACATACTGTTGGCGTTGCTGACCCCAGGTAACTTTGCCTAAATAACCAATATAAACATCATTGAATGCATGCATGCTTTTATTTCATGCATATGCATATATTTTAGGGAAATCAGCAACTTGTAATTGTGCTGAATGGCCCTATGTTTTATAAGAAATGTGAAAAGGCTCAAATATATGTATTGAAGAGAAGGAAAAGTGATATGGGGTTCTGTTGTGTTTGTTCTGTTTTAATCAGACTTAGTACATACCAATAAATGTTAGGACACTTCAGAATTGATTCTGAGATTATAATAGTAATATACACGATATCATTTCAGGAATTAATTTGAGAGTTTCATGCTCAAAGACTGGGGGAGATGAGAAAGACAGAAGGAGCTTGTATAGATTGGGAATTGCATGACATTTGGGAGTTAGGGAAGGGTGAATCATGTGCCCTCAGAGACGCACAGCGAATTTGACTGCGCCAACGGAGCTGCATAGAAGTGTACTGGAATGCAGCAATAGGAGTTAGGTACATTTAAAAACTCTGTGTGGGAAGGAAATTTGGACAGAAGTGCGATTATTAACATTGAGAGAGATATTTTGTACAGGGAATCTCAATGGAAAATTATACGTCACATTGGATAGACTGCAATTATAATGCCCCAGTTATTAATAGGGTTGCCAACTGTTGTGTGGTGTTGGTTACATCTTAGTAGGTTTGATAAAATCCTCATAGTCTTTAGCAGGTTAACTTTAAGTCTTTATTAACTATGAGAACTACTTACAAATATAAAGTAAAGGGTAGAAGCTAGGAGCTGTCTCCATGTTTAGGTTTACACGTGGCTCTGTACAATGCCACACTGACCCTCAGGTAAAACCATTAGAGGTAGGAGCAGAAGTAGACCATTTGGTTCATCGAGTCTGCCCCACAAGTCAATGAGATCATAGCTGATCTGAGTATCCTCAATTCCACTTTCCTGACTTTTCCCCATAACACTTGATTCCCTTACTGATTAAAAACCTGTCTATCTCAGCTTTGAATATACTTAACGACCCAGTTTCTACAGCCCTCTGCGGTAGGGAATTCCACAGATTCACTAATCTCTGAGTGAAGAAATTCCTCCTCATCTCTGTCTTAAATGGTGACTCCTTACTCTGAGATTATGCCCTTTGGTCCTAGACTGTCCGACAAGAGGAAACAACCTCTTAGAATCTATTCTGTCAAGCCCCCAAAGAATCTTATATGTTTCAATAAGGTCGCCTCTCATTCTTCTAAACTCCAATGAGTACAGGCCCAACCTACTCAACCTCTCCTCATAAGAAAATCCCTCCAAACCCAGGATCAACCTAGTGAATCTTCTCTGGACTGCCTCCAATGCCAGTATATCTTTCCTTCGATACCAGGACCAAAACTGTTCATGATATTCTAGGTGTGGTCTAACTGGTGCCTTGTATAGATTTAGCAAGATTTTCCTATTTTTATTTCTCCATTCCCTTTGAAATAAAGGCCAACATTCTATTTGCCTTACCTGCTGAACTTGTATGCTAGCTTTTTGTGATTCATGCACGAGGACCCCCAAATCCCTCTTTGCTGCCGCTTTCTGCAGTCTTTCTCCATCTAAGTAATATTCAGCTCCTCTATTCTTCCTGCCAAAGTGCATAACCTTACATTTTCCCACATTATATTCCATTTGCTGAGCTTTTGCTCACTCACTTAACCTGTTTATATCCCTCTGTAGACTCTTTGTGTCAACCTCACCACTTGCCCTCCCACCTATTTTTGTGTCTTCCGCAAACTTGGCGATAGTACATTCACTTCCCTCATCCAAGTCATTAATATATATATTGTAAATAATTGTGGCCCTGACATTGATCCCTGTGGCACTCCACTAGCTACAGGTTGCCATCCTGAAAATGCTCCCCTTATCCCAACTCTCTGTCTCCCATTAGTTAGCCAATCCTCTACCCATGCTAATACGCTACCCCCAACACCATGGGCTTTTATCTTATTAAGTAGCCTTATATGCAGTATCTTATCGAACGCCTCTTGGAAATCCAAATATATTACATCTACTGGTTGCCCTTTATCTATCCTGCTTGTTACCTCGTCAAAGAATTCTAATAAATTTGTCAGGCATGATTTCTCCTTCATGAAGCTTTGCTGACTGCTTGATTATATTATGTATTTCTAGATGCTCTGCTATTACATCCTTTATAATAGACTCTAACATTTTCCCAATGACAGATGATAAGCTAACTGGCCTATAGTTACCTGTTTTTTGTCTCCCTCACCTTTTGAATAAGGGTGTTACACTGACCGTTCTCCAATCCTCTGGGACTTTTCCAGAATCTAAGGATTCTTGGAGGATTACTACCAGTGTATCCACTATCTCTGTAGCTACTTCCTTTAATATCCTAGGATGCAATCCAACAGGTCCAGGGGACTTATCGGCCATTAATTTCCCTAGTACTTTTTCTCCAGTGATAGTTATTGTATTTATTTCCACCCTACCTTTTTCCCCTTGATTATTTAGTATTTTTGGAATGCTATTACTGTCTTCTGCCATGAAGACTGATGCAAAGTATCTATTCAACTCCTCTGCCATTTCCTGGTTTCCCATTATTATTTCCCCAGCCTCTAAGGGGCCTATGTTCACTTTGGCCTCTCTCTTCATTTATATGTATTTAAAGAAGCTCTGTCTGAAATACTGTCCGTTTTTATATCACTTGCTAGTTTATCCTCAAAGTTTATTTTCTCCCTTTTTTTTTGTTGGTCATCTTCTGTTAGTTTTTAAAACTTTCCCAATCCTCTGGCTTACAATCTTTGCCACATTGTATGTTTTTTCTTTCAATTTGATACTGTCCTTAACTTCCTTGGTTAACGATGGTTGGTTTATCCCCTTCCTAGAATCCTTCTTCCTCATTGGGATATATCTTTGTTGTGAGTTATGAACTATTTTCTGCCATTGTTCATTAACCATCTTTTCTGCTGAACTCCTTTCCCAGTTCACCCCAGCCAACTCTGCCCTCACTCCACGTAATTACCCTTATTTAAGTTTAGCACCATTGTTTCCGACCCAAGTTTCTCACTCTCAACCCGAATGCTAAATCCTACCATGTTATGGTCACTGTTTCCTAGGGGATCTTTTATGCTGAGACCAATTATTAAACCTGCCTCATTATACATTACCAGATCCAAAATAGCCTGATCCCTGGTTGAATCCGCAACATATTGTTCTAGGAAACTGTCCTGAATACACTCTATGAATTCTTCCTCATGGCTATGTCTGCCAGTTTGATTTTCCCAATCTACATGAAGATTAAACTCACCCATGATTAATGTACTGCCGTTTTTACATGTCCTCATTATCTCCTGGGGCCTATAGACCACCCCAAGCAATGTCGTCTTCCCCCTTGTTATTTCTTACCTCCATCCATGTGAATTCTACATCTTCCAATCCAAGATCATTTCTTGCTATCGTACTTATTCCATCTCGTACTTATTCCACCTCATACTAACAAAGCTACCTCACCAACCTTTCCTTCCTGCCTGTCCTTTCTTAAAGTCACATAACCCTGAATACTTAGTTCCCAGCTTTGATCTCCTTGTAACCATGTCTCTGTAATGGCTATAAGATCATACCCAGTAACCTCTATTTGTGCTGTTAATTCATTAATTTTGTTCCGAATACTACGTGCATTTAAGGTCTATTAATTTTCCCTTTTTACCATTTTTCTCCCCTTTGATCCTATTTGACCCTATTTGCTGCTTTCTTTTTGTTTGTACACTGTGTCCCTTCCTGACCCACTCTGGGTAACATTACCTGAATAGCTGCCCTGCAATGCTGCCATGTCTTTTCACTTTGTAAGCCTACGTGTCTCCTCTCCAGAACCCTCCCCACCCTCTGTTTAGTTTAAAGCCTTCTCGATAGCCCTAGTTATTCGATTCGCCAGGACACTGGTCCCAGCATGGTTCAAGTGAAGCCTGTTCCGCCGGAATAGCTCCCTTCTACTCCAGTACTGGCACCAGTGCCCCATGAACTGAAACCCATTCCCCCCACACCAATCTTTGAGCTACGCATTTAACTCTTTGACTTTATTTACCCTGTGCCAATTTGCCTGTGGTTCAGGTAATAATCAAGATGATTACCTTGGAGGTTCTGCTTTTTAATTAAGCTCCTAACTGTTCAAATTCTTTCAGCAGAACCTCCCTTCTAGTCCTATCAATGTTGTTGGTACCAATGACACGTGCGGGCCATATGTTCTCTCACATCACTGTGTGGGTGGTACCATACTCAATCCCACATTAACCGAATATGTGCCGGACCCTTATACTACACCAACCCTGCAGGATTGGCCTGGAGTCTCCAGGAATTGAAGATCAATCACACTGCTGTGTGCAACCCTGGAGAGAAATCATAGGGAGATTAAAAAATATTGGGGTTTTTTTGTCATTTCTTTGAATATTTCTCTTTACCAGACAAAGAAATATTGAAAATGAGAGGAAAAGCTGTTTGGCTGACAGCCACATCATCCAATTGGGTAATGAGTCATTTTGCTTTCCAATTGGCGTAGGAAGGCAGCATGTCACAAGGATGGATGTGTTGGCTGACTAATGGCTGGAGTGCGGGGGCAAGTTATATGATGAAACCTCCAGGAATACATTTCATCGCAGTTGGCAACCCTGGTGATTAAGGGTTGAACGTTGCATTACTGGAAAACTTTTCAGATCTGCTGGTTTAAAAGGTTGGGTAACAGCTTCCCTGATGGGCTTAGTGGATAAATGCATGACTTGGTGTGGTACTGAATCATACATGCCAAGTAGCTTCCACTTTCAATATCAGATCTGAGTTCCCTGCCAAAATGATGATAAAGATTTTATAGCTGACCTCAGTGACCTTGAGCTATGGAGAAATTGGGTAATTTTCCGCCCCATAATTACTATCAAGTGGCTTTTGCTTGCGTTTTTACATGTGTAGATGTCAATTGAAAACAAGATCACGCACAGCTGTGGTATTCTCCATGGTTGAACAGCCTGCTAATGGTAATTCTTTAGACTTACATATCAAGAATATCAGGACCGATTACCAGAGGGTTGCCATTGTGTATAGAACAATGCAAAATATGATTACTGGCTTTAAAAGAGAGGGGTTAAGTATGGGAGGATATTTAACAATGAAATTAATTGTTAAGTGTTTTTATGATGTAGAACTGAAGTTACCGAAGATTTGCAGAAATGCCACCTGCCTGGTTTTCCACGTGTCATGCCTCAGGCTCCCTTCCTTCAGGTTGTTCCAAATGTTAATCTAATGCAGAACATGCTACCTACGCAGAACTTACAGCCAGCCACACAGTTGGAGTACAAGGTATGGATCTTTCTGCTGTAAAATTATTAATGAATAACAAAATTGAGATTTAACTAAGGACCCCTGCTGTCCCCAAGCTGAATGTCGGTAAATCATAACTTTCTGGTGCTACTTTTGTTCATTCATTTAGAAACTGCTGTTGTTAGTACTGATCCCAGAAATTGTGTAACCAGGATTTTCAGTCCACATTTACGAAATTACCATGGAAATTATAATTTGTATCAATGCAAAGATGTAGTGCCACTGTGCTTCTGCTGGTGGTGCTCCTGAGTAGATCTGTACATCAACATTGCCTCCACCAGGAACTCAGGGGTACTGCAGGCATTTGCAGCGTGTTCAAATAAAAATTGTAAAATTTTAAAATGTGCTCAGAAAATTTCTATTTTTAAATCAATTAAAAGATGAAGGTGGTTGCATTAGCAGCTTGTATGTAAGTAAACTAGACATACATTAAACACTATTTAACTAATCTAAGGGAACCTAAAGAGGATGCAAATTTATTGTACTCTTAGTGTGGAGTTTTATCTGCCAGGAGCCTTTAATGAGATTTCCAGCTAGTGCAGTCCATGATTTTTCATCTATTAAAGTGAATGGATAAGAACTTGTAAGTTAACTGTATGTAATATTCTGCAGTATTTACACAGCAGTTGAAGCTCCACACCAAAATTGTGTAATTGTGGCATTCAAACTTTCTGAATTGCCTATACCTAGTTATAGAGTCATAGAGGTCTATAGCACAGGAAAAGGCCCTTCGGCCCATTGAGTCTGTGCCGGTCAAACGAGCACCTAACTATTCTAATCCCATTTTCCAGCACTAAGCCCATAGCCTTGTATGCCATGGCATCGCAAGTGCACATCCAAATACTTCTTAAATGTTATGAGGGTTTCTGCCTCTACCACCCTTTCAGGCAGTGAGTTCCAGATTCCCACCACCATCTGGGTGAAAACATTTTTCCTCACATCCCCTGTAAACCCCCTGCCCCTGACCTTAAATCTATGCCCCCTGGTTTTTGATCCCTCCAGCAAGGGGAAAAGTTCCTTCCTGTCTACCCTATCTATGCCCCTCATAATTTTATACACCTCAATCATGTCCCTCCTCAACCTCCTCTGCTCCAGGGAAAATATCCCCAGTTTATCCAATCTCTCCTCATAACTAAAACTCTCCAGCCCAGGCAACATCCTGGTAAATCTCCTCTGCATTCTCTCTCGTGCAATCACATCCTTCCTATAATGCGGATTCCAGAACTGCACGCAATACTCTAGCTGTGGCCTAACCAGCATTTTATACAGTTCCAGCATAACCTCCCTGCTCTTATATTCTATCCCTTGGCTAATAAAGGCAAGTATTAGCCTTTATAAGGAATATGCCTTCATAACCACCTTATCTACCTGTCCCGCTACCTTAAGGGACCAGTGGACATGCACATCAAGGTCCCTCCGATCCTCGGTACTTCCCAGGGTCCTACCATTCATCGTGTAGTCCTATGCCTTGTTTGTCCTGCCCAAGTGCATCACCTCACACTTGTCCAGATTAAATTCCTTTTGCCATTGATCAGCCCATCTGACCAGCTCATCTATACCCTCCTGTAATCTAAGGCAGGTATCCTCCTCACTATTTGCCATCCCACCAATTTTTGTGTCATCCGTGAACGTACAGATCAACCCTCCTACATTCAAGTCTAAATCGCTTATATATACCACAAACAGCAAGGGACCCAACACTGATCCCCGTAGAACCCCACTGGACACAGGCATCCAGTCACAAAAACACCTCTCGACCATCACCCTTTGCTTCCTGCCACTCAGACAATTCTGGATCCAATTTGCCAAGTTACCTTCATTCTATGATAACCTTCGTTATCAGTCTCCCATGCAGGACCTTATCAATAGTTGAATAAATAATTTGTTTAATCAACCATTCTGCACTCTAAATGGGACACATATTAGGAGAAAGAATTCGTCCAGTGTTGTCTCAGGAGATCTTTTTGAACAGAATGTGCTATGTGTACTTGTTAGTGAAATAGTTCTAGTGAAGAAAAAGAACCCTGAAAAAGGCACTGAAGTATCAACAGAGATTAATGTCAGAATTTAATGTCCCCCACACCTCCACCACTGGAGGCAAGTTCAGAGGTGGGGGGTAAGGGTGGGACATGTAATTGGACAGGAAGGTGTGGGATGTCACCTTCCTGGCTCCCCTCTGCCCCCTTACCCCACCCCCAGTCAAGCTCAGGGCAGGAAAGGTGGATAGCTGTCCGGAAGCCAATTAAAGCCCTTAAGTAGCCACTAACAGGGTGAGGTGGCCTACCGGGGAAGGATCCCTTGTTCTCAGGCATTCTCTGCCCGATGGAAGGACCTGGCATCAGGAGGGGGTGGTGGGGGAGTAACTTGGGAAGCTACTTGCATGCCCTTTCTATCAACTCCCCTCCCCCCACCTCTCACTGGTGCCTTCATCCCTGGGGTCCCCATCCCACTCCACTTATCTCTTTACTAGTGCTCCAGCAACAATCCCTGGTGAAGGTCCCAGTGCAGTACCAGCTGTGGCCACAACTCCTGGTGACACTGTTGGTACCGGAGAGCTGAGAGAATCTGATTGGCTGGCAGCTCTTGGGGACCGTATATCGACTCCACACTATATGGTATGACGATTTGATGTCCCAGATGCAGCCAGGAGCTCCGGCAGGTTCCCGCTGTCAGTTAGAAACTTTATTCCGTTGGAGTTCCTGGAGATCAGGCTGGTGGGGAGCCGCCAGTTTTTGTTTTAGAGGTCGGATCCCCCCGCTGCTTGTTTTAAATTCTGCCCTACAGGTTCTAAGCATGAGGCTCAATCCCACCACTTCACTCTTCATGTTGAAAATACTCAATTGTATTCTAAGTAAAGTATCACAATGCAAAAAACTAATGCTGCACCCAGAGATGGATTTTTTTTCCCCTCTGACAAATTTTCTAAATTAACCTTAATCTTTCTGTTGGTTTGAAAATGCAAAAGGCTGTGAACCACTAAATTGCTACATCATTAGTCAGAATTTGCTTTGCATTGAACATAGTATTAGTGTTCCCCCGAGGCCTGAATGTATGATACTTTCGCTTTCAGCACAGGTGAGCCTTGTAATGACGAGTGTAACTATTAATTTGATCAGAATAAACAAAGGGGAGAATTTTCTCCCCGTTGGGGGGGTTGGACAGGAGCAGGTGCACAGCCAATTGCCGCCCGCGATCGGCTGCGCGTCACCGTTTTACGTGGGCGGGCCACTTAAGACCCGCCCAGCATGACGCGCACCCGGAAGCGCTGTGCGGGCGGGGAGAGGAGGCTGAGTCGGGGCCTGCTCTCTTTTGCACACGCACATGAAAGAGCACACAAATCTCCCTGAGGCAAAGAGCTGCCTCAGGGAGATTAGTTTGAGTTTCAAAAATTTTAAGAAAGAAAAGAATAATAATTTAGGACATTTCCCCTCATGTGAAAGTGTCACATGAGCTGGGACATGTCTATGAATTTTAATGAAAATCTTTATTTCACTTATAAATCATTCATGAAACCTCATCCCGCCCATGGATGAGTTTTCATGAAAAACGTGAAGGCCGCCTGGGCTCTTCACCTGCCCGCCAATCTTAAGGTTGGACGGGCAGCTGTGTTAAGTGGTTTAATTAGTTTTTAAATGGCCTTAATAGGCCTTTGACAGTTTGGCAGACACACGGCCGACTCCGGTACGTGCCTGCCGAACTGAGTCGGGATGACGCGCGGTGGCATCAGGACACACGCCTGACGTCACCGCACGTCATTTTACATGTCACCGAGCCGAAGATTCTGGCCTAAAGATTTTTAAATGCAACATCAGTGCTTTGCAAATCAGACACTACAAGTTGTAACTTCAGAGCTGCCTGTAACTCATAACTGCTGTCTTTATTCAAGTCAGTTTTATCAGACTTCAGATGAACTGTTGGGGGCTGTATTGAAGCAAAAATATTTATCCCTGGTGAAGATTACTGATGCTGTCCAGATCTGTTCCTATACCTTCAGCCTCCTAGCTGAGGATAAACATTCTGCCCTAATGTGTCACCCTTTCAACTGGACGGGAATGTCTGGTGTTGGAGTCCACATAAATAAAATTAGGAAAACATCATAAAATTGCACAAAACATGATAAACAAACTTTAGTGAATACTTGTGCCCAGATTTCCCAAACTTACTTAGATGTTAACACTGGTGAAAAAATATGGTCAGTTGGGAATTCTAAGCTATTGTTACAAGTAAAAAGGCAAGTTGAAAATGACTAAACTATACAGTCTATTTTTAATTTAGAGAATTATTGTTGCATGATTGTGCACAAATTTTAAAAACACCACATATTTACTTTGCTTAAGTCTATGTAAAAATATAGTATAGCTGCACTTCTTGTTTCTAAGCGAAACAATGGAAACAGTCAAGAAACACAGAGTGCATTAAATTTATAATAAGAATTAGTTACCTTTGACCATACAATTTTTATTATTGTTAAGTTCATTTTGTTTGATGCTACATGTTTTCTATTGAATGTTTTACCAGTTAAGTCTCTGAAAGTTAAAGTATAAATATGTGATCTTAAAACTTTTTGCAAAAGAACAGGATACCATTAATGCAACATTAATATAAAAAGAATAGTTACTTTTGTAGTTATACAAAGCAATGTGGAACAAGTAGTGAGGAGTATACGAATGCATCAATTCTTTATCAATTTTAGGATGTTCAAGTTTTCAATTTCCAGACCATGACATTGAATGCAGATTTTTCAGTAAGAAAGCTAGTCAAATGTCAGGAGTACTTTATTCCTAAACAACAAAATACAAAATTTATGTAAAATAACAAACATTTCCCTTCACTGTTCCCTGCTAGAACCCCGTTCTCTCTTCCCTTGTACTTTTTCTGTCATTGATATATATGTATATTTTTATATATATATATATACTTTTAAAGATATATTTATGTGTACTTTTAACTATCTTTTTCTGAACAGCCCATATAAATAATGCAGCTATGGTAATGTCTGATATTCTTACCTGGTTTAGAGGTAGCAAACCAGCTGCTCTGAAAAGACAGTAGTATAAGAAATCATGCTATTTTGTTTGCTCCAGAGAGGGCACTGTAAAGCTTTGCAACCTATTAGGATTAACAGCTAAAACTTCCTCTGACTAACCATGAGCAGTGTCGAGGGTGATGGTGGCTGGTATGTTACAATCCCGCCATGGCGGGATACGGTGGGCCAGCCAAAGGTTCATTGACTTTCAGCGGGACCAGACGATCCTGGCAGTGGGCGGGGCCAGGAAATCCCACCAGTGTGTATGTATCGTATATATTTAATTCGTATTTAGTGCGTTGCTTTTTCACGCCAGGTGCCTTTGCTCCCTTTGCCTCATACAGCTTTTTCTTATTTTCTTCCTTTCTGTAGAAGACAGTTAGTCCTGCATGATGATAATGTGCAAATCTCATGACATTTAATGAAAATACATTTTCAAATTTAATAATGAAAAGTTGGATTTCAGAAAAGTGTATTAAGGGAAATATGGTTCTGTTTACGTGCTGTACCTGATATTACTAGGCAGCAAGTTTTCACCAGTCAAGGAATAGAATTTTAATTAAATATTTTTATATATTGCATTTTCCTAAATCTCTCTTTTGAACTCCTTAGGAACAATCTTTGCTTCAGCCTCCAACTCTACAGTTGTTAAATGGTATGGGACCTCTCGGTCGCCGTGCTTCTGATGGTGGAGCCAACATTCAGTTGCATGCGCAACAGCTACTGAAACGTCCAAGGGGCCCATCACCATTAGTCACCATGAATCCAGTAAGTAGTGACACAAGATGCAACCATGTAGAGAACCAACACCAACTGAGGGACAATAACCGGCATTTTCTTCCTATATGAATTATGCTACATGCAAAGTTAGCTATGTGGTAGAATTTAAAATATTTGACTATGTATTCTCAGCCTAGCTTATGGTCCACTCCGACCATGCAACATTCCTCAGGATGGTGCTGGCATTGAGCATCCAGTGGTATGTGTTAATGAGCAGGCTAGTGACCTGTCTCGAATTTTTCATCCCTGTGCAGACACCCAACTTTTCCTGTGTATTTTCACTCAGATGACAGGAACTTGCCTTGTTAGGGATCGTAAGTGATCATAAACCTTTTATTACTGCAATGTAGCACAACATTTGGAATCACTATTGCACTCTCCTGTGTATTGATCTTAAAGGTAAACAGAAGGTACTTCCATCTAAACTGTTCTATATAGTTCCAACTTGTTTTTCTCCTCTTGCCAGAAAACTGCTTACTGGACAACTGCTATATTAATTCTTAAACCTGGTAAAATCACTTAATTTTCATCATTCTGTCAGTTACTGGCTATTATTTTGGAAGATAAGTCAGGATCTTTCCAAATCCTTAATATGTATCTTGGGAATATTAACAGTGCAATAATTAAGCAGTGACTGACAGCACAGCACACATTCTCTTGGGTAATGTTACCTTTTAAAAAGTGTTGTCCATTGGCTGTCTTAGTGAATGAAGTTCAGCATATCTTTGTGCAGCTCTTGGTGTCTTTTCTTTGTAGCTTCTCCATGCCCTACATATTATTTTAATTCTACAGAAAGTGTTATACTCATTCCTTTTCTCCACAGCATGCTGTGCCAGTCGTGACACCAGTAGATGAGGAGAGCTCAGATGGAGAGCCAGACCAAGAAGCTGTACAAAGGTGTGTAACTGTAGTAGTGATATTTTTTGTTGTTGACCTCTTTCAATTTCCAGGCTATCCCCAGAAGAAGTCATGCATTTAGCATTCCCAGTATTTATTCGCACCTTTGTAATATCATTCAATTCTGCACCTGGCTTTGCTTTGGTCCATCTACTGCTGAAAATCTTAAAATTGTGCCTTTGTCATCTCCCAGGCTCAATTTTTAATGTTTTCCTGGCTGGCCTCTACCTTCCATAAACTTCAGCTCATTCAAGGCTCTGCTGCTGGAATCCAGCCTACACCAAGTCCCTGTCACCCATCTTGCTAACCTATTATTATTCTCATCCATATCTTTAAATCCCTTCATGGCCTTGTCCCTTCCTGTTTCTGTAACTTTTATGAATTCACCCTTACTTCAATGACCATAAATAACAATGCCTTCAAGCACCAAGGCCTCATGCTCTGGATCTCCCTCCCCTTAAGCTCCTGCCTCTTCACCTCCTTTTCCCTTAACTTTCCTTAAAGCTTACCTTTATAACAAGCTTTTAATCACATCTCTCAGTCATTTCTTTGGCTTGATATTGTCATTTTTTTTCTGATTACCCTCTGTGAAGCGCCTTGGGATCTTTCTCTTTGTTATAGATGCTATCTAAATACAAGTTGTTGATATTTGAGAAATGGATAGATGAAGGGTGGGGGAATTGGGAATACTTGTGGCTGTCTACATTTAAATGCCAGGAAGAAACCCTTGTTCAAAAAAAACCCAAAACTGAACATGTCAGAACACAAATCTTGAAATGGGTTATTAAAAGAGAATCATGTTCCCAAGGGAAAAATATCTGTACCTAAATTTGCACTTCACTAAAAGTCTTGCATTTAACATGCGTGACAGTTTGAATGTGCGCATAGCATCATAATCAGCTGTCGTAATGTCAACAAATCACTGAAATAATTGTTGCTCAAATAAGCATTATGATTTGCTCAAATTTCTGATTGTCACTGTGTGGATAGAAAAGGTTATCACTACCAGTCGAAGTAGCAACCCACACATACCAATCATATTGATCAAATATTGTTTTATGTCACCAGCCTGGAACCAGCACAAAAGAAACAAATTAAATCACCTTTGTGCTATAAAATAATACATTGCACATTATGTGCTATAACACTGCTGTTGTTGTTAAACAGCATATTATTTATACCTTATTACCCTGAGCAATGGCACAGGAGATCTGTTAGTATGTATGGTTTGTAGTTTAGTGTTTATAAAGATCTATTTTATTAAAAATCTTAAACAGTTATGCAGGTAAATAATTTTAATTTACACAGGTTGGTGGGTTGGGTGGTGGGAATGATATGGATCATATACTGATTGGCAGGATTTAAGTTCTGTTGTGCAACATAAGACTGCAACTAAGTCCAGTCATAGATAAAATCTTCCTGTTTAAAAAATCTATTTTCTTTTTGTTGGCCAAAACAAGTTTAGCCTTTTTTTGCTCCAGAAACACAGGCCAGGATCCCCCCCCCCATTAGGGGGGAAGTTGAAGAGCGGGCGTGCAGAGGTGTGCCTCCAGTCGGCGCACCGCCATTTTACGTGGGCAATTAAGGCCTGCCCAGCGTGATGTCCGCACGGAAGCGCTGTGCGCTCCCTGTATGGGTGGGGGGGAGCTCCTAAACCTGGGAATGCCCTCTTTCGCACATGCGCACGAAAGAGCACACTCATCTCCCTGAGGCTAAGTGCTGCCTCAGGGAGATTGGCTCTACTGTCAAAAATAGAAAAAAAAATTCCCTGACATGAGTTGGGACCTGTCCATAACTTCTAAAAACACTTTAATTAAATTGTTTAAAACCTACATGAAACCTCATCCCGCACGTGGATGAGGTTTCGTGTTTTTCCTATTGCCCGCCGGGGCTCCTGGCCTGCCCGCCAACCTTAAGGTTGGACGGGCAGGTCCATTAATTACTTTAATGACTCTATCAATGGCCTCAGTTGGCTATTGACAGGTTGGCGGGCGCACAAGTTGATTTTGCTGAGCCCCCGCCTACCTGAAAATTTAAATGGGGCGTGCTGACATTGGGAGTTCCACCCAAATTCATCCCGCGTCATTTTACATGTCGGCGAGCGCCCCCCTCCCCAACCACCCCCGTCACCGACAGGAAAATCCTGGCCACAGTCTTACATTCAATTTGCTGTTGAGAACAAAACAACTCTAGCAGGAGCAAAGATTATTTGATAATATTATGTGTTACTACCTTTGTTTTGAAGCAAATCCTTGATCAATGCTCATAAAACAATTGAGTTGGCGCAGTACAAGGGTAAGAAACCACCTAGTTTCACCATTGACTATCATTAGATTGGGAGTACTTGGTGCTGTCGCTGCTTGCAGAGGCAATCTGTTTATACCTTAATAGGCACAGAACCCTAGCTTAAAAGAATAAATATCACATTTAGAAATAAATAAAATATAATCACTGAAAGCTTTAAAAAATAAACTTAATCCTAACTTTCTAACTATTAGATAGTAGTATTACGGTATCTATCTCACATAGATATATTTCAACTTAAATATACACTTGTGTTGCAGGTATCTGGCTAACAGGTCTAAACGCCATACCCTTGCAATGACCAACCCTACAGCTGAGGTTCCCCTAGATTTGCAGAGGCAGCTGGGACAGCAACAGGCAATCCGTTCACGGGCCTGGGTTCCTCACCCTGAGCAGCACGGCCGGTGAGTGGCTTTTGCACAGAAACCTCAGATGTTAGAGTTGAACTACTGCAGGTGTGTAGATTCCAGAGTAACCAATTTAGATGCTTTTAAAGATTTTTACAGAAATCATTAGGCACCATTAGAAATGGAAAGGAATTATCCTGTGCTGTTGTCCATGTGACATTCTGTTTTTCAATACTAACTCTAAGCCTTGGCCTATCTTGGTGGCAAAGAAGGTAGATGTTGCACAGTTGCAGCTGTGGCAACAGTCCAAGTTTTCTGTTCTAGCTGGGAGGGGAGAGGGAGTAATTTATCAGATGCAAGATTGCTCTCACCCAACCCCTAACAACTAGTTACAGAGCAGCAGAGGACTGAGAGGTCCTTTAAGGTAGAAAACAATTTGAAACTGGGGAAAACTAGGAGAACCCAAATAATTAGAGCAAATAAAAGACTGCTAAGTGACATGTAAACAATTCACATGCACCCCATCTTATGTGTTCACTAATTCTTATTATTTCTTACCCAGTGTTAGTACTCAAAGCATAAAGGGGGAGGTCAGAAGAAATTAAGAAGAATTGTGAAAATATGAAATGAATTATCATAAAAAAGAAAGACATGCATTTATATAGCATCTTTCATGACTTCAAAATGTCCCAAAGTGCTTCACAGCCAGTGAAATACTTTTGAAGTGTAGTCACTGTTGTAATATAGAAAATGAGGCAACCAATTTGTGCACAACAAGTTCTCAGCAATAACAATGTGATAACAACCAGATAATCTGTTTTTTGTGATGTTGATGGAGGGTTAAGTATTGGCCAGAACACAGATTAACTTGATGCTCTTCTTCAAAATTATGTCATAGAATCTTTTACATCTATTTGAAGGGGTAAATGGAGCCTCAGTTTATTATCTCACCTGAAAGACAGTACCTCCAACATTGCAGCACTCCCTCAACCTAGATTTTGTGCTCAGGTTCTAGATTGGGACTTGAACCCACGACCTCCTGACTTGGAGAGGCGAGTGCTACTAACCGAATCACGTCTGATAAATGACTATTGAACACAATTCAGTCAGAACGTTTAAGAAAATGAAATAAACACTTGAACAAAAATAATGAGGCTATGGGAAAAGAATGCAGAGATAGGATTATTGTGGATGGAGCATCGGCACTAAGTACTGCATGAGTCCTTTCTATTCTGAAATTCTGATGAAATTCATTAAAAAAATATGGTGAATGAATGAAGTTTTAAATCCATAAATAATCCCATGTCTTTTAAATCACATTTTTAAAAATTGTTTTTGCGTTTTGTGTACTTAACAATAATTTGGAGGGTTGTGATGGTAGTTGAGAAAGCAAGCAAATGAGAGAATGGACCGGGAACGGCAAAGGAAACCTAACTTTTTGGGAAGGGGGAGGCCAGGATGACCAGCCATCTCTTACTTTATGGGATTGTCCTGTATGTGAGGGCACTGATCCCTGTGCCAGGACACTGTTCTTCCTGTAATTCGTCCCTCTAAATCCCATGTATGCGCAGTACCCGCTCTCCTCGTGTGTGTGTGTGTACATATGTAACCTCGTAGTATGTGCGACGTTGCACACCGAGCTATCTGTGCCCATCGGTGCATATGTGACACATTGCTTGGACGGTTCTGCTCACACCCTGTAGCGTTGAATATATTTTGGGGGCTTCTTAAGTATTTTATTACATTTATTATGCCTACAGCCATTACATATATCATACCTACAGGCATAATCTATTGTAAAAGATTGGCAGAACTAAATGCTGAAAGAAAATGCTAAATACATTTACAGGTACAGAGGTTATTGATTTCATTCTCAAAAGCTAGACTCCCCTTAGGGGAGGCAGTGGCGTAGACTAGTAGATCAGACTAATAATCCAGGAGGGTCCCCGGGTTCAAATCCCAGCACGGCAGATGGTGGAATTTGAATCTAATAAATAAATTGGCATCAAATAATCTAATAATAACCATGAAACCATTGTCAATTATCGGAAAAACCCATCGTTTCGATGCTGGAGCTGGAGCTGCAACTGGAGTCACTGTGGAGCATCCACAAGGATGAGATAGCATGAACAGTGAGGTGGTCACGCCGCAGGTAAAGAGTTCACAAGCAGAAAGGGAATGGGTGGTCGCCAGACAGAGTAAAAGCATGAGGAAGGTAGTGCAGGAGTCCCCTGGGTCCATCTCTCTCTCTCCAGCAGATTTTCCGTTTTGGATACTGCTGGGGGAGATGGTTTCTCAGGGGAATGCAGCAAGAGCCAAGCCTGTGACACCACAAGTGGCTCAGCTGCACGAGGCGGGGGAAAGGAGTGGGAGAGCAATAGTGATAGGGGATTTCATCGTAAGGGGAACCATTAGACTTTTCTGCGACTGCAGATGTGGCACCAGGATGTTATGTTGCCTCCCTGGTGCCAGGATCAAGGATGTCACTGAGCAGCTGGAGGACATTCTGAAGTGGGAGGGTGACCAGCCAGAGGTTGTGGTCCACATCGGTACCAACAAGATAAGTAAAAAGCGGGATGAGTTATTGAAAGCAGAATATAGGGAGCTAGGAAATAAATTAAAAAGCAGGACCTCAAAGGTAGTAATCTCAGGATTACTCCCAGTGCCACATGCTAGCAAGATCAGGAATAAGAGAATAGACCAGATGAATGCATGGCTGGAGAGGCGGTGTAGAAGGGAGGGATTTAGATTCCTGAGGCACTGGGACCAATTCTGGGGAAGATGGGACCTGTACAAGCTGGACAGGTTGCATCGCAGCAGGACTGGGACTAATATCTTCGCAAGGGTGTTTGCTGTTACTGTGGGAGAGGGCTTAAACCACATTGGCAGGGGGATGAGCAGGGAGACACAAGAGAGGGAAACAAAGATAGGAGTGAAAGACAGAAAAGTAGAAAGCAAAAGTGGAAGGCAGAGGAAATAAGAGCAAGCAGCAAATAGGGCCAAAATACAAAAAAAGTGTAAAAATGTTAAAAAGACAAGTCTAAAGGTACTGTACCTGAATGCATAGAGCATTCACAATAAGGTAGACGAATTAACAGTGTATATAGATGTAAACGTATACAATATGATTGCAATTACAGGACATGACTGCAGGGTGACCAAGGTTGGGAACTGAATATCCAAGAGTACTCGATATTTAGGATGGACAGGCAACAAGGAAAAGGAGGTGGCGTGGTGTTGTTAGTTAAGGATGAAATCAGTGCAATAGTGAGAGAGGATACTGGCTCATTAAATCTGTAGAATCAGTCTAGATGGAACTAAGAAGCAACAAGGGGTGGAAAACATTAGTGGGTGTTGTCTATAGGCCTTTAAACAGTAGTGATAAAGTAGGGGACGGCATTAAACAGGAAATTAGAGATGCATGTAACAAGTTAGGGGTGACTTTAATCTACATATAAACATATATATACATATTGCAAAGCCAGTTAGCAATAATACAGTGGCGGATGAATTCCTGGAGTGTGTGCAAGGTGGTTTTTTAGACAAGTATGTTGAGGAACCGACTAGGAGACAGGCTATCCTAGATTTGGTATTTTGCAATGAGAAGGGGTTAATTAATAAACTTGTTGTGCGGGTCCTTTAGGGAACAATGACCATAACATGATAGAATTCTTCATTAGGATGGAAAATGAAGCAGTCCGATCTGAAACTAGGGTCCTAAATCTTAACAAAGAAAACTATGAAGGTATGAGGCGTGAGTTGCCTAAGATAGATTGGGGAACTTCCTCAAAATACATTATGGTGAATAGGCAATGGCTAATATTTAAAGAACGAATGTATGCATTGCAACAATTATACATTCCTTTCTGGTGCAAAAAACAGGAAATGTGGCCCAAGCATGGTTAACAAAAGAAATTAAGGATAGTATTAAATCCAAAGAGGAGTCAAATAAATTTGCTAGAAAAAGTTAGCAAGCCTGAGGATTGGGAGCAATTTAGAATTTAACAAAGGAGGACCAAGAGATTGATTAAGACGGGAAAATTAGAGTGTGAGAGTAAACCTGCAAGAAACATAGAAGCGGACTGTAAAAGCTTCTATAAGTATGTAAAAGGAAAAAAGATTAGTGAAATCAAATGTAAGTTCTTTACAGTCCGAAACAGGAGAATTTATTATTGAGAACAAGGAAATGGCAGAGCAATTAAGCAACGACTTTACTTCCATCTTGACAGAGGAAGACACCAATAACTTACCAGAAATACAAGGGAACCAAGGGTCTAGTGAGGAGGAGGAATTGAAGGAAATTAGTATTACTAAAACAATAGTGCTGGAGAAATGAGTGGGACTGAAAGCCAATAAATCACCAGGGCCTGATAATCTATGTCACAGGGTACTAAAAAAGGTGGTCATGGAAATATTGGATGTGTTGGCTGTCATATTCAAAAATTCTGTAGATTCTGGACAGTCCCGGCAGATTGAAGGGTGGCAAATGTAACCCCACTGTTTAAAAAAAGAGGGTGGGAGAAAACAGTGAAATACAGACTGGTTGGCCTAACATCAGTAGTAGGGAAAATGCTAGAGTCTATTATAAAGGATGTGATAACAGGACACTTCGAA
The DNA here is from genome assembly GCF_964194155.1 of Cetorhinus maximus. NCBI lineage: Eukaryota > Metazoa > Chordata > Chondrichthyes > Lamniformes > Cetorhinidae > Cetorhinus > Cetorhinus maximus. The sequence goes on from NC_135880.1 coordinate 217,789,830, forward strand.
AATATCAGTGGAATTAGACAAAGTCAACATGGATTTGTGAAAGGGAAATCATGTTTGACAAACCTACAAGGAGTTTATTGAGGACGCAACTATCAGAATAGATAAGGGAGAACCAGTGGATGTGGTGTATTTGGATTTTCAGAAAGGTTTCGTTAAAGCCCCACATAAGAGGTTAATGTGCAAAATTAAAGCACATGGGATTGGGGGTAATATATTGGCATGGATTGAGAATTGGTTAGCAGACAGGAAACAGAGTAGGAATAAATGAGTCTTTTTTGAAGTGGCAGGCGGTGACTAATTGGGTACTGAAGGGATCAGTGCTTAGGCCCCAGCTATTTACAATATATAGCAATTATTTGGATGAGAGAACCAAATGTAATATTTCCAAATTTGCTGACAACATGAAACTTGGTGGGAATGTGAGCGATGGTAAATGTGAAGTTATCCACTTTGGTAGGAAAATCAGAATGGCACAGTATTATTTAAATGGTGATAGGTTGGGAAATGTTGTTGTACAACCTGGGTGCCTTTGTACACCAGTCACTGAAAGCAAGTATGCAGATGTAGCAAACAGTTAAGAAGGCAAATGGTATGTTGGCCTTCATTGAGAGAGGACTTGAGTTCAGGAGCAAGGATGTCTTACTGCAGCTGTACAGGGCCATGGTGAGACCTTGCTGTTAATTCGCCAGCCAGCATTAGGTCGTGTTCACAGCGCGATCTCGACCGGAAGCGGGTTTTACACCCACTTCCAGCCACACCGACTTCGGGCACACCCCAAGGGTAAAATTCAGGCCCTGGAGCTGAGATGACTGACCTCCAACCACCACAACCATCTTCCTTTGTGCTAGGTATGACTCCAACCAGTGGAGAGTTTTCCCCCTGATTCGCATTGACTGCAGTTTTACTAGCGCTCCTTTATGCCACACTTGGTCAAATGCAGCCTTGTTGTCAGGGGCAGTCACTGTCACCTCACCTTGGGAGTTCAGATCTTTTGTCCATGTTTGAACCGAGGCTGTAATGAGCTCAGGAGCTGAGCGGCCCTAGCGGAACTCAGACTGGGCATCAGTGAGCAGGTTATTTCTAAGCAAGTGCCACTTGATAGCACTGTTGATGATCCCTTCCATTGCCGCACGCCTAGCCAAGCTGTTCCAGTACAGCTACAGCACTGGTACCTACCCAGCTATGTGAAAAATTGCCCAGGTATGCCCTGTACACAAAAAGCAGGACAAATCCAACCCGGCCAATTACTGCCCCATCACTCTACTCTTGATCATCAGTAAAATGATGGAAAGGGTCATCAACAGTGCCATCAAACAGCACTTGCTCAACAAAATCCTGGTCACTGGAGCTCAGTTTGAGTTCTGCCAATGCCATCCAGCTCCTGACCTCATTACAGCCTTGGTTCACGCATGGACAAAAGGCCTGAACCTCCGAGGTGAGGTGAGACTGACTGCCCTTGACATCAATGCAGTATTTGACTGAGTGTGGCATCAAGGAGCCCTAATAATACTGGAGTTAATGGGAATCAGGAGGAAAATTCTCCGCTGGTTGGAGTCATACCTGGCACAAAGGAAGATGGTTGTGGTTGTTGGAGGTCAATCATCTCAGCTCCAGGACATCAGTGCAGGAGTTCCTCAGGGTAGTGTCCTCAGCCCAACCATCTTCAGCTGCTTCATCAATGACCTTCCTTCCATCATAAGGTCAGAAGTGGGGATGTTTGCTGCTGATTTGCATAATGTTCATCATCCATGACTCCTCAGATACTGAATCAGTCCATGTCCAAATGCAGCAAGACCTGGAAAATATCTAGGCCTGGGCTGACAAGTGGCAAGTAACACTCACACCACACAAGTGCCAGGCAATGACCATCTCCAACAAGAGAGAATCAAACCATTGCCCCTTGACATTCATTGGCATTACCATTGCTGAATCCCTGACTATCAACATCCAGAGGGTTAACATTGACCAGAAACTGAACTGGACCAGCCATATAAATACTGTCGCTACAAAAACAGAGCAGTGGCTAGGAATCCTGTGGCGCATACCTCACCACCTGACTCCCCAAAGCCTGTCCACCATCTACAAGGCACAAGTCAGGAGTGTGATGTAATTCTCTCCACTTGCCTGGATGAGTGCAGCTCCAAAACCAATGAAGAAGCTTGACTCCATCTAGGACAAAGCAGCCCGCTTGATTGGCACCCCATCCACAAACATTCACTCCCTCCACCACCGACGCATAGATGCACTGCAGAAACTCACCAAGGCTCCTTAGACAGCACCTTTCAAACCCACGACCGCTACCATCTAGAAGGATAAGGAGAGCAGACACATGGGAACGCCACCACTTGGAAGTTCTCCTCCAAACCGCTCACCATTGTTGTTCCTTCACTGTCGCTGGGTCAAAAACTTCCTCCCCCCTAACAGCAGTGCGGGTGTACCTACACCACATGGACTGCAGCGGTTCAAGAAGGCAGCTCACCACCAGTACCAGAAGGGCAATTAGGGATGGACAATAACTGCTGGCCCAGCCAGCGATACACACAACCCATAAATGAATTAAAAAAATGAACTGCAGGGTTGCTGCCATGTTAGAATTCTGACATGTGGAGATGAGATATCAACAAAGAAATTGTTATTAGCAGCAAACTGCTGACTAAGTAAAAATCAGCCTCTGTGTTAGAACTTGGAATTCTACTTGCTGATTTAACAAAACTGTTGAAAACAATCCAGGCACTTAGTTATTTGAACCATTACCCTAAAACACAATAATCTATATTTTGTTTGCTGCAAAATCCTGAACCCTTAATTCAGTTAGGAAACTTTTTATTAATTTTGGCCAGATTTGGTCACTTTTTTTTTTACAACTTTGCATATATTCTGTATCATTTGTTTTAAAATTAAGTAGTTCCCTAATGTTCACATTACTATAAAGGTATTGAATTACCAGTGATTATGTTCAATTTCTCTTGAAATAATGTTAATATTTAACCATATGTTCTTTGAGAACTAAGTAACAGGCCATAAATCTTAAAGAAAAGAATAACGCATTGAGAGCCATGAGTTTTACAATAAGACCCATAACCCTCAGGTGCTACCTGTGTAAGTATGTTATACACAAATGAAAGGGCATTCCTTGGTGAAAGATTAATTTTTTGAACATTAATATTTAAATCTCTGCCAAATTAACCAGATAATGAGAATTCATATCTGTATTACAGTCATTTGGTTTAGCACTGGCTAGTTAAATTATGTTCAGCTCCATAAAATGAACTTTTAGCCATGATATTTCTTAGATGAACCAAAAGATAAACAATGTTTAATTTAACATTTGAATCCAATATTTTTGAGTAAAACTAGCTCCTTAACATAAAGTAGCTTGAACTGAGATTTTTAAAAAATACTCTCCCATTTTATTAAATGCTTGACATAACAGAGTACATGGACCTTAACCTTGCTTTATGGGTGAGGGAGGAGGATTCTGTAAAGAATTATGTTGCAGAAGAATGCTTGTTCTACTTTCTTTTAATTATATGGTATTTCCTGCAATCCTGTTAGTGTTTTGGGCCCTTTAACAATTTCAAAAGTAATGCCACATTAAAGGAACCAATATAGCAATGTAATATTTGTGGACAGAACTCCCATTCATAGTATCAGCGTGCCATCATAGTATATGTACCCAAGACTGCTTATAACTTGCAATTTCAAAACATAAAATAGAGAACAAGTAATCCATGACACCAAGGAAGGTGCTAACTATTCAGCACAGGAAGAAAAAGCTTTGACTTAAATGGTGCCTTCAACATCGTCAGGACATCCCAAAGCACTTCACAGCCAATTAAGTACATTTTGAGTGTCGTCACCATTGCAAATGCAGCAGACAATTCCTGCACAGTAAAGTCCCACAACAGCAATGAGATAAATAACCAGATAATTTATATTTAGTTATGTTGCTTGAGGGATAATTGCTGGCTAGCAGAACTCCCCTGCTCAGTAGCAAATAGCACCACGGGGTATTTCACGTCTACTGAAGAATGCAGATGGAACCTTAGTGAGAGATAGAAAGGTAAAAGAGCACTTAGGCCAAGAGCATTTAAGTTCACCTTAAGCATTAAGACAAGGAAAACTAAATCAGGAGATGACAAAAAGAAATGAAAGCCTAGGGTAATTTTCTTTTCAAAATACTTCACTCTTCTTTGAAACAGGTGCATATCTGTTACCTGAAATATATTTTTTTAAAACGTCTATTAAAGCTGAGTCCCAGCTTTACCTTCTTAGCTGTTCTTATAATGTTAGCTAGGGGACTGCAAGAGCTTTTCATTCGACCAGTGGGAGCTTGGCATTCACTGCTGCCAGGGGACCTGATCTGCAGAATTGATTTGTAAGAAAGAATGGAAAGTACACATACAGAGATAGATGATTCATGAACATCGATCTGTCAAATAACCAGTGCAGCAGCTAACCCTGCTTAGAATGTTTGGCACTTTGCACAACTGCTTGAGATTTGGCAATTGATGCACATCTCACAGCACCAGGTGAACAGCAGACCATAAGCCTTTATATCTTCAAAATTTAATGTCACTACTGACTTAGAATCACTATGAGGCCATAGAAAATAGTGAGTAGATACAGCTTGCTGTAGCTTCCTTAATAACTGTGCAGCCAAGGGTATTGCAATGAATAAAGCAGTATCATAAGATAAGTAATTTTGCACTCTGATTCTAAGTACTACTGTTGCAATATTTATGCCTATAGGAAAAACTGAATCAGACTTTTCATTAGTCTTCAAATAACTGCACTCAAAGAATTTTAGGTAGTTAGCATAAAATGGTGAGTTGCTGAATACCACAGGTTATGTAGACTTCATAACAGTACATACCATATTTTACTTCTGTTTTTTCCCTGGATCTTTGTGTATTTCAAAAACAATTCTCCTCTTAATTTTACACCATTTCATTAAATCAGCATCTTGCTCTAATGTTCAAATCCCAATGTACTATTCCATTGATATACATTGGCTGAATTTAATGCCCCTCCCCACCCCCAGAGGTGAATTCGGAGGCGGGTATGAGTTGGAGATTGCACCATCTTCTGCCTCTCTCCGATTAAGTCTGGGCGTGAAGGCCTTCCGGCGTGGAGACTAATTGAGACCCTTAAGTGGCCACTTAAGGGCAGTTAAGGATCTCATTCAGCCAGTGGAGGGCAGGGGACTTGCCACCTGGGGAGGCTGCCTAACAAACCCTGTAGGGTTTGTCTGTGGCCTTCTTTGGAAGGTCCCTCGTACTCAGGCACTCTTTGCCCAATCAAGGGATCCAGCACTGGGAAGAGGGGGTCCCTGCAGGAAACCACCCTTGCCCTTGCTGTTGAACTCATCTCTCCCCCGACGTGGCCAGCATCCTCTTCCCTGGAACCCCATCTTACCTGACTCTGGAGGATCCATCGCTGATCCTCTGCATATGCAATGTTGGTAATTGGCCGCCGCTCCCAGTGGTGCTGCCGGTACTGGAAGGCTGGCAGCTCTCATGTGGTTGGGGGGTGCGGTGGTGCGGGCAGGATTGCTGCCCTTCTGACCAGCATTGAACTCTCTAAGTTTTATGGCTGTTGCATCATGACTCATTTTCACTTTATCTTGCTTTTCTCTTGTTTTGCCATCTTCTATTTTGATATCAGGCTTAAGCAAAATAAACCTTGTCCTAGGTAAGTGTTTACACTAACTGTAAGGTGAGCAATCTGTTGTAAACTGGTGCTATTCTGTAAGAGAATAGAAAATTTTCTAGCCTATGTCGAAGAGAAACATGGAAGTTACTGCCTCTTCATGATCTATACACTTCTTACTGCAGCATCATTTGATGCTGGATGATATGGTGACGTTAGAGTATGTCGGACTCCATTCTTATTCAGAAATAATTCAAACTCTTCTGGCATATATTGTGGACCATTATCTGATGCAAACACCTCTGGCAATCCATAAATTGCAAACAAACTTCTCAAACCTCAATAGTTTTGGCACTTGTGGTATTGGGCATAGACTCAACATTTATCCACTTGCTATTGCTATCAACCAAAACAAGGTAACCCTTTTCCTTCCACTTCAAAGAAATCAACATGTACACATTCCCACAGTTTTTTTGTTTTTGACCATGTTCTTTCTAATCTTGCCAGCTCTTCACTTATTGCTTCTAACTGTGCATAAGGCACTGGCCTAGACTTGCAAAATGTCGGCTGTATATTATCCTTTATTTTGACTTCAGCCTTGTGATGCCAAATTTTATCATGTGGTCCTCCTTGCTTAAAGACCACTCTGTGCTCTCTTAGCACTTTCTCAATGTCAAATGTACGCTTACTCATTCCTGCTGTAAATAACTCAGCCCAGTTTAACCTTATTTTATAAGCCAATTTCTTTGCATCAGGGAGACTTTGTTCCCTCCTACTATTACCAATTCCAAGTAATACGATACATCATCATATTTCATTCTAACACTAACTTGACCTCGCACTGGAATACTGTTATTGGAATAACTAGCCAGTTTCACACCAGTTTTGTGTGAGGGAATGTGACTCAGGGATTTCTTGTCCTCGCCTTCTGAGATAACAGACAAGGCTGCAGCTGTATTATCATTGGAAGTAAGTTGTGAATCTCCCACTTTCATTTTTAGTGTGGGAGCTGGAATTATATCTTCAGCCCTATTACTCTCATCTTCCATCTGAAGTTTTTCTTGCTCTCTGACTGAGTACAGCTCTTAATCATCCTGCTCGATAACATCAATTTCTGTGCCATATCTGTCATACGCGCATGCTATGATTTCAGATTCCTGAAGTAACTTTAGATCTACCACTACCTCGGCCTGGTGCTCTACGACCCAGAGCTTTACCACAATCTGGAGCGTTAATGTTTCCTTTACTGCTGCATGCTGTCTGGATATGACCGACTTTCCCACAGGCATAGCACTTTGACTGGCAATGGAGGCATTTATGGTTGGTGGCTACCTTGGCAACAGTAATATCTAAATTTCTGACTCTGAGACTGTGACATTAGCCGCTGTGGCTTGGATCCCCACTGAAATCCAGTAGACCTCCCCTGTCAGGAAAAGAACTTATTTGCGAGTTGCAACTATCTCTTTCTGCCATTTCCACATCTGTGGCCTCATTGCTGGCCTCCTTCCATGTCCTCTTATTGCCTTTGCTCAAAAGCTTGACCTGTATTTTATTGTTCTTTAGACCTCCTACAAACGTGTTTCTAAGGTTGATTTCTAAGTTCGCGCCATATCCATGGTGATGAGAGAGTTTCTTTAATTCGAGAATGTAACCTGCAACCGTCTCACTTGACAAATGCATCCTTTCATGGAATGCAACTCTCAGCGCACTTGCGCCATAATATGAGCCCAGAATCCCATTAATTTTGGTACAGTCCATAGCATTGGGGTCTCTTGGACAACATTTTATCCACCACCTCAAAAGCATCTGGCCCCGTCATGGTGAGGAAAGCATTTACTTTATCCTCATCTTCTATTTTATTGTTTAGAGCCAAATGTGTAACCTCCGTTCGTAATTATGCCAGTCCTCTTTTTTTGGGGTTGAATTCCCTCATTGTCCCAAAAATGCCTTCGGTATCATTTTTTCAATTACATACTGTGCTGACTCACTATACCTGAACAAGAAGTACACATGCTGCAATCTTTTCAATTGCTCAAACTTCCTCAAAATCAACTTTAGGAGTTCCAAGAATGCATCACAATGCTCTGTCCTTAATTTCTCGAATGAAATATAAAAGAAAATTCCACTCCAGCTTCGTCGCCATCCTTCTGTTGTGTATTGCACTAAGACTAACACATGGTCAACTTTAGGCAGCTATTATTGAACTAACTTTATTTACGCCTCCCCAACAGAGAGGGCAACAGAACGAGCAGTATTTCAAAATGCTCAGATATTACAAGACATTTCAATGACTTTCTTTCCTCTTTCATAGTTGCTAACTCAAGCAGACGTATGTTCTCAAAAAAAACCCTCTGGTACCTTGCCCAAGTGGTCATTATTAATTTTCAGCCCTACTGTGAAAGCCAACCAGCAGGAGGGAATCAGACCCATTCCTTAACATACATTGAAGCATACATACACTTCCAACATAGGCCATTTTGGTACTTCCTACCAAAGCCCCAGCTTAGATACATTGGCTGTGATATTAACTCCCAACAATGGGTGGGAGGAGTGCGGGATAAGATTTGAAAGTGAAAAATGTGTCTTCAACTTGCTGTGTACATGCCTGTTGCCATTTTTACACCTAGAGATTTCATGGCGTGCTGGCTTAAGAAAGTAAGTGCATTTCATGGTGTTAGGCTGGCTTCTCAAGGAAGCCTTCAGCTTCCCTTTTGCTAATTGGTGCCACTCTTTCCCACTTCCTGCAATCCATCACCTCCCCAACTCCACAAGCCTTGGTATCTTTCTTTCTCCCTCCCAGCCATGATGGCCCCTCTTGCACCCACCTTGTCACAATCTTTCTCCTCTTCCTTCCTACGATGACCTCCCCCACCCCACAAGTCCCAACATCTCAACCCTTTCCCCTCCTTTTCCTGGTTGCCAGGGACTATCCCTAAGGCTGCCAGACAAGAAACAGAAGAAATGAATTCTAATGAGCCCTGCCTTGAAAGTCCGTAGAGTGTCTGGGTCCCCGGCCTTGCCAGGTTTTGCCTGCATGCCCACCCTGGTCTGTTTAAATCCTGTTTGGGTGATGCTGCTTCTTTAAAGCAATTTTGTTGCTATCAAGTGAACGCATGCAAATTAAACTGTCCTATGTCTATAGCTAGTTCATAGTGAGGGTGGAAATTAAACCAGAACTCTGTAGGAAGGAAAATAAAGAAAAGCATGATATTTTTCAGTCCTTTTAGTGTGGTATGATATTTATGGCTTGTTTTGGATGTTTTTATGCAGAATACTTTTTAATTCAGGAAGCTTGCTTGGAAGAGTTATCAAGCTTAAAAAATACAGTACCAGATCTTTATAGAATCACAGCACAGAAGGAAGCCATTCAGCCTGTCGTGTCTGTGCTGGCTTTCTGCAAGAGCAACTCAGCTATCCCAAACCATGCTTTCCTCATGGTCTTACAGATGTTTTCTCTTAAGGTGCTTATCCAATTCCCTTTTGAGAGCCCCGATTATACCTGCCTACACCACACTCTCAGGTAGTGCATTCTAGATCCTAACTACTTACTGCATTATAAAGTTTTTCCTTATGTTGGCATTGGTTCCTTTTGAATCACCTTAAATCAGTGCCCCTCTGGTCTTGAAGCTTCTGCCAATGGAAGCAGCTTCTAACTACTCCGTCACAACCGCTTTCTCTCTATCTTCTCCATCTAGATCCCTCATGATTTTGAACACCTCAATCAAATCTCCTCTCAATTTTCTCTCCTCTAAGAAGAACAATCCTAGCCTCTCCAAACTATCCATATAGCTGAAGTCTCATCCCTAGTAACATTTGTGTAAATCTTTTCTGCACCCTCTCTAAAGCTTTCACATTTTTCCTAAAGTGTGGTTCCCCCAGAATTAGGCACACTATTCCAGTGGAGGCTGAGCCAGAATTTTATAAATAAGTTTACTTTATTTAAGAATTTGCAGGATCTTTCTGCAACATAGCTGTTTCTATCCATTTATGAGCTGGTTAATGCAAATTCAGACAGAGGAAAGTAAATAGAGAAACTGTGAATAATTTACAGGAATTATGTACGTGGGATGTAGAAAGAATCTCTTTAGGATCTGAGGGATCTTATCATGTCTGAACACACAGCTGCAAAACGAAGTAAGATTAGGTCAGAATCTGAGATTAAAGTGGTGTAATGGAGTCTGATTTTTTTGCAGCTTCATGGAACCCATTTAAAAAAAAAAATGCTTTATTTCAGTGTTTGCTACAAAGACCCCAACACCCTGCACCTTCCAACAGAAAGATTCTCTCCAGTTCGCCGTTTCTCAGATGGCGCTGCTAGTATACAGGCATTCAAAGCCCATTTGGAGAAAATGGAGAAAAGCACAACCACCAACAGTAGTATAAAACAGCTACAGCAGGTAAGCAGTATTTCACAGCATTGATTAGGAAATGTCAGGCATCCAAGCTTAAAGGACAGAGTGAAAATTTATCTAACTTTGCGAAGTGTAATTTGATTGTCCAACTGACCAATAACAGAAATGGCAAATCGTAAGAGAAGTATATGAATAATGTCTACCCAGACAGACAGCATCTCCCCCCTGTTTTATCCATTGCCATCCAGACCGAAGGAGTGACTAGAGAAACAGAGTTAACATTTTGAGTCCAATGTGAGTCTATATATTGATGACTTGGATGAGGGAAATGAATGTATTATCGCCAAGTTTTGCAGATGACACAAAAATAGGTGGGAAGACAAGTGGTGAGGATGACATAAAGAGCCTACAGAGGGATATAGACAGGTTAAGTGAGTGAGCAGAAACTTGGCAGACGGAATATAATGTGGGAAAATGTGAGGTTATGCACTTTGACAGGAAGAATAGAAGAGCTGAATATTATTTAAATGGAGAAAGACTGCGGAAAGCTGCAGCACAGAGGGATTTGAATGCATGAATCCCAAAAAGCTAGCATAAGTTCAATGGGTAATAGGGAAGGCAAATGGAATGTTGGCTTTTATTTCAAAGGTAATGGAGTATAAAAATAGGGAAATCTTGCTAAAACTATACAAGGCAATTTTAGTTAGACCACATCTAGAATACAGTGAACAGTTTTGGTCCCCTTGTCTAAGGAAAGATGCACTGGCATTGGGGGCAGTTCAGAGAAGGTTCACTAGGCTGTTCCTGGGTATGGAGGGATTTTCTTCTGAGAAGAGGTTGAGTAGGTTGGGCCTGTACTCATTGGAATATAGAAGAATGTACTCATTGGAATATAGAAGAATGAGAGGTGACTTTATTGAAACATATAAGATTCTTAAGGGGCTTGACAGGTTAGAAGCTGAGAGATTATTTTCCCTCGTGGGAGAGCCTAGGACCAGAGGGCATAATCTCAGTGTAAGGGGTTGCCCATTTAAGACAGAGATGAGGAGGAATTTCTTCTTTCAGAAGGTAGTGAACCTGTGGAATTCTTTACCACAGAGGGCTGTAAAGGCTGGGTCGCTAAGTATATTCAAGGCTGAGATAGACAGATTTTTAATTAGTAAGGGAATCAAAGGTTATGGGGAAAAGGCAGGAAAGTGGAGTTGAGGATTATCAGTTCATTCATGATCTCATTGAATGGCAGAGCAGACTCGATGGGCTGAAAGGCCTACTCTCCTCCTTATGGTATTATAGTCATATTGGACTCGAAACGTTAACTCTGTTTCTTGCTCCACAGATGCTGCCAGGCCTGCTGAGTTTTTCCAGCACTTTGTGTTTTTATTTCAGATCTCTAACATCCACATTATTTTGCTTTTAATATTATGAAGGAGTGATTACTCCTGTTGATAACTTGTAAAAAGTTGATGTGAGACAAAATTATCATTTCAGGAGAAGAATTCCAGCTCCTAGAAATGCCTCCTTAATATTTCGCCAAACAAAAACACAAAGCCCAAAGCAGGATTCTTCAGTTTGGAGTACCAATGATGGGAAAGATTCCTCACCTTACATATCCTTATCATTTAGCTTGATTCTTTGTCGCCTTCCATAATTGAGACTTTGTTAGGAAACAGCCTTTGTTTGCATCTGAAGCCTATCATCAACGAGTAATTACTCTTTCAGTCTGAATGGCATTAAACAGTAGGGGGAAGTTATCTGTCTGGATAGGAATTATTCACGTAGCACTTGTAAGACTCGCCATCTCTTTTTGAACTATAAAGTGCAGACTAGGCAGTGTGAGGTTCTTGGCATCCATTCACTGTTCGTTATATGATGTATTGAAGCTGGAAAAAAAAGGAACAATTTTAACCAATATTTGCAGGTAACCTGCATGATTACCTGATAATACTTAATAAAGTCGAAATTACCTATGGAGTGAAACTTATTATGAATAGTGAGAGTCCTTAGTACAGTTGCAAAATGGTAGTAAGTTAGTATGATGTTTGCACCTTTTGCTGAAAGTAAATATTTGTCATCAGTGTTTTCTGATGCTTGTTTTAACTGATAATTACAAAAAAGATCAAGAATGCCCACTGGTTGCCTTGCCTCTTAAACAGTGTTTTCAGATTTTGGACCTGTTGGATAATGACTCTTATTGTGATTCTTGCACTGATTAGTGCTGGATCCAGTGTTTCAGAAACACTAATTACAGGTGTGTTCTCCGAATGACTAGTGTTAAGCTCAATTTTTGTGTTTAGGAATGTGAACATTTGCAAAAGATGTATGGAAATGCTATGGATGAAAAAATATTTGAGAAGACACAGCAACAACACATACTTTACCAACAAGAGCAACAAATCCTACACCAACAGATTCAGGTAATGTAGTCATTTACAATGGCATACCAGTTGTGTTGTGAGTGCATGTGCTATTATGGCTAGTTTGCTAATGACCCCAGCACTCTCCACTTCCAAAAATAAAGCCAACCTGGAAGACACACTTTCCTTTCCTAATCAAAAGCAGGCTGCAGTTTCTGCTGATCTTGCTTGCTTTATTGAAATGGAGAATCAATCTCATCAAGGAGCAACACAGTATTTTTCATCAGATATTAAAAGTATTCATAATGAAAAGTATCCATAATAAACATAGCTCACCCAGAAGTAATACCATGTAATGTAAATTAGTAGAAAACCCCGTGGAGACACAAAGGGCCAGACAGGCCAACCAGTGCTTCTAGGGGTATTTTCGCCCTCATTTAATATTCTTTAAATTGTGGTTTAAGTGGTACATGAACCTTTTACAACATAATGTTGACTGCTGATAATTCAAGTCTTTTTTTGAGCTGAATTATTTGAATTATTTAACAATTTAAATTAAGCAATATAAATATCACAGCAAAGTGGAAATTTAATGCTAGAAAATTGAATTATCAAATAATTTGAATTGACTTTTGAATTTAGTAAAGTAGATGGTGCGTGATATACATTTCAAAACTTTTAAAGTTACAGTATGTTAAAGGCTGATTTGCGAAATTAAGATGATGAGCACTACAAGGAAATCTTCGTTGGGTTTGAAGAAAGAAAAAAGTGTTCCACCCTCATCAAGTGGCTTTTGCGACCAAACAGGAGAAACCAACATAGTACAGCAGGGCCTATGAAATTTTAGAGTATAATTTTATTTCACAATGAATGTTAAGTAAAAGAAAAAACAACGATCATTAAAGCCATGACGGTAAATCAGTATGTTTGACTTGGTTCAACCTTGATGTCAAATGTACTGCACAGTAATGTATTTTTGTCAAATATGACCATCTATTTCTCTGGCCTGTAGGAATGTATTCGACCAGCTCAACCTTCACCTCCATTGTCAACAGCTTCCTTGGTACAGCATATGGAAAACCAACCAGCGTTCATCACTCACCAGCTGCAAAGGTGAGTGATCGGCAACTATAACATAGTGTGTGCTATTTGTGGGATGAGCTTGCGATAAGCAGATTTGACATTTAAATATTATAATGAGGTTGTTTGCCTTAATTTTAACTACAGGCAGCTAGACTTTCCCAGCCCCAGGAAACTCAGCAGCTTGAAGGAGACGAGAGGGGCTGAATCCATGAGTTAAGTGCATTTATGGCATTGATTGTGGGTCAGGAGGAGCAGGAGTGTTTCTTCCAGGCCCGACAATCTAGTCCAGGAAACCTCCCCAACATCTCTCTGTTGACCTCCCCACCTCTTTCTTGCCCCCCTCCCCCCCCCACCCCAAAAACCACTTTGAGACCCTCTTCCATGTCCAGGACCTCACTCCCACCTCTGGACCTCCACTGGCATGGGGTTGAAGATCCAACGAAGAGGAGCCCGGACTGCCATGGAACCGCCTCTTCCAAACCCGACCTCCCCCTCCCAACAATCAGAACACCTCCACGATCTCTCTTCCCCAAAACACTTGCCTGCTCTTGTAGGCTTTGACCTTTTAAAGCATGTTGAGTGCTTTCATTGTATTTAATTTGGAATAAACCAGTATTTGTAGAACTCATCACCTGAAATATTTGTGAAATTACAATGCGAACATTCTAATGTTATATTTGTAAGCGCATCTCCCACCATAACTGACACAGCTTGTCAGACAACACATCCAAAACCTATTATGTTCAGCGCAGAGTTTAGTTTATAGCTATAAATCACCTAAGTTTGTCAAATTCAACTGATTTTATATAAGAGTGGCTCACTTATGGTAATTTATTATTAGATGGATCATTGGGTACTTATTTATTTAGGATTAAGTGCTATATTTGCAGATTTTCTAACAATGACCAGTTAATTGAAACTATTTGTAATTGCCTCCAAATTATGACATTAAAAAAATCATCTTTTGCAGATTACAAATTCAGCATGAACAGTCAAGCCCTCCTCCAAACCATCCCAACAACCATCTCTTCAGCAAATCTAATAACAGCCCTCCTCCTGGCACCACAGCCATCATACAATCCAGCAGTAAGCATTTTCCATGCTAATTTTGGAGACCCAGATTAACCAGTCTAAACACCTTTTGCAGCTTTTTTTATTTCAATGTATTCATTATCATTATCATCTTTCTGACTAGGTAAGTGGAGCTGCTGGGTTTGAGGTGGCTTCAAGATGATATGTCTATTAAAGGCAGTTTGGAAGTCAACTCTTTGTAATACACTCATTAATCCTTACCTGAACCAGGCAGGTCAGCAGTACTGCAGGGCACTGCTGATGATTGACTAGCCAACCTAGTACGTTAATGGAGCAATAGAGCTGCCATTGGAGACCAGGATTCTTCCGACTTGGCTTCACGTAACCCTCAAACGAATGCCCTAACATGTAGAGCAACCCTAGCTGCACAAGCAGTAAGAATCTTAATAATATACTGCTTTAGCCCAGCTGCTCCTAGTCTCTTTGGTCTTACAGAAGTATATCATTTACATATGGAAAGAATGTGTACCTTTTAATGAGCAAACAAAAGTTCTACACATTTGGATTTTTTAGCACCTTGGTTTTGAAACTTAAACATGGTGATAGCGTTCCTCCCATGTCAGACATCTGGATGACCAAACAGAAAGTCTTTCTTCTCATAAGTATGCATAATTGTTCCCACCTGACTTACTTGCTTGGTTGTGTGACACTCACCCATTCCAGTGTAATTGGGATCAACAGAAAAATATGGTGCACTGTCGAATAGAAAGTCCCCTATCATCTTGTTGTATCTTTATGCTCACTGTCATTGTGTGTAGCATCATTGCTACTGCCAAAAGCCAGATTTTTTTTTGTAGCAAGGTAATAAGAGATTTTTTATTTAGCTACAAAATAAGTTTTCAGATACTGTCTATGCAAAAATATTAGAAATATTTGGGGAGACAGTAGCATTGTGGTAATGTCATGGGACTAGTAATGCAGCAGCCCTAGCTAATACTTATGGCAGATGGTGGAAGTTGAATTCAATTAATAAACCTGGAATATGAAGATAGTCTCAGTAATTGACTATCATCAATTGCCATTTTTAAAAAAAAGCCCATCTGGTTCACTAATGTCCTTAAGGGAAGGAAATTGGCCAACCTTACCTGCTCTGGCCTACCTGTGACTCCAGATCCACAGCAATGTGGTTGACTTTTAACTGCCCTCTGAAATGGCTGAGCAAGCCACTCAGTTCAAGGGCAATTAGGGATGGGCAACAAATGCTGGACTTCCACATCCCATGAAAAAGTATAAATTTGAAAAAAGAAAAAAATTAAGTTTAATTTAACTTATGAGTTAACAAGGCTATCTGATATTGCTTAGCTCATTGAAGCTCAATTTTAGTAATTTCCCAGTCTAATGAGTGAGTTGCCTGGAACCATTTAAAATGCTGGATATTGCCTCTAGACTATCACTTGCTCAGTTGGATAGTTCGCTGACTGAAATGTTTGTTTTTACTTTTTAATTCCTTAGGTTGTGTTTCCTCTCCATCTCAGTTTCAAGGCTTACCATCCCAACATGCTTTGTTCCAACAGCCAAGTAATAGCCCCCCTCCCCCAAACCTTAATCTGCCTCGAATGAATTTACAGTCTGGCTTATCACAGCAATCACAAACGCAGCAGGTTACAATCCAAGTCCAAGAACCATCAGATATGCTCAGCAACAACTTGCTGCAAAGTGCTGGGCAGCCACTGCACACCACACACCCCCGAATCATCAGTCCAGGGAATCAGATTCCCCTACAACAGAGAGGACTGCATATGCCACCTCTCGGGCTTGGACAGCATAGGGCCTTAGCAAAACAACTGAGTGCTGACAGTGCAGAGGCAAACAGGTAAGATCATCTTTGAACCCGATTGCTAAGTGTTAATACTCTGTTGGTCCTCAAGATCTAAATTTAGAAAAAAATGGAATATCCTTCTCCAAAGTTTCTGGAATGTGTTCTCTACAACAGACCTATTTGTGCCATAGTTCTTCTATGGCAAGTTGATTTTTTATATTAACTCATTACTCTTAATTCTGCAAAATCTTATGTTTTTTTTTAAATTAACTGTTTAATATGATGGCCTTCAAATGGCAATCACCACACACTGTGAAATCTGATTTGTATAAATTTATTTTAAATGTTATATTCCATTTACAATCATAAAATAGTGTATAGATCAAGAATGTTTTGGGTTGGGTAGGATGTAAAACTTCTTTAAAAAAAAACTCAAATCCAAACATACCTTGAAAAGGTTCACTTTCTGTTTTAATGGAGGAGAGATGGGAGGGTTGGGTTGGGGGGGTGCGGTGGAGGAGACCTGCTCCTAGGAGGCAGGTTGGCCATATTAGACTGTGGGCCTCACATTTTAGCTCCATTTTAAATTTAAGCCCAGCCAGCTGAGTTTCTGGGACCTCTGGAAACCTGACAGCTAAAGGAAGGCAAGGACTGCTGCTTAGAGGAGTTAAGTGCCTTTCCAGCACTGCTTGTGGGCCAGCAGGAGCATGCGTGCTTCCTTCTAGCCACCCAAATTAACCTGTTTCTCTCCCCACAATCGAACCTCCCACCCCACCACCCCAATCTCCATGATCATTGATTCCCCATCACGGTCACTTACCCCCATATCTCTGTCTCCCATCTCTCTTCCATCCCCCGCATATGCCTCCAACTCTCAAAACCATTCTGTACATATAAAATAAAATGGACGTATGGTGTCACATTAAAATTGCCAGTGTTTGGGGACCAGAACTCCTCAATCCTGATTGGAATTCCTGCCCCAGTAAATATCTGAGTCTGTGTATTCCAATATCTGTGAAATAGTCAGATGAGATTTAACATTAACCATTCTTTGGATCGAGTTCCCAATTCTAATAATGTTGTTAATGTTGCAAGACAGGAAAGGGAAGTTAGATGCTTCCCCATTAAAGGAGAGAAAATTAAAATGCTCTTTAGCTGTTCTCATTCACCTCCTGGGAACTGGGTCAAGAGTAATATTGCAGATGCCAGAGGGGGAAAGTTAAGTATGCGAAAGAACAATTGATGACAACTCCAACGTTGTAAGTTTCACACAATATGTATGACCACACCTTTTAGTGAAATGCAGATCTCATTTCACTTCACCTGTCTTTGAGCATATTCGAGTCTTCCAATGTGTATGGAAGTTTAGTGATTGTGGTCTTGAACTAGCAACACAAAGGCCATAAGTTCACATACCACCTGGCAAGTTCTGGAATTAAGTTCTATAAATATGGCAATTAATGGGCCATGAAAGCTGTCAGATTGTAATAAAAACCCAAAGAATTCACTAATGCCCTGAACAGAAGCTGGCACTCCTACCTCTTCTGATCTGCATGTGACACTTCAATCAGTTCATAATGCTCTTAACTGTCTGTTAACACTGATTTCTGTTTGTTTTCAGTCGACCTATCAGTCGATTCTCTCCTTTGAGCTACGATCAGACGCACTTGCACCCTCACCTTTACCAGGAGCAGTTCCGATGTGTAACTAACAACTTCAATCCAGCAGCAGCGTTTTCCCAAGCCATGAAAATTGCACAGATGGACCCGCTTTTAAACTATAACCAAAACATGGCTGGTAAAGCCCTCCTGCAGCATGAGCAACAGCCACAGGATCTCACAGCTTCGTCACTACATCAGGCATTGCTCTCTCCAACGCCATCTGACTACACCAGACACCAGCAAGTTTCACAGCAGTATGGCCATATGATCCAGGGCCTCCTGTCACCCAGACACTCTTTGACAGGACAACAGGACCTGCGCTTGCCTCCTATTGAGGCGGCACATTTCTTAAAACGTCACCAGCGGCAGCAGCAGGAATATGACTTGCTGAGGCACATGAACCAAGGGGTGGGTGATGCTGGGAACATGACTGCCAACCTATGTGGGCAGCAGCAGACGTTATCAGAGCGCCAAGCGTTAAATATGCCTTATCAAAGTACAGAAACTTATCATCAGCACCATCGTCTATTACAGGTCAGAGGTCAAGAGCATATTCCACAACCCCCTTCTTCATCCCAAGGGCACAGTTTTGTACACCACTCCCCATTGATGCATTCAGAGAGTATGGAAGAGGACTGTGCGAGCGAGGGGAACAGGGAGGGATATCAGGACAATACAGACTGCACTGACACATCCACCAAAGGCTGCCAAGAGAATCCAGCACTGATTAATGCTATTAGATGTGGGGATGCAGAGACACTACTAGTAAATATGAATCATGTGCACGAGATGGCACAGCCATACAGTCATCAGCCAGTCCCTGGCTTTGCCAGAAGCAAAGTGCCAAGCAGAGGTAAGAGAAGATGTTTGTGCTTAGATAGTCTTAGTCTAGATAGCAGACTTCTAATTACTAAAATCTTGTTACCTGGAGATGTGGAGAAACCAAAGGCTCAGCTTGTTGACACCCCTGTGCACCATTCATAAAGTTTGTGATGAGTTATCAGAATTTTCATATGGGGCTTCCATTGTCAGACTTGCTCATAAGCTGAGTTGGTAATGGATTCACTCTAGCTATAGACTTGTCAACACGCTAATTACACAGATTCACTTAAATATAGATTTATCACTGGCAGGTATAAGTATTTTTCAGACTTCGCAGGGATGTTAGACACATCCATAATACTTCATTTTTACAGAAGGAAAGCTTTCTTGCTGTGACAAGTTAAACACAAAAATCTAGGCTGACACTCCAGTGCAGCATCAAGCGAGTTCAGCGCAATTTAGATGAGACGGTAAACCAAGGCACCATGTACTCTCTTAGGTGAGCATAAAAGATCCCATGGCACTATTTTTACAAAGAGCAAGGAAGTTATCCTGGGTATCTGTACCAGTATTTATGCTTTAACCAACATGACTAAAAGAAAATAGATTATCGAGTCAATATCGCATTGCCGTCTGGAGGAGCTCGCTGCATGAAAATTGGTTGCTGTGTTTACATTACAATAGTGACTACACTTCACAAAGTACTTAATTGGCTGTAAAGTGCTTTGGGATGTCCTAAGGTTGTGAAAAGTGCATTATATATGTATATCTTCCTTTCTTTTTGACGCTGTACAGTCTGGTGTGGAATAAATGCTTACTGGCCAAGATCACACTCAGTCACCCACATACTTTTTAAAAAGTAGTCTTTTTTGGATGGTATCTATCTGTTGCATTAGTTACAGCATGAATCCTGACGTGATTTTACCTTAAGTAAGATGCACTTTTCATTGTTCATTATTAAAATAAAAACAGTAATGAACTTAACTTTCAGTGATTAGTTCAGTTGTTCACCATCTACAAATAATGAATGTAATTTTACTGATGGGGGCCGCTGGTGCGGTCTGGACAAATTGGCATTCCAATGCCCTTTGAGGCTCCAAGGAATTAGCTTACGGATTCCATTTCCTAATAGGAGGATGGATTTCTGCTCTCTGGTTCAAATCGCTACCTTGTCAGTAGGCAGGAGGGGAATTTCAGATAACAGGAATCCCATGGAATGATCCCTGACACTTGAGAAGGGAGTCTTGATAGGGATTGCAGTTGGGGAAAAGGGAGCAAAGGCCAGGGTGTTGGTCCAAGGTTACCTCATGGGATCTAAGGGGAGAACTCATCTTCCTGGCCCAGAATAAAACCCAAACATTATTTAAAAGCTCACCTTTTTTGGCATTTTCTGACCTTGCATGCTCTTTCCACTAGGTTTGGCCTGCCAGAGAAACTACAAGGGTTTTCTCATGCAATCTTGGGTTTTTGATTGCATGTTGCGATTAAGTCATTGAGATTCAATCTATATATTTATATGATGATACAAAGACTGGTAGGAAAGTAAGCTGTGAAGAGGACATAAGGAGTCTGCAGAGGGATATAGATAGGCTAAGAGAGTGGGCAAAAATATTGGCGGATGGAGTATAATGTGGGAAAATGTGAACTTGTCCGCTTTAGCAGGAAGAATGAAAATGCAGCATAGTAATTAAATGGAGAGAGATTGCAGAACTCTGAGGATCCGGGTGTCCTGGTTCATAAATCACAATAAGTTAGTATGCAGGTACAGTAAGTGAATAGGAAGGCGAATGGAATGTTGTCATTTTTTGTGAGCGGAATGGAATATAAAAGTAGGGATGTTTTGTTCCAGTTGTACAGGGGCATTGGTGAGACCATATGTGGAGTATTGTATGCAATTTTGGTCTCCTTATTTAAGAAAGGATATAAATGTGTTAGAAACTGTTCAGAGAAGGCTCATTCATACCTGGGATGGGGAGGTGGTTATCTTATGAGGAAAGGTTGGACAGGCTGGGCCTGTATCCATTGGAACATAAGAAATAGGAGCAGGCGTAGGCCATTCGGCCCTTCAAGCCTGTCCCACCATTCAATAAGATCATGGCTGATCTGCCCCAGGCCTCAACTCCTCTTTCATGCCAGCTCCTCATAGACCTCAACTCCCCGATATTTCAAAAATCTTTCTACCTCCACTTTAAATACTTTCAGTTATCTAGCCTCCATCAACTCTCTGGGGTAGAGAATTCCAGATATTCACTACCCTCTGAGAGAAGAAATTCCTTCGCATCTCTGTTTTAAATGAGTGTCCCCTTATTCTGTAACCATGTCCCTCAGTTCAAGATTCCCCTACTAGTGGAAACATCATCTCAACATTTACCCTGTCAAGCCCCCCCAACAATCTTGTACGTTTCAATAAGATCACCCTCATTCTTCTAAACTCTAATGAATAAACGTCTAACCTGTTTAGCTGTTCTTGATAAGTCAATCCCTTCATCCCAGGAATCAGCCTAGTGAATCTCTTTTGAAGTGCCTCCAATGCCAGTATTTTCTTTCTTAAATACAGGGACCAAAACTGTACACAGTACTCCAGGTGCAGCCTCACCAACACCCTGCACAGTTGTAACAGGACTTCCCTATTTTTAAACTCCATCCCCCTAGCAATATAGGCCAAAATTCCATTTGCTGCCTTAATTACTTGCTGCACCTGCAGGCTAACTTTTTGTGTTTCATGCACACGAACACTCAGATCCCTCTGTGCTGTACTTTTTTGGAGTCTCTCTCCATTTAAATAATAGTCTACCTTTTGATTCTTCCTACCTCTCACTTTCCTTTAAACTCCATTAAACTCATTAAACTCCATCTGCCAAGTTTTTGCTCACTCACTCAACCTATCTATATCCCCTTGCCTATTCCTTATGTCCTCATCGCAACATGCCTTCCTACCTATTTTTGTTTCGTCAGCAAATTTGGATATATTACACTCTGTCCCCTCCTCCATGTCATTAATATAGGTAGTAAATAATTGAGGCTCTAGGACTGACCCTTGTTACACTAGTCCACTAGTTACGTCTTTGCAACCTGAAAAAGACCCATTAAACCCGACTCTCAGTCTTCTGTGTGTAAACCAACCCTCAATCCATGCTAATACATTACCCCCAATACTGTGAGCTCCTATCTTGTGCAATAACCTTTTATGTGACACCTTATCGAATGCCTTCTGGAAATCTAAATACACTACATCTACTGGTTCTCCTTTATCAACTCTTGCTTGTTATATCCTCAAAGAACACTAGCAAATTTGTCAAACATGATTTCCCTTTCACAAAACCTTGTTGATTGTTTGATTGCGTTAAGCTTTTCTAAATGCCCTGCTATTTCTTCCTTAATAACGGACTCTAGCATTTTCCCAATGACAGATGTTAGGCTGACTGGCCTATAATTTCCTGGTTTTCTCTTTCTTTTTATATACCCGTAGAAGCTCTTGCTGTTTGTTTTTATATTTCTTGCCAATTTACTTTCATAATCAATTTTCTCCCACTTTATTAGCTTTTTAGTCATCCGCTGCTGGTTCCTAAACAAAAATCCCAATCCTCTGGCCTACCACTAGTTTTCACTGCTTTGTCTGCCTTAGTTTTTGATTGGATGCTCTCCTTGACCACCTTTGTTAACCACGGGTGGTTCAGCCTTCTCAGAGAGTCCTTCTTTGGAGTTTAAAAGATTGCGAGGTGATCATATTAAAGCATATAAGATCGTGAGGGGACTTGACAGGGGGGCTGCTGAAAGGATGTTTCCCCCTGTGGGAGAGACCAGAATTAAGGGATACAGTTTAAAAATAATGGGACCGTCTCTCCTTAAGATGGAGATGAGGAGAATTTTTTTCTCTACAAGGGCCGTAAGTCTTTGGAACTCTCTTCCCCAGAGAGCAGTGGAGGCAGCGAATATTTTTAAGGCAGAGGTAGATAGATTCTTGACTAACAAAGGAGTCAAAGGTTGTCAGGGTTAGTCAGGAATGTGGAGTTGGGGCCACAATCAGATCAGCCATAATCTTATCAAAAGGTGGAGCAGGCTTGAGGGGCCAAATGACCTCCTGTTCCTGATTCGTATGTTTGTTTATAAACAAGGAGCCCGCTGACTTCTGCTGAATGTAGGCTGGGGTTCAGTCTCCCACTCCATTTTAATTGCCATTCTACTGGTTTCAGTCGACTAGGGGTTAAAATTTCCCTCAAAGTATCTATAGGTTTGGACTGCTCATTGTAAATCATGGCACACAATCCTACAAAGCTACCGTAATAATAATAAAGTATATTTACATGTTTTGCATTATCATCTTTATATGGTGTTTTTTTTATATATTATATATGTATGCATAATATATATATATATTTAGATAAAATATGTATACCAAGTATTGAGGTTTATGGTAATCAGCTGGAGACAATTCCTCAGTGACCTCACAGTAACAACAAAGATTTAAATATGCATAGCTCACCATACATGAGGACTGAAATTTGGTATTTGCCTGTACAAAGCTATATCACAACGGTATTTAAGTAAAATTAAATCAGTATATTGTTATAAATAAGGTACAATTAGAAAATTGCAGTCTGTGATGGGATTCAGTCAGCATTGACAAATCAGCTGAGTTTTGCTAATCACTCCAGGTTTCCATTGTCCTCTAGTTTTATTAAAACACTGCACATGAGTCAAAACTGTAGATAAAGAAAATTAGAAATTACCTGACCCAAGGCCCATTAACAATTTAAACACATCAATGTAAAAGCCAAGTTGCAAAGGATTGTTGAGATCATTAGAAAAGTTGCAACCTTTTTTTGTACTGAATTTTACATTAGTGAGAGAATGGACTGCAGTGTCTTGGGTAAAACCAGATTCTTCACTATTGAGTTAAACAGTTTGGTTAAGTGAGTTGGTGGAAAGGAGTGGACTTCAGTGCAAGAAGTATGGTACATTGCCTGCATTGCAAAGAGTTTAGATGACAAGTTTTAAAAACTCCAGATTATAGGAGGAAGGAGAGATTGAGGATGGTGAGGTAATTAAGAGATCCTGGCAAAGAATGAGTTAGAGTACAACACACGTTCTCAAATAAAAACAGAAAAAGCTGGAAATACTCAGCAAGTCTGGCAGCATACATAAAGAGAGAAAAAGAGTTAATTTCAGGTCGATTAGAAGAAAATTTATCGATCTGAAATATTAATATTGTTTATCTTCTTAGGCGGTGCCAGTCCTATCGAGTATTTCCAGCTTTTTCTGTTTTTATTTCAGATTTCTAAAATCCGCAGAATTTTGCTTTTGGACAAATTCTCTCAAGTTTGCTGGATGCAAGATCAACTTTTGACTGCAAAGAAAATGGGATTAAACTCAGTACCCTGCAGTGTGTAGCTCTTTGAGTTAAAGCTTAATCTATTCTCAGCCATCCTTATGGGCCATCAAATAAAACAAGCATGATAACAATCTGATACTATTGCTACTGAAGTGGCAAAGCTAAAAATGAGGGACGCTAAGTCTGGTATTTAAGAGTTTGTAACTAGTGACAAAAATGATTAATGTTCAGCTGCTGAATACATAAACAGCTGTTGAAATCTCTCACGCCCATTAGGAAGGACTTTTGGAATTCCTTTTTTCATAACCACCTCCAGCTCTCAAATCCATTCCTTCCACACTACTCCATTCCACTGACAATGTTTTCTGTTGCATTCTATCCCTTTTGCTTATTGGTGGCCACCCAAAACTTCAGCTGACTAGGTCTCACAGTCTGGATTCCTTCCCTAAATAACTGTGCCTCTACTCCTTTGAGGCCACTGTCTTTTGTCATAATTGTATTGAGTGGTGGATCAGACTCGAAGGGCCATATGGTCTGCTGCTACTCCTATTTCTTATGTTTAAATCATCTCTTTGACCAAACTTTGTTCACCTCCCCTAATGTCTTTGGCTCAGATCCCATTTTGTTTTTCAATGTCTCAGTGGTGTGATTCTCTATTGGATGTTTTTTTCCTTCATTAAAGGTGTTATATAAATGCAACATGTTGTTCAGTACAAACAATAGGAGCTGCTCAGTTGGTCATAATGGAAATAGAGTTGTAGTTTCTATCAAGGCGTACCTTGATATTGAAATAGATTGGAAATGTGAAAAATCATCAAGGTTTGAGGATTTACTGAATTATCTGAAATTAGATTTGAAGATCAGCTCATGTCAAATTTATGTTTGTGTATTTAATCCCTCCCTTATGCTTACAAAGCTTTGCAGGGAAAGGAAGAAAGAATTATCACTTAAAGTTTTCAATATCTGTTTTTTACCTCTTATTTCCCCCCAATTTTAGGCCTTTTCTCTATCCTGTGCACTACCTCTTAGAAAAGCTGATAACCTACTCTAAGGCTTCTGTTGGTGTCCCCATGAAATTGCCTACTGAACGTATTGAATGAGCATCCCAAAATGACACACGTTCTGACCTTCCCTCCCACCAGCCTCCAATACACCCTTCCATCCCGTTCCTTAACTTCTGCCCAGCAACATCAACTGAATATTCTAAAATCTCTTTCTTATACCTCTGTCATCTGACAAGCAGGAAAATCTCAGCAAATACTCATTAAAAGTGCTAACTATGTATCTCCCCGCCCATATTCTGTAAGGTTGCTGAGTTCAATATGACTTGCTCTTTTATTTAATATGACGAATCTTTTTAAAAACATCTGTACTATTTTTTTCACTTCCTATAGCTACATTATACTAAATAGAACATGATAGTCAAGGTTTCAGATTTCTTAACTAATGCCAGAGTCATTTTGTTAATGGCCAACAAGAGGAATTCCTCTCTGCAGTGGGACAAGGTGGGCAAATTCCAGTTTACTCCTTCTCAAAGGCAACACTCTTATCAGTCTGTTCTTTTGTCCTTTACATTGTAGGAAAGCCAACATTGTTACAGCCAGCAGGCTGGTCTGGGAATCAACCTGTAAACTGTATTTTTACCTTTGTGTTACTGGACCAGCTCACACAAGTTTCTGACCTGAAGCAGTTCTCAAGGCCTTCAGAAGTGCAAATACAGTAAACTCCCACCATTCGCGACCTCTCGCAAATTTGTTTACCCGCATGACTGTTTGTACAGCCGATCGCCCATCACGGCCCCAAATCTTCACCCATCCATGGTATTGGACCCGAAATATCTTCAGAAATTGGAAAGATTTCTATTGAAGTTCATTTTAAAATACCTGTTTATCATCTTCAAGGGATTACAAATGAGGGAAAGAGCCAAAAAGTAAGGGCTTGATTTCCTAGATAGTGGTTGAATTTGAAAACACAATATAGATTGGGAGGGGTGGGGTTGTGGGCAGTCAGCTGGTGAGCTACTTCATAGATTAATGCTTTGCAGGTTTTAATTTGTTGAAACAGAAATATAGATTTGTTTGGATAAAAGGGTTAAAAGTGCATTGAGCTTCTTTATGAAGTGTGCTCAAAGCCATGCTGCTAAATATCATGCTGGCACTGCAGTACAGTTAAATGCTGGGTAAAGTTAAGACCCTAATTGCATCTTGTGGTGATGGAGTTTTTGCTTATGATGACTGCATTCAAGGACATGCTTTTTCTTACGTTTGGAATGTGAATTTGAAGGACGTTGCTGCTCAGCAGAGATAAGTAAAGGGTTGGAGAGATTTCCACATCCGGAAGAGGCAAAGCTCAGATGTTCAGCAGACAAGTAATTTTGCAATGGCTGGAACCCATCTAATTCACTCCCATTATAAAATATGTTCGCTGTTCGCGATTCCGCCTATGGAAATTCGCAGGAACGTAACCCCTACGAGCGGTGGGACTTTACTGTAATCAAATGACTGTTCCCTTTAAGTTTTAGATTGTGAAACATTTCAAAACTGCACTCAGTTGGTTTGAAAGGCCAGTAAGAATCTGAGTTTACGATTATCTTAGATATCAGTGTAAATGTGTAAGCTGTACATTAAAGATTCTATTGAAAAATATGAAAATTGTCTTAATGGCTTAAAAGTTGCTTTCTAGAAAAAGGAAAACAATATAATTACTTTTGCTTATTCAAAATAACTGAGAGATGCAGTCAGTGCCATTGGATCTGGGAGATAGCGTACCAGAAATGCCTATTATTGATAGTACACAGCAATGTGGTGAGGTCAGTTTTGTCCTTGGGAAGGGCACTATAGCTTCAGAAGGAAAGATTTTTTCTTTTGTCAGCTTCCAGAAGAGCTTTGTTTCCTGTCCAATCTGAACTTGGTTTCTCATTTAGTTTTGCTATTCCATGTACAGGAACTTGTTGCGAGTTAGACTTCATTTCCTGCTTTGTCCTAGAAAAAAATGCAGCCTGACATTTAAACAGCTGCTAACTACTGTTGATTGCACTTGACTCAGTAAGCTGTAACAAGTGATTGCTCTACCACATTTGTCATGTATGCTTCCTTCTATCACTGTGCTGTGTGATTTTTGCAATAAAACCTTGATTAATTCCCACAAGGGCGGGGGCACCTTTGCTTCTGACAATCAAAGTTAGTAAAAAATTAAGATTTCATTGGGACAAAACACATTGATCCGCTATTGGAGCATCAGAAAGGAAAACACTGAACAGCTATTGGAAGTTATTATGTATCTAAAGACGCCAATGGCAGAGAAGGTGGGTAGAGAAAGGGAGTTGGCACTCTGAGCAGCCCTATGATGAAAGACATCAATGCAGCTGGTAAAGTCTTAACCTATGATGTGTCGGCAATTGTATACTATATAAGGAAAATAGGGGGCTCTCAGTTGACCAAATCAAGCTAGGCAAATGCCCATTCTACGAAGGCAGAACATTATATTGCCTACCTATTGGTATGGTTTTTCCCATTCTTTGAATATAACTCATCATCCACATATAAATCTCTCTGACTCTCACCCCTTTTCTCTGTCTCTCTCTGCAACTTTGAATGCCTCAGTCTTTCATTCTCCTCTGTATTTACACTATATTATCTCAATCTCTTACACCCTCCTCCACCTAAGAACTGAAATGGAAGGTTTACGTACAGCATGGCTCTAGAACTTCCTTGTAATGTCTTCATGGACTAGTTCCTGTTATTTTCTCCTTTTAGACAGCATCTTATTCTATTAAATGTAAATCATGATCCATACTCAAAGACCGAGGAAAGTTGCATTGAATGTATATCAAGTTATTAAAAACAAAGAGCCAGAAATACTTAAGGCTCAGTTCTCCACTACCCAGACGAAAATAAAGCACTGGAACTGCATAAAAACCCTCTTATTTCAGAGTCCATGACAGGGGATCGAATGGATGGGAGAAGAGCTCCTATGCAGCCAATGGAGGTAAATGATCACAATGGAGTTGGTTACACAACGAGACAGTCAACTAGAACCCTCCAACGGCATCACACCATTCAGACAAGTGACGATGCTTATGTATGTATAAATCATTTTTATTCTGTTGCATCATTAACTGATAAGTGTGATTATTACCTCTGCTTACACTGTAACAGAAAAAGTCTGAATAATGTGGTGCATTTTGTTTCAAGTTTAATTTGTTCTACTTTCTTTACGTTCAATATTTAAGATTATTAAACAAAAAGGCAGAATATTTAATGAATATTAAACAGAATCAATGGGGCTTCACTTCTGCAGAATCCTTTACAGCCTTGGCCCAGCAAAATCCAACAGTAATTGCCCTCGACTTAATTTCACATTTGTGATTGGGTAGTCAGCAAAATTAAGGTTTAAAGGATTGAAGATACCTTCTGATGCCTTCACCCCTAACTTTTCCAATCTGCCTCCAGCATCCACTGTTTTTTCCTTCTGCCTGATGAAGTTGCTCCGAGATGAAACTGTGTGAGACACTGAGAAGTTGCAGAAATTTAAATAGCTAACTAGAGTCAGCGGAGGCATCAAACAGCCTTTGGAAAAATGACAATGAACATTTTTTGTAGTTTTTTTTGTGCTTTGGTGATACGATCAGTGTTGATGGTCAGGGAACTGAGCTGAAGAAATTGCTAAGCTCTTATCTGGGGCAAAGGAGGTTTCCAAGCTTCTTCCCCCTGTGATGTCACTGATATTTTCTGTTTTTAAAAAGACACAAAAGAAGAAAATCTTTATTTGGTTTCCTGGAATGGATGAAACACTGATGGTACTGCTTGTTAATTTTACAGTCCCAGTCTACATTTATTGTCAGATTTAACTTTTCTTTTAAAGGATCAGGCGGAACCTTCAGGAATGAGTTTGTTGGCTGGAAAGGTGCTTAGCTCTGCCCGTATGTCAGATGTTGTCCTTAGCCAGTCATCGCTCACAGGGAGCCAACAGCTACAGACCAGAGAGAATGAAGGTGAGAACTTCGAGTATGCTAATCAGTACTATCTTAAACACAAATTAAATACTTAACATATTGATACACATATAATCCACCTCTGAAAATAGGCTGCATTAACTCAAACTATTTTTTGCTTCATGATCATCTATGTGTATAATAATTACTTGAATTTGTCTCCCCAATAAATACATTGGGTGGGGTGTTGTACTCTATTCACACTGCTTTTTTCAGAAGACTGATATTTTTGATGTGATCATTCGGCCCTTTGAGCCTGCTCCACCATTCAATATGATCATGTCTGATCCTCTATCTCAATGCCATACTCCCGCTCTATCCCCATACCACTTGGTGCCTTTAGAGTCCAGAAATCTATCTATTTCCTTTTATTCAGTGACTTAGCCTCCACAGTCTTCTGTGGTAGAGAATTCCACAGGTTCACCACCCTCTGAATGAAGAAGTTTCTCCTCACCTCAGTCCTAAATGGCCTACCCAGTATCCTGAGTTTGTGTCCCCTTGTTCTAGATCCCCCACCCCTCATCATCCCTGCAACCTGTCTGTCCATCCCTGTTAGAATTTTATACGTTTCAATGAGATCCCCTCTCCTTCTAAATTCCAGTGAATACAGGCCTAGTTGACCCAATCTCTCCTCATAGGACAATCCTGCCATCCCAGGAATCAGTCTGGTGAACCTTCGCTGCACACCCTCTATGGCAAGTATATCCTTTCTTAGGTAAAGAGACCAAAACTGCGCACAATACTCCAGGTTTGGTCTTACCAAGGCCCTGTACAGCTGCAGTAAGACATCCTTGCTCCTGTACTCAAGTCCTCTCGCAATGAAGGCCAACATACCATTTGCCTTCTTAACTGCTTGCTGTACCTGCATCCTTGCTTTTAGTGATTGGTGTACAAGGACACCCAGATCCTTTTGTACATCAACATTTCCCAATCTATCACCATTTAAGTAGTACCCTGCCATTCTGTTTTTCCTACCGAAATGGATAACTTCATACTTATCCACATTATACTACATCTGCCATGTATTTGCCCACTTATTCAACCTATCTAAATCACCTTGAAACCTCTTAACACCCTCCTCATCGCTCACATTCCCACAAAGTTTTGTGTTGTCAGGAAACTTGGAAATATTACATTTGGTTCCCTCATCCAAATCATTGATATATATTGTGAATAGCTGAGGCCTAAGCACTGATCCTTCAGTACCCCACTAGTCACCACCTGCCAGTCAGAAATAGACCCGTTTATTCCTTCTCTCTGTTTCGTCTTTGCTAACCAATTCTCAATCCATGCCAATATATTACTCCCAATCCCATGTGTTTTAATTTTGCACACTAACCTCTTAGGTGGGACATTATCAAAAGCGTTCTGAAAATCCAAATACACCACATCCGCTGATTCTCCCTTATCTATCCTGCTAGTCATATCCTCAAAAAACTCCAGTTGGCTTATCAAACATGATTTCCCTTTCATAAATCCATGTTGATTTTGTCTAATCCTGTTGATATTTTCTAAGTATCCTGTTATCACATCCTTTATAATAGATTCTAGCATTTCCCTGCTACTGATGTTAGGCTAACCAATCTGTCATTTCCTGTTTCCTCCCTCCTTTTTTAAATAGTGGGGTTACATTTGCCACCCTGCAATCTGCCAGGACCGTTCTAACTAACGCATCTACTATTTCCATGACCACCTCCTTATCAGGCTCTGGTAATTTATCGGCTTTCAGTCCCATTAGTTTCTCCAGCACTAGTGTTTTAGTAATACTAATTCCCTTCAATTCCTCCTCCTCACTAGACCCTTGGTTCCCTGGCATTTCTGGTAAGTTATTTGTGTCTTCCTCTGTGAAGACAGAAGTAAAGTAGTTTCTTAATTGCTTTTCCATTTCCTTGTTCTCAATTATAAATTCTCCTGTTTTGGACTGCAAGGGACCTACATTTATCTTCATTAATTTTTTTTACATATTTATAGAAGCTTTTACAGTCCGCTTTTATGTTCCTTGCAAGTTCACTCTCATACTCTATTTCGTCCCTCTTAATCAATCTCTTGGTCCACCTTTGCTGAGTTCTAAACTGCTCCCAATCCTCAAGCTTGCTACTTTTTTGGCAACTTTAGATCTTTGGATCTAATACTATCCTTAATTTCTTTTGTTAGCCATGGTTGGGAAGCTTTTCCTGTTTTTTTTGCGCCAGAAAAGAATGTATAACTGGAATGCATACATTTGTTCCTTAAATATTATCCATTGCGTATCCACTGTCATGCCTTTTAATGAAGTTCCCCAATCCATCTTAGGCATCTTACACCTCATACTTTCGCAGATTCCTTTTTTTTTCCAGCCTTAGGACCTGAGTTTCAGATTGGACTACTTCACTTTCCATCCTAATGAAGAATTCTGTCATGTCATGTCATTGTTCCCTAAAGGACCCCACACATCAAGATTATTAATTAACCCATTCTCATTGCAAAATACCAAATCTGGATAGCCTGTTCCCTAGTCAGTTCTTCGACATACTTGTCTAAAAAAAAACCATCCAGTACACACTCCAGGAATTCATCCGCCACAACATTATTGCTAATTTGGTTTGCCCAGTCTAAGGTCACCCTTAATTACTGATTAAATTATTAAGTAATTAATTAATTACTTAATTAAATGATTACTGTAGCACCCTTGTTACATGCATCTCTAATTTCCTTTTTAATGCCGTCCCCTACCTTATCACTATTGTTTGGAGACCTATCGACACTCCCACTAATGTTGTCTGCCCCTTATTGCTTCTTAGCTCCACCCAGATTAATTCTACATCTAAGTTTTCTGAGCCAATATCCTCTCTCACTATCGCACTGATTTCATCATTAACTAACAATGCCATGCCACCTCCTTTTCTTATTTGCCTGTCCCTTGGATATCATTTCCCAGCCTTGGTCGCCGTGCAGCCATGCCTCTGTAATCGTAATCATATCGTACCTGTTTATATCTATTTGCGCTGTTAATTTATCTACCTTATTGTGAATGCTCCAGGCATTCAGAAACAGCACCTTTAGATTTGTCTTTTTAACATTTTTACACTTTTTTTTGTACTATGGCCCGATCTGCTGCTTGCCCTTGTTTCCTCTGCCTTCCACTTTTGCTTTCTACTTTTCTGTCTTTCACTCCCACCTTTGTTTCCCTCTCTTGTGTCTCCCCGTTCAGGTTCCCACTTCCCTGCCAGTCTTGCTTAAACTCTTCCCCCACAGTATTAGCAAAAATCCCTGTGAGGATATTGGTGCTGGTCCTGTTGGGGTGCAACCCATCCAGCTTGTACAGGTCCCATCTTCCCCAGAATCAGTCCCAATGCCTCAGGAATCTAAATCCCTCCCCCCTAAACCATTTCTCCAGCCACCCATTCATCTGGTCTATTCTCCTATTCCTTATCTCACAAGTAAGTGGTACTGGGAGTAATCCTGAGATTACTACCTTCGAGGTCTGGCTTTTTAATTTATTTCCAAGCTCCCTATATCCTGCTTTCAGGACCTCAACGCTCTTTTTACCTATACCATTGGTACTGCTATGGACCATGACCTCTGGCTTTCACCCACCCCCTTCAGAATGTCCTGCAGCCGCTCAGTGATTCCTTGACCCGGGCACCAGTGAGGCACCATTCCATCCTGCTGTCACATCTGTGGCTGGAGAAACATCTATCTGTTCCCATTATGATAGAATCCCCTATTGCTATTGCTCTTCCACTCTTTTTTCTCCCCCTCTGTGCCACTGAGCCACTCGTGGTGCCACGGAATTGGATCTTACTGCATTCTCCTGCGAAACCATCTCCCCCAGCAGTATTCAAAACAAAAAATATGTTAGAGAGGGAGATGAACCCAGGGAACTCCTGCATTACCTGCCTAGTGCTTTTACTCTGTCCGGTGGTCACTTATTTCCTTTGTGCCTGTGCACTCTTTACCTGCGGTGTGACCACCTCACTGTACATGCTATCCACAAAGCTCTCAGCCTTGCGGATGCGCCACAGTGTCTCCAGCCGCAGCCCCATCTCCGAAACCTGGATTTCGAGTAGCTGCAGCTGGAGACACTTCCTGCACACGTGGTCGTCCTGGACACTGGAAGTGTCCCTGACTTCCCACATGGCAGAGGAGGAGCATTCCACTTGGCCGAGCTGCTCTGCCATGACTTACCCTTAAATCACACCCTTTACTTTCACATCTTCTAGTTTAGAGAATATTAAGGACAGAGGAAATACCAAGGCCGCCACTGTCCTTACTGAGGAAAGGTAGAAAATGAAAGGATCCCTCCTTCCCTCTTCAGCAAACTTGCTCTCTCATCAATCTCCAACTGAAGCACTCTAATGCAGCCCAAAGCAGCACTGTTGTTGGCTTGCTTTTATGTTGTCTGAATCTAGCCTCAGAAAACTTGTTTAAGCCAGTTAACCAATTAACTAGCTGCAGCTGCAAGCAGACCCTGTACAACCCCTGTTTTAAAGCTCAACTAAAACTCACCTTCTCCCAATCAAAGAGCAACTTCTAGTTAGTTGCTGAATTAAAGAGCCCCTCTCTCCCAAACTGCAACTGAAGCACTCTAATGCAGCCCAAATCAGTACTGTAGTTGAAAAAGAGCTATCCAGTCTAGTCCTACCTTCCAACTCTTGATCCATAACACTGTAGGTTACATCTTCTCAAGTGCGTATCCAAGTATATATTTTTTGCTTGATAAGGCTTTTTCCCTCTACCGCCCTTTCAGGCAATGAGTTTCAGATCCCCACCACCCTTTGGGGGAAAATTTGCTCCTCGACTGTTCTCTAATTCACCCACCAATTAACTTAAATCTATGCTCCCAGGAGCAGAAATAGGTCCTTCTTATCCACTCTATCTAGGCCCCTAATAATTTTTTACAGCTCAATTAAATCTCCCCTCAATCTCCTCCATTCCAAAGAAAATAAACCCAGCCTATCCAATCTTTCCTCATTGCTAAAATTCTCCATTCCTGCCATCATCCTTGTATATCTCTTCTGTAGCCTCTCCAGTGTGATTTCATCCTCCCCATAAGACAGTGACCAGAACTGTGCACAGTACTCTAGCTGAGGTCAAACTAACATAACCTCCCAGCTCTTATTCTGTAGGCATTGGCCCATAAAGGAAAGTATCCCATAAGCCTTGTTGACCACCTTATCTACCTACTACCTTCAGGTATCAATGGACATGCACTCTTTGGTTCCCTCTGTTTCTCTATACTTTCCAGAATCTTACCATCAGTTGTTTGTTCCCTTGCCTTGCTTGTTCTCCCCAAATATATTACCTCACAGTGCTCTGGATTCAATTCCATTTGCCACTTTTCTGCCCATCTGACTTGTCCATTGATATTTTCCTGCCATCTACAACTTTCTTTTTCACTATCAACCACATGGCCAATTTTCAGATAGTCTACAACCTTCTTAATCATGGCCCCTACATTTAAATTTAAATCACTGATACAGACTATGAACAGCAAAGGACACAATACTGAGCCCTGCGGAATCTTACTGGAAACAGTTTCCTTTCACATAGCACTCAGCAACCATGAACCCTTGCTTCCCACCACTGAACCAATTTTGGATCCAGCTTGCCACTTTCCCTTGGATCCCATAAACTTATTCATCAGTCTACAACGTGGAATTTTGTAAGAGAATTGTGTTAAGATCCATATAGACCACATTAGATATGCTACCCTCATTGACCTTCCTTGCCGCCTCCTCAAAAAAATTCAATCGAGTTAGTCAACAGAGACATTTTACTTTTAAAAATGTATAATGTCCTGAAAATAGATTTACACTAGTTCCATAACTCATTTGACAAGATGTTAGTGTGAGACTTTCATGAGTCTAATATTTCACTTCTACAACGTATGATTTCATGATGACCGTTATGTCAAGAGAGAGAAAGAGGGAAAGAGAGAGATTGCTCAAGCTCTGTGACACAATGGGGAATATTGAATTTTCATTGCTTGTAATATGCCTCAGTATAATTAAATAGTCACAAGGTAGTACAGAGTAGAGTAGTAAAGTACTATAACAATACTGCTGAAAAAAGAGACATGCTGTCGAAATTTCTCATCTTGTACACTTGCTGTTCACAGCAGGTAGAGTGCTGACTGTACTCAACCAGTTCATGTTTGCAAAACTCAGAACGTAGGGCAGAATTTTTAGGTTGGTGGGCAGGCATGATCGGCGGATCTGGGATCGGCTAGGGAATGGACTGCCGACCGCCATCGGCCCCCGACTCCGATTTCATGCTGGCTGGCCAATTAACGGCCAGCCAGCGTGAAGCGCAGACTGAGAAGTTCAACGCTGCTGGGGTGGGGGCGGGAGGAGGGTGAGCGCTGACAGAAAGCTGCCTCAGGGAGCTGAAGACCTAAAAAGCATTAAATAAAGTTTTTAAAATTAGGAAGAAAATGTCCAAGAATCACAATCAGTCACCTAAACATATACATGATAAAAAATGCTGTCCATAGATTTTTATTTTTCTTTCATTTAATAACGGAATCCTGCCTTTGGATGAGGTTTCATGAAAAATGCAAAGTCTGCCTGGCCGATTCGCCCATTCGCCAACCACAAGGTTGGACGGGCAATGTAAAATTAAAGACAGTTGCGCCGTTAATGACCTTAATTGGCCACTTAATTGCCGGCAAGCGCGCTTCCGACTTATACGGCGCCCGCCAACCAAATATTGCGCGAGCACAGGATGACGTCGGGATGTTCGCCCGACCTCATCTCATGCAATTTCATGCTGGATCAGGTCAGATGCGCACCTGCCCGCTGAGCTAAAAATTCTGCCCATAGTGTCCAACATCAGATGTGATTACGTGATTTGACAACACTTACTGAATAATCCAGAGTGTGCTAAGAATTACACTAACAGCCAATTTAAGAATATCAGTTGGGCTCGCAATTTGGCTAATTACGCTTGCTAGAAACTACATATATTCGCATGCAGGTCCCTGTCCTCTGCAAATAGAAAATGTCCACGTGTTTCACTTTTCTCAATTAAACAAAAGTATGGGAGACAACTGTTCCTGTTGCAATTCCTGTGCCAATGTCTTGACCAATCAGTCAACTTGCCTTTTGTGAATTTTAACAAGAGCTTAGGGAATAACTATTCCTGGTTCATTCTCCATGGCAACGCCTCAACCTCAAAGTCCACTTGATAACCAATCCTTAACAACCCTTTTCTCTCGCTGTATAAATTGTTGTTCCCTTTGACGTTTGGTATTCTTGCATTTGTCCTGATGAGTGCAAAATGAAAAGCTTTAACAGCATGTCTCTTTTTTCAGCAAAACTAACTAAGAAAATAAAACCTTAATTAATCTACTTGTGAAGTAAGGTGTGTTCCAGTAAATCTTACAGTCTATCAGCTTACATGAGTGATAATATTTCAGGTTACATTTATCATATCACTGACAATATTATGAAATATTATGTCAGTTGTATGATAAAGTAATATGCATTGCTTTTATTGCTATGAAAAAGCAGTATGCATTGTTTTTAATTAAACTATTAGTATGGAATAGAAATAACACTAGAAATAACTTAAAAAGGTGTGAGATACATGGTGAATAAAATAGAAACGTAGGAATGAACCAAACACTCATAGAGTTATCTTTCATCACTGCTTTCATCATTGCTTTGTGTTTTAGTTCTAAAGCCAGTTATCAATCTGCTTCCAAGACAGGGGAAGAATTCAGTGTGATTTTGAGATTTTGTAATAAAAGTTAATAGTATGACTTCAGCGACGTACATGCAGATTGCTAGAGATGACTAGTTATGAACAACCCTGACTGAATTTTCTAGACCTGGGCAATGTTCAGGCTTGGGCTGACAGGTGGCAAGTAACATTTGTACCATGCAAGTGCCAGGCAATGACCATCTCCAACAAGAGAGAATATAACCATCACCCTATGACATTCAATGGAATGGGCTGAGGTGGAGTCCCTGTGTTTCCAGCCATCCCTCTCTCCCATGGGTGCTTGGCTTCCTATCACTTTCCCATCTCCTATCCTTTACAGGTTGGTGGAGGTGATGAGGGAACGATTTATTTTGGGATGAAGGCTTGTGGACAAGCTCATAATCATCAGCCAGCGTTGCTGCCTGCCTGGCCCTTTTAACTCCTTCGAATCCTATCCTGACCCCTTTTACTTCTACTGGCCAAGCTCCAGCCTTGTTAAATTCAGGTGGCTCCTCCCTAGCCACTTCAATCATCGTGGGCTCTCTCACCCCTTTCTGTTCCCCGCACCTCGGCTTTCCCCAGCCTTTTCAGGGAGTAATATCCACCTGTCTGCCTCAGCTGCCTCCACCACCCTACGCAGCCTACGCGGTCAGATCTCCCTTTCTTGCTGTCTTCTTTGGAAAGCTTCCTCTCTCTGCCTTTCTTCCGCATTGCTTTTTTCTCTCTCCCTCCTTTTCTTCTTCTTCTCATGCTTGGAATTCTAGCTCTAGCCATTTCTGTTCTAACCGTGAGTTTGCTATCGTTAGACTGTCTGTTGCAATTTCTCCAGGTTCGCAATCCAGTTGTCTGGCCACGAGTTTTAAAAGTTCAGGTTTCCTGGTTTTTAGGCAAAACTCTAACTCCAGCTCCTTAGCTACACTTTTTAACTCCGAGAAACAAAACCTTTAAATTATCAAAAGTAATTTCCATCTGTCCTAGAAAGGCACTGACTTCGAATGTAGGCTTTTGCGCTTTTTGAATTGTAAACCCAAGAAAACCTGTAACAGTCTTTTTTTAAATTGCTCCTAGGGAACAGTTTACTTTCACCACTCCAATTCTCTCATTGTGGGATCTATCTTGGCAATAAGCCCCCAGATTTCTGTTATGACCACATGAGGAGGGATTAAAAAAAAATGACCCCCCCACGCGCCGTCCTACTGTTCCAGGTCTGAATATCAGGGTTTTTTATGAATTTAGGGAGGATGTGGTTTGCCAGTACTGCAGGAGTCCCACTGTGTACGCTTTCAGATTATAAATAATTAAACAGATTTTTTGAGTTTAAACAAAGAATAAGCTAAGTTTATTGATACTACTTACCGAATTTAAAAATAAAATAAAGCTAGGCAAATCACAACCACCATTCATATGGCCCGAACATTCCCCAATTCCCCACACGTACACTAGTACAGATGGTAGAATAAGAGGATAAGCTTAAAGATTTTCCCAGTCCGTGAAGAAGAAAAACAAAGGAATATGCAGTTAACTGTCCTTTGGCTGCAGTGATTCCACGTTGCGGCCTTTTTGTTCAGTTGTCTTTTTGGCTGTAGTTGTACGGAGCACATTTCCACGTATTATTCCCAAAAAATCTCAGTTTGCAATAGATTTCTCTTCTCAGGATGGTTACTTTGCAAATTCTGACATAATACTTTAGAGAGAGAGAAAAAAACCCAGCTTTTTTGCAGCCTTTCAGTACAGCATTCTGACCTCTGACCTCTCTGGCTTGGTAAACAGTTCTTAAGGTCCTGCTGACTGTATTTTCCAGAGAAATTTGATTAATCCATGTCTGCTGTGGTCATTGATTTTTAGAACAGGTAATTGCATTTTGATGTCTCAGAAACCTTTCAGGATATGTCAACAGTCAACAGGAGATGGGGTCTTTCATGCTCCCCGGTTGTGGGGGGGTGAGGGGGCGGTTTGGGTGTCTGGTCTCTTTTCATCCCACTTGGGTGAAATGCAAGTTGCATATTGTGACTGGCTGGCAGTCCTCCATTGTCTTAATGGGATTACAGCTTATTGTGTTTTAAAATCCAGCCAGAAAAAGAATTGGTAGAAAGTGTCTGACCTGATAGAATGCAGGAAAGGAACAAAATTAGGTTGCCTATTCTCATCAAAGAAAAACTTCAATTGAAATATAAGAAGCAGTCCTTTTTAAATAAAAATGAAAATGTATTTTTGATGAGGCTTTAGAATAGATGTTTGTTAAGGTAACTGGGCTTCTGATTTTTCACCAGAACATGGGTGGATCTGTGGTATTTGACCCCAGAAATATTGATTAAAATCCTGAAATTCTGTAACATAAAGAGAGTTTGACTTAGCTAATCCCTCATAAACTGGTAGATTTGATAATGAACTGGAATCGAGAGATGTTATAACCAAAACACTGATAAAAATTCTGGAATTCTGTATTTCTGGCCTGCACTGTAGCTGACAGTGACCTATGTGAAACACAACAGCATAAAGGTTTGAGTGCAAACACCTTTTTAAATTACTCTCTCGTTTGATTCTTAAATGGTCTTTCAGAATGTAATGAAAGTTCACAGAGTTCTGCTGATCCAAATCCAGGAGAGGGTTCACCACATTCAAACAGTTCTTGCTACACCACCACCAAATGTTTCACTGACATCCTGAAAGAACTGAATCCACCATTTGACAACAAACTTCTCACCTACAACCATCCTGATTTGGCCTTTGGAATGGAGCAAGCTGGAGTGTAGTGGATACAGAGGTGAGCTTCAGTACTACTGTTCTAGGGAGAATATGTGCATTTGGCTTGTCTATAGTTGTAGTAGTTTTATTGTACAAGGGTTTTTCTTTTATTTCTCATAGGTTGCAGTGGCATTTTTATCATCAAAGTAAATATGTGTAGAAAGTAGTATTACTTGTACAATAAAGTTATACCTATAAAACTAAAGTATGAGTTCAAGAGGCATTGGCTGAGTTTTCCTGGCCTTGTGATGGCAGACTTGGAGGTGAAGAGCCAGGAATATAGGGGGGAGGGGAGGGCACAGAGTTGGCCCAATTAGGAGCAAATTTGCAGCCTCGACGCATTTTTGCCATCGGCAGAGCAGAACCGCACCGCCCCCATGGGAAGGCCACCAGCTCAATGTAGGCGGCCTTCCTGCGCAGGGGGCTCCATGAGGCTCCATGCCCCATTGAAGAGACCTTGAGCATTAATAGCCGCAATCGCAGGGGCATCCCTGCATCTTGGGATTTACCCTCCATCTAAGGACCTCCACCCTAAATTTTGTTTATTTCCACACTGCTGTTCTGCCCAGAGAGGGTGCCTCCATGTTGGGCTGCCCTCACGGTCCCTGACCTGCTTCAGCAGTGCCCACCTGACCTGGTGGGGCTGCCGACTCTCCAGAGCTGCCAGCCCTCTGATTGGGCCAGCAGCGTCGAGAGCCTGCCCGCTATGGCTACCTCCTGGAAGATTTCAGCGCTGGACTCACTGCCAGTGAGTACGTGCCTGGGACTACCCCCCATTTAGTCCTGACATCAAGGCCCCAAAGCTTTTGACAAAATCCAGCCTATTCTGTCTGAATGCAAATATAGGTTACAAATAAGAACACTTCAGTCACCACACTAACATGAAATAGAGTCGTCATATAGTCGAGCAAAATATCAACCCTTGTATCAGCTTGCCCGGTTAGAAGTTAAGTGCCTTGCAATATTTTGTAGCAAGAACTAAAATGTTTATACTGAATGTTTTCCAATAAGATCTCCAGTTATATAAAAACAAGAGATCAGTGATTCCCTGAGGCTCAGTGGGTAGTTTGACTGTCCAATGTGAAGTGAAGCCATTATCACCTGGAAGGTCCCAAGTTTAACTCTGCTGAGTTAGGATGAACTGGATGGGACAGCAAAAAGGGTGCTGTATTTAACGTTGGGCTTCTGTGCTAGGGCTCTGAAACAAAATCAACACTTGATTGCTATCCTGTGACTCTTAATGGAAAGCTTGAGTATGTGAATGTCAGTTGGGGACAGTTTAAGCTTAGCTTTGATGCTGTCCATGGTTAAAACAGTTTGCTACCACTTATTGTCTAACCCTGCCTGTGAAGAACAACTTCATGAAGTAGTAGAGAGCTACTTGAGACAGTATCTTCAGGATAGAAAGAAAAATTGAAAGAAAAAATGTAGACACTGTGGGTGGAACTTTAACTGTGGCATGCTGTTCCTGACGGTAGATCAGGAAGTGGGTGGCACTTGCGCGCTCTTGCATTTTTGCTGGTTCCCACGTGATTCCAATTAAAATTTAAAGTACCGACGATGGCACAGGAGACATATGCGATCATGTGGCGTGGGAAGCTTTACATTGGTGAAACCTGCGTCAGCTGACAATGCAGCAGTTACCGGCAGGCTTTATTAGAGCCTTCTGAACAAACAGGGAGACTCTGCATCACGGCCACAACTTTCCGGCCCTACTCCATTGCCATTAATTTAAGACATATTGAGAGCACAAAGGCGACACAATGTTTTCAAATTTAAAATTCACTTGTAAATATTTTACATTACATTGGTTTCACTTTGTTTGTGTGTGCATCATTATTACTTTTTGAGGTTAGCTTAGCCAGAGAGTTAAATGTACTAGCATGCTTCATGGTTGGCAAACATTGATGTTTACAGGGGAGTTAGGGACTTTTCTTTATTGTGGAAGAAACAGTGTTGTGCTTTTGTGTTCACTCTTTTATTGAGTGTTCATGTTAGTGTCCAGTGTTGTACTTGCCACTCTAAAGAATATGATTCGAGATCACTCTCAGCGGGACTAATTAAAATGTTGTAGGTGAACTCAAAGCTCTAGGACTCTGCCAGCCAACATCCTGAGATGAAATGTTTCTTCTAAGATCTATTTTGCTTTTCCATAATTTAAAATTATGTTGTGTTGTCCAGTTGGTCCAACTAACCTCAGTATTCTACATTCATGTTATCTATTTAATTATTTATATATCTTGATTAAAGGAAATAAAGACTTGCATTCATAGAGCACCTTTCGCTTCCTCAGATGTCACAAAGCACTTTAGAGGCAATGAAGTACTCTTGAATTTGTAGTCATTGTTGTAATGTAGGAAATGTGGCAGCCAATTTGCACACAGCAATCTTCCACAAACAGCAATGTTGCAATGACCAGATTCTACTTTAGTGTTATTAATGAGGGAGAAATATTGCTAGGACGCCCGGGATAACTCACCTACTCTTCTTTGAAATAATGTCATAGAATCTTTTACATCCACCCAAGAGAACATGTGGGACCTCAGTTTTAAGTTCTCATCTGAAAGACGGCACCTCCGACAGTGCAGTATCTCCCTGAATACCAATCTAGTGCAGTTAGTTATGGACCAGAATGTCAGTCTTAGATGTTTGTGCTTAAGTCTCTGGAGTAGTAATTGAACCTACAACCTTCAGACTCGGAGACAAGAATGCTTCCCATTGAGCTATGGCTAATACCATTAAATCCCCCTTAATCTTTCCTCAAAATTCTTCTACTTGGATCATTATTGCTTCTCTCCAACAGCTGTATATCCTATTTACAGCATGGCAGTCAGAGCTGAGTTTAAAAGTCCAAGTGTGATTTGACCATCAAG
The DNA here is from genome assembly GCF_964194155.1 of Cetorhinus maximus. Lineage (NCBI taxonomy): Eukaryota > Metazoa > Chordata > Chondrichthyes > Lamniformes > Cetorhinidae > Cetorhinus > Cetorhinus maximus. Next base: position 217,832,234 of record NC_135880.1, read on the forward strand.
ATGACCTCTAGATTTAATAAAACAAAATTAAGATTACAAAATTGAGAATGCTTTGGATTTGGGATAATTTATTGATAGGTGTTCTGTATCTTTTTCAATATTGTACTGCAGGATTAATTTAAAATAGCACTGCAGGCAAATACTTCAGCTTTGTTGCCCATTTACTTCTAGGTAAATAAATACCCAATAGAAGAAGGTTCACCTAATCTCCTCAGGGAAATTAGGAATGAACAATAAATGTTTAAAAATCCATTTATAGGTAGAACTTCTATTAAGTTCTGAGGAAAATATTATAGATTTGGAGCTTTAAAATACTATTCTTCTCCACTCTTCTCCTCTGTTGAAGTCATTGGCTCCTTGTTGACAGACATGCAGCTTACTCTCCAGATCTACCTAGCTATTATTTACCTGTAAGCTTTGTTGGCTAGCTATTTTCCATTACAGCATTCTCGGTCCTAATTCTGCTTTCATGTTCACACACATTAATGATGATCAATGGACAATGATAACAGCAAGACCACTGACTGATTTTCTTTCTGCCACTTGCAAGCCAGTACTACTTAGTTTAGGGTTCCAGCTAACTTTCCATGGACCTGGAACCTTGCCACTCTGTGCTACTCATTGAGCTATCAAGGGAGCTAGGACACAAATTACAGTTAGCAAATTGAAAAATTGCCAACTAACCACTAGTTTTTTTTTTGTTCTTCCACAGATGAGTGTGTCCAGCTTTGAGGTGAAAGGTCCATTTTGCCAACAGTATCTAGCAGCATCACGCCAAAACTTCATTGTATTTCTTTCCAGCACAATATCGTGACTTGTCTGCTGTCAGTTGAGGGGTTGTGCTACTTGCCACACCTGTCAGTACCAGTCATGAGGAGAAGAGAAGACTGAAGTTTTCAAAATTACAAAAAGAGAAAAAGCAAACAGCCATGACTCCCAGACATCCTCGTGCGTCAAGCCCTTTCGCCCTGGCCTTACCCTGCAGAAACAAAACCCCTCCAAGCCCTGTGATGTCACTTTATCCAGGGAGAGTAACTGAGCAGTGCAGCATGCGCCCTGAGGCCTAATTTACTCTGTGAGCAATAAGACTGCTTGCTGTCCCTCTGATACTCCTCCATTTTTGATTTTTGCCTAACAGTGGTGCAATATGCTTTGTTTTCCTAAGTTTTATTTTCCAGTGTTTGTCGTTGTGCTTTCTTTCTCATGTTAATTTCTGCATCATTTACCAAAAAAAGCGTACGGCCATTTTTTAAAAGCAAGTTAGCTTTTATGGTTTTTATTTCCCATCCACGTAGAACCTGTTAAGTTACCTTAAGATATCAATTAAATAAACTGTGTGTTAAAAAGAAATTGTCAAAATAGATGATTTTGTTATATTTGAATTGTAACTTGCACCTTTGTTAAAGTATTTTCCCTTTTTATGGCATTGTAATGTGACTTGTTTCCTTGTGCCAGGTGAAATTTGTTAATGTTAGCCCTTTGAAATTTCACAGTGCGTATTATGTTTCTATGTCATGCCATTTTTTTATATATATTAATACACCCAGAACCTGCCCAAAGACCAGGTTTCGGGCTTCTTTCTGAACTCTAAAACTGATCAGAAAATGAAATTTAAGTTGAAAGATTTAGCTGCTTCACAAAGAGGAAGAAGCAGAACGTCGAAAGGAATTTGCACGTACGGAAAGAAAGACTACAACTAAGCCAGTCAAGCAGTGTTTAACTGTGATTTTAATAATCATGGTTTTAAAAAAGTAGCTCCGGACAGAGAATTTTTAGACCTGATGAAAATTTAAATATCACCCATTTATCTGCTTCTAAACTACACATCTGTCCAACTTCTGTCATTTGTATATTTTTTGTTCCATTTATTTGATGAAAAAAACGTCAAAAACTTGACATTCAGCTGTTTAACGGGAAGGTACCAAGGAAACACTGAAAGCTTTTATTGTATGTATCTTTTCTTTGTTTACATGACACTGTATTTATGGGAGAGTCAACTGCCAATCTAAGGAAAAAAAATCAGAACTGAAATGCAGTGCCATCTCTCATTTGTAACACATTTTTAATGTTGCTTTGTATTGTAGTAATCAATACGCAGTATATGTTGAATGTATATTAATATACTTTGCTATTTCTGTTTCGGAAATGTTGAGAAGTATTTTTTTCTTGTTTATGTTGGACAAAAGGTTCAGTGATCTAGTACATTGTGTGGGTCACTTGCAACTAGTAATTTAGTTGGAAAGTGGGATCATGACAAATAAAACCTATGTAATTTGATCAAATGTAACAAATGTTACTTATTTAGTTAATAGTAAGCACTTTTCCTAAGTTCCCTTCTCTTTGCTTTTACAGTATATTACCTCTGCAATATTTTATTGGGCGTAGGCATAAAGTAGGCAGGCTATTGATTCTTCCGCACTGACACCAATAGGTTTGTTCGACTAGGAAGGCAGTAGGCATAATAATGGATTGTTGATCTTTCAGGTGCATTTGCACCACACCATAATGCAATATTGTACCTTAAATTGATCTGCCGAAATGTGTTGTGGTGAAAACAAGCGCATTTGATACTTAAGGATACTGGTCCAAAGCTCAACATTAGAAGTTGGTTACCTTTACTGCAGGCGCAATGAAAAACTATTACTTCAGTTTGGGACAAGTGCAATATCCACTTACGTTGATCTATGTTGTTGGGTAAAAGTGTTATGATGATGGATAAAATATATCCAAACAGTTAATGCTTTGTGTCAATTTAAGAGATTTGTTGCTACTGCATTTTATAATCAATGGCCACTAGTAAATTTTGGACTTGAATTTATATAGTTCCATATGTTCTCAAAGTCCCAAAACACTTAAACATTCATAAAATCTCTAATATAATGTATCCCCTGCCTTCTTAATTCTAGCTTCTTGTTTCATTGTGGAACTCCAAAATGGTAATACACCCTAACTCTCAGCAAAAATTTCTCATTCTTCAGAAACAATCTCATTCTGCCATTGCCATACTTGACTGGGCAAGTTTAAAAGAACAGCAAGAAAGAAGGTAATAACTATTAAGAGTTAGCAGGCTGATACAAGGGAGCTGTGAGCCAGGAATCCAGTAGATATGTACATCAAAGTTGGAGTTTAAGTACTGACAGTGATCAAAGCTATGCAAATACTATTAATATCCAGAATTGTGCATGTTTTCTAATATTAATTATTGAGTCAAATGAAAGGTTTTTTTTGTATTGAAAATATTATACTTAAAAATCACCATTTAATTATTTAGTATAGTCACTTTTTTAACAAATGGGAAGTTTTCCCAATATGTTTCTTAAATTCCAAAGTTTGAAATTTGTTAAAAGTATAATATCGCTATATTTTAAATTAAAATGAAGTTAATTACAGCGAAGGATAATAGTGGTGGGACATCAGTGTTTTCCATATTTGAGGAAAATAAATACTTTCCTTATGGTCAACTTAGACTGGTCAAATATAACATGAATTGTGAGTTGAGTAACATTTACCGTACCCTGTTCCAACAATGTGTCTTAACCGCAACATTAGGATGAACAGACATATATTCATTCCTTAACATCTTCCAGTGTAAGCAGTTTGTTTTGCTGATTGAGCAATTTCATTTCAGGTGCAGCTCCTTCAATAGAACCTTCCAAACTTGTGACCTCTACTGCCTGGAATAACAAGGGCAACAAGCTGATGGAAACACCACCACCTGCAAGATCCCCATCCAAGTCACACACCTTCCTGACTTGGAAGTGTATCACTGTTCCTTCACTGACGCTGGGTCAAAGCCTGGAACTTCCTCTCTAACAACACTGTGAGTGTACTTACACCACATGGAGTGCAGTGGTTCCGGAAGGCAGCTCACTACCACTTTCACAAGGGCAATTAGGGATGGGCAATAAATGCTGGCCATGCCAGCAACATGCTTATCCCGTGAAATAATTTTTCAAAAATCCGTGTGCTAATTATTACATGTGGCGGAATATCAAATCCTGAAATACCTATTTACCTGCAAATCCTAGTAACTCATAACTATGAACTAAGCTACATAGTTGAATCATAAGCCTGGCAAATTTAGGAATGTTAATCAAACTAAAATGGCTGTTTTTTTATATGATTGAACTTGAATGCCTTAGAAGTATAAACGGCATAAATTCAGCCATATCCACCATCATGCAATTACCATTTCTCATTGAAAGGCTACTGCTGATTGGCTACTTACTAAATACCTTTCCCGAAATTTATTTTAAAAACTATCACTGGATTTATTTTCCATTGTTAAGTTGGTATCCTCCACCCTCCCTGTGGAAAAGTGACCTCTCTGGTTAGCATTTACCCCTTATTGACATGACAGATATAATTGCTGAAGTGAGAGAGGAATTCCATGTCATGCCACTTCACGTTGCTACTTCTCTCCTACTTAAACAAAAAAGGTGCACTGCAGAGTTGTTTGCAATCTCTACCGGTTTATGTAGGAAACTTCATGAACACTGGCTCGAATCCTAATCTATTTTTCCCTTCCAGATCTTTAGTGTGGATGTAGATGAATTGTGTAGCAGTGATTTTAATCACAACTGCCAATTTTCAGACTCTTGTGAATTCTGTGAACCAAGTTAAAACTAGGTTAACTAACTAAAAAAAACAGCATTTTACTTTAACATTCCTAAATTGCCAGCTCTATGATTCATATATGTAGCTTAGCTCATAGAACTAAGCTTGTGACTTGAATTCACATAAATCTGACATTTGGCTTCCTATCAACTCATGAAGGCACTTGATATTATACAAATCCACATTGTACTTGTTCACATGCAATGCATTATGTCAAGCTCCCTCCTTTTTCTTAAGATTTCTCTAGATGGGCAAAGTCCAATGCACAAGAAAAGGAAGAAATTGCCTTTGTAGGATGTGTGTTAACTACAGAAGGATGGAAGCTTATAAGGGAGTAGAGTTAGGTTTTTTCCCACAAAATGTACAAATTCTGGTGTTAAATCTATATGCTCATCATCTGTTCCCCAGACTTGGGTACATATGTGCTAATTTGGTAATATTGATTTCTCCAAATGTCAAATTAGGTTGAATTTACATATAATCCAACACTCACTATAAACATAAAATGGCATTTCAAATATTAAAACTTTAACTAAAAAGAAATGTACCTCAAGATTGCCATACTTACACTGCCTTAAGCATTACTTTTCTGTGTGGGAAAGGAGAAAAAAAAATGGTAGATAGATACTATGGCCTTGATACTAAAGTCCTTTCCAAAATGGGTGAGAGAGTTAGTGGGAAGGAGGCGAGGTGGTTAAAGTCCTGAATGTGGAAGACATCCCTAACAAACATTCAATGTCCCACCGCCTTTTTTAAACGGGGGAGTGGATATTGGGGCATCCAAGTGGATGCCTTGTTAACATATTTAAGTCAGGCATCCAAAATATAATTTTGACCCCAATTTAAAATTTACTGTTACTACACAGCCAAAAAACACATGAGTGAAGGGGATGACATAGGTCTGCTGAGGGAGTATGAGCAGCCAAGGACAAAATTAAAAAGCAGAAGCACTGTTGGGTGGCCGAGTTGTACTATTAGTGATAGAGTTGATCTGCAGACACTGCTTGGGTGGAAACATTAAGTTTATTTACAATATACTCAGAAGCAACTAGACGTGTGCTTTCAACTCCAACTCTAACTATACACTGACTGCTGAGGTAACCTGTGCTACTCTCCTATTGGTTACTGCAGATCATGTGATCTTCCTTAAAAAGTATTATTCTCAAAGGTACATTGCACACTAAATAAAAGCATAATTACTACATTCCTCCCCTTTAACTCAGCTATACATATATTTACATGTACATATTTTTCAAGACAACATAATATTTACACTGGGTAAGGAATTTACAAGTTCAATCTTTCAGGTGGCTTCCTGGTAGGTGTGGAACGTCTCTGCTCCACAACTTCAGATACTTTGTCAGGAAGATTTTCCGGAGCTGCCTGAACATCAGGTGCTTCGGTGGGCATTTGCAGTTCTGTATCCTCAACTCTTACAGGAATATCAGACATGGCAGTCCAGGGAAATGCAGACCCGGTCATCATCACTAGTAGGACCAAATCTTTGTGATTTGTCTCTCTCTTCCTTAAATGGTCCACATGTTTACAGATGATCCAGCCTTCCGCCTCCACGTGGTAAGATAGACAACAAGTCACCGCGCTTATTTCACCCGGTAACCACTTAGGTCCTTCGCCGAAGTTCTTCACATATACCGTCTCTCCCATGGTCAATTTCCTCTCACGACTATGCCAGTCATGTCTAGTTTCCTGGCTTCCCTGACTCCTTTCCGCCTACCCCTCTAAATTCAGCATTATTAAGCTCAATCTCACCCTGAGACTTCGTTTCAACAATAACTCTGCAGGCGTGACACCCGTTGTTGTATGAGGAGTAGTCCTGTAATGAAAAAGAAAGTGTGCTAACTTGGTTGCCAAGGAATTGCCAGTTAACTTTTTCATGCCTGCCTTGAATGTCTGAGCCACCCTTTCGGTCAGTCCGTTTGAGGAAGAGTGGTACAGTGCAGTTTTCACATGAGTGATACCGTTGAGGCTGATAAACCGTTGAAACTCAGCACTTGTAAATGCCGTGCCATGATTGGAAAAGATTACTTCTGATAGTCCATGAATGGCAAAACTCTGACGTAGCTTCTCAGTTGTAGCGGCCACTGTGTAGTTCAATCAAAAGTGGCTCCCTTCCCTTTGGAGGAACGATCACTCGTGCTCCCCACAATAAGATGCCACCCTGGCTGGTTATTTCATGCCTTCTGTTAAAGTACGGTTTCATTTCATCAGATACGGGCTCCTGTGACCAACCATGTAGCACTTGTTCTCGTCATTTTTTAAAAAATTCATTCACCAGATTTGGGCTTCCAGGATTTTGACCCAGCGACAGTGAATGAACAGCGATATATTTCCAAGTCAGAATGGTGAGTGAGTTGGAGGGGAACTTGCAGGTGGTGGTGTTCCCATGTGTCTGCTGCCATTGTCTTTCTCGATAGTAGCAGTCACGTGTTTGGAAGGTGCTATCTAAGGAGCCATGGTCAGTTCCTGCAGTGCATCTTGTAGGTGGTACACACTGCTGCCACTGTGCATCAGTGGTGGAGGGAGCGAATGTTTGTAGTTGGGATGCCAATCAAGTGGGCTGTTTTGACCTGGACGGTGTCCAGCTTCTTGAGTGCTGTGGGAGCTGCACTCATCCAGGCAACGGGGAAGTATTCCATCACACTCCTGACTTGTGCCTTGTGGATGGTGGATGGGCTTTGGAAGTCAGGAGGTGAGTTACTCGTCGCAGGATTCTAGTCTCTGACCTACTCTTGTATCCACAGTATGTATGGCTAGTCCAGTTCAATTCCTGGTCAAAGGTAACCCCTTTGTTGATAGTGGGGGATTCAGTGATGGTAATGCCATTGAACATCAAGAGATGATGATTGGATTCTATATTTTTGGAGATGGTCATTTCTTGTCATTTGTGTGGTGCGAATGTTACTTGCCACTTGTCAGCCCAAGCCTGGATATTGTCCGGTTCTGGCTGCATTTGGACGTGGACTGCTTCAGTATCTGAGGAGTTGCAAATGGTGCTGAACATTGTGCAATCATCAGCGAACATCCCCACTTTTGACCTTATGATGAAGGAAGGTCATTGATGAAGCAGCTGAAGGTGGTTGGGCCAAGGACACGACCCTGAGGAACTCCTGCAGCGATGTCCTGGAGCTGAGATGACATGACTTTCAACAACCACAACCATCTTCCTTTGTGCTACGTATGATTCCAACCAGCAGAGAGTTTCCACCCTGATTCACATTGACTTCAGTTTTGCTAGGGCTCCTTGATGCCACACTCAGTCAAATACTGCCTTGAAGTCAAGGGCAGTCACTCTCACCTCATCTCTTGGGTTCAGCTCTTTTGTCCACGTTTGAACCAAGGCTGCAATGAGGTCAAGAACTGAGTGGCCCTGGCGGAACCCAAACGGTGTCAGTGAGCAGGTCATTGCTAAGCAAATGCTGCTTGATAGCACTGTTGATGATCCCTTCCATTACTTTATTTATGATCGAGAGTAGACTGATGTGGTAGTAATTGGCTGGGTTGGGTTTGGCCTGCATTTTGTGTACAGGACATACCTGGGCAATTTTCCACATAGCCGGGTAGATGCCAGTGTTGTAGTTGTGCTGGAACAGCTTGGCTAGGGGCGCAGCAAGTTCTGCAGCACAAGTCTTCAGTACTATTGCCGGAATATTGTCAAGGCCCATGGCCTTTGCAATATCCAGTACCTTCAGCCATTTCTTGATATCACGTGGAGTGAATCGAATTGGTTGAAGACTGGCATCTGTGATGCTGGGGACCTCCAGAGAAGGCCAAGTTGGATCATCCACTCAGCACTTCTGGCTGAAGATTGTTGCAAATGCTTCAGCCTTACCTTTTGCACTCCTGTGCTGGGCTCCTCCATCATTGAGGATGGGGATATTTGTGGAGCCTCCTCCTCCAGTGAGTTGTTTAATTGTCCACCACCATTCACGACTGGAAGTGGCAAGACTGCAGACTTAGATATGATCGTTGTTGTGGGATTGCTTAGCTCTATCACTTGCTGCTTATGCTGTTTGGCACACAAGTAGTCCTGTGTTATAGCTTCACCAGTTTGACACCTCATTTTTAGGTATGCCTGGTGCTGCTCCTGGCATGCCCTCCTGCACTCTTCATTGAACCAGGGTTGATCCCCTGGCTTAAGGGGAGGGTGGTGGGGTTGTTGGGACAAGCAGCCAGTAATAGGTGGAGGAATCACCCCTTTCCTATTTTTACTTAGTTCTGTTGAAGGGTCATGAGGACTCGAAACGTCAACTGTGCTCTTCTCAGCCGATGCTGCCAGACCTGCTGAGTTTTTCCAGGTATTTCTGTTTCTGATTTTGTTTTGGATTTCCAGCATCCGCAGTTTTTTGCTTTTGATCCCCTGGCTTGATGATAATGATAGAATGGGGGATATGCTGGGCCATGAGGTTACAGATTGTGTTCGGGTACAATCCAGCTGCTGCTGATGGCCCACAAAGCCTCATGGATGGGCAGCCCTGAGTTGCTAGATATGTTCAAAATCTATCCCATTTAGCACAGTGATAGTGCCACACAACACGATGGAGGGTATCCTCGAAGGCAGAACTTCGTCTCCACAACAACTGTGCGGTGGTCACTCCTGCTGATCCTGTCATGGACAGATGCATCTGCGGCAGGCAGATTGGTGAGGATGAGGTCAAATATGTTTTTCCCTCTTGTCGTTTCCCTCACCGCCTTCCGCAGACCCAATCTAACAGCTATGTCATTTAGGACTCAGCCAGCTTGGTCAGTAGTTGTGCTACCGAGCCAGTCTTGGCGATGGACATTGAAGTCCCCCATCCAGAGTACACTTTGTGCCCTTGCCACCCTCAGTGCTTCTTCCAAGTGGTGTTTAACATGAAGGAGCACTGATTCATCAGCTGAGGGAGGGCAGTATGTGGTAATCAGCAGGAGGTTTCCTTGCCCATGTTTTACCTGATGCCATGAGATTTCATGGGGTCCGGAGTCGATGTTGAGGACTCCCAGGGCAACTCCCTCCCGACTGGATATCACTCTGCCGCCAGCTCTACTGGGTCTGTCCTGCCAGTGGGACAAGACATACCCAGAGATGGTGATGGTGGTGCCTGGGACATTATCTTTAAGATATGATTCCATGAGGATGAATATGTCAGGCTGTTCCTTGACAGCTCTCCCAATTTTTGCACTAGCCCCCAGATGTTAGTAAGAAGGACTTTGCAGGGTCTACAGGGCTGAGATTGCCATTGTCGTTTCCGGGTGATAGGTGGTTCATCTGGTTTCATTTGTGACTTTGTAGTGGTTTGTTACAATTGAGTGGCTTGCTAGGCCATAGCAGAGGGCATTTAATAGTCAACCAAATTGCTGTGCGTTTGGAGTCACCTGTAGGCCACACCAGGTAAGGATGACAGACTTCTTTCCCTAAAGGACATTAGTGAACCAGATGGGTTTCTACAACAATTGGCAATGGTTCTATGGTCATCATTACACTTTTAAATCCAAATTTTTATTGAATTCAAATTCCACCATCTGCCATGACAGAGCATTACCCTGGGTCTCTGGATTACTACTCCAGCGATAATACCACTATACCATCACCTCCCCACTTGAGATAGGACTGGGTCCCAACTTGTCCAGTCTCTGATCTGTCAAGTACATACAGGTGATATATCGAAGAAATTTAACAGTAAAACAAATTCCTGTGGAATTGGGATGTGCTCATCAATTTCTTGTAAAGGCAGATGACTAAGGGCATCAGCGTTTGTGAATTGATTACCAGGCCTATTATGAAAGTGTTTTCATATGCTGCCAGGATTAAAGCCCTATTAGCATTTCTGTATCTTCTTTCTACATGCCTCCTTCTTTCTAACACAGACTTTAATCTCGGCCTTCTTTATGACTTCACTGTTGGCCAGATTTCCCTCAGATGCAAGCTCAACTTGCCTAAGCTCAGTGGCTAAGTCTCCCAAAATGTCATTATCTGTCTGCTTCTTGGAAAATTCTGTGACTTTTGCTTCGAGAGCCTCTTTGGCTTCATTTAGCTGATTTTTCAGCTTTTCCGTATCTTTTTTGTATTTGTTTGTTGCCTCCTGGAAAATTGAACATTGTTGTATCTTCTCTGCCAACTCATTCTCTTTGTTTCTCTCTATACTTTTCCAGAGGTACAAACTTTGACCTGAGGGAATCTTGTAGCATGTGAAGATCTTTCAACAGGTTCTCTTCTTCCCTTCGAAGGTTGCTCACCTCGTCTTGAACTCTGTCATCAAGCAGGGTCTCTTTGAGTTCCTTCTGCTGTTCTTTCAGGTTTTAGCTTAGGACAGCCTGCATTTCTTCAGGTTGTTCAGTCCTTACGCACTCTTTTTTCAAAGCAGGAACGCTTGCAGCTTCCTTTCAGAATCTCAAGGGCCAATCAAGGTTGATTTCCCTTAGCCAATTTTGCCCTAAAAGGCTTGGTCCTCTGCCTCTCAACACTAACACTGCTAGCTTTTCCAATTGGCTTCCATAATGGACAGCTACTCTACTTATGCCTTTTCCTTGAATGTCTTCACATGTATATGTTTTTAGCTTGGCATCTGTTTCTTCTAAACTTAATTGATGTTCACCATTGTTCAAATATCTGAAGGTATGTCCCCCAATTACTGTAGTGGAAGCTCCCATGTCCACTTCCCTTCTAACAGGTTTGCCATTTACTTTCACTGTGACAAATATTAGTTCTGTCTTTCCAACTTGCAGATTAAACAACAAGTAAATGTCTGAATTTGTTGTTTCAGGCTCTTCTACATTGTAGATTTCATTGGGCTTCTTTTGTTTACAAGCCTGCTTGAATCTTTCCTTGCATTGCCTCATCATATGTCCATTTCTGTGACAATAGTAGCATTCGATTTTTTTAAACAGCCAATCGCTAAAAAGATTGATTGTTTCCACCTCGATAGAAATTATTCTTCGATTTCACTGCTAAGGTATTTTTCTTCATTCTTCGGCTAGCGGGGGCTGTTTCCCTTGGCGGAGTCTCGCTTTCTCACGGCTCTTTCAGTTGAGGTTTTCCACATGATGTGGAAGACGGCACCATTTTGCGCACCCTACATTGCTTTTGAATCTCTCACTGTGCTTTCCATGGCCGGCGCTATTTCTAGCACCTTCTCAAAATCCAGATCAACTTCGGACAATAATCTTTTCTGAAAAGTGTCCTCTTTCACACCACACACTAAACCATCTCTGAGCATGTCGTTCAGTGTTGTACTGAACTCACAATGTTCTATTAGCTGTTTCATATTTGCCACGTAGCATGCAATTGCCTCACCCGGGGCTCTGTTTCGCGAATTAAACCTGAACATCTGCATAGTGACTGAGGGCTTTGGTTGAAAATGACCCTTCATGAGGTCCACCAACTAATCGATATTTTTCAAATCTGGGGCACTGGGTGCCGTCAAACTTCAAATCTGTAGGTTTTGCTCCCACAAATACTCAAGAGGATCGCTTGCCTCTTCTTTTCCCCTGTAATCTCGTTCGCTTGAAAAAAGAATGTGAAGCATTCTATGTATTGAGGCCAATCATCTGTGGCTGGTTCAAAATGATCAAGTCTCCCAAAAGTGGCATTTTGTGAGGGGATTACTTCTTCAATTCTAACGGCGCTTGCTACTTACAATCACTGGGCGAGGTACAGTGCCGATTTCATTCTAACTTGATTTCTTCTGTTCAGTCCTGTTTTATCCTCATTGCCAGTTCGTTGTAGGGTGGCCAAGTTGTACTATTAATGATAGAGTTGATCTGCAGACATTTCTTGGATGGAAACATTGGGCAGAATTTTGCCCTTGGCAGGGGTGCTCAGCGGGGGCGGGCAGGAAGCTGACTGCCAACTGTGATCAGCGCCGCACTGCAATTTTACACGGGCAGGCCAATTAAGGCTTGCCCAGCGTGGAACGCAAGCGGCCGCGCTCAGCGCTGCCTGTGTGGGCGGGGGGGGGGAGGCGGGCGAGAGGGCCTAGTGTAAACTTGGCACATGCGCACGAAAGAGCGCTTCAATCTTTCTGAGGAATGGAGCTGCCTCAGAGAGATGACGCTCTGTTTAAAAAAACTAATGAACAAAATAAAAATGCCATAAAACATGTCCCCTCATGTGACTCTGTTAGGTTGAACGGGCAGTGAAAAATTCAGCACAATTGTTAACTTAATGGCCTTAATAGGCCTTTTAATTGTCGGCGGGCGCACTGTCGGCTCCGGTGCATGCCCGCTGACCTGACTATTGCGAGAATGCGAGTTGACCTCGGCACGCGCGGCTGACGCCAACATACTTCATTTCACGCTCGGGCGTGTCAGGCACACGCCCGAACATCAGGTGAAAAATCCTGCCCATTAAGTTTATTTACAATATACTCAGCAGCAACTAGACGTGTGCTTTCAACTCCAACTCCAACTCTACACTGACTGCTGAGGTAGCCCACGCTGCTCCCCTATTGGTTCCTACAGATTGTGTGATCTTCCTTAACAAGTATTATTCTTAAAGGTACATTGCACACTAAATAAAACCATAATTACTACAACCGCAAAGGTAATAATCTTTGGATTACTACCTGAGCCATAAGCACATTGGCATAGGATAAATAAGATTAGATAGTTCAATGTGTGTCTCAAAGATGGTTGTGGAAGAATTGGATTTCTATTCATGGGGCACTGGCACCAGTATTGGGGAAAGAGCTGTACCACTGGGATGGCCTTCACCTGAACTGTGTTGGGACCAGTATACTGGTGAATTGTAAAACTGGGGCTATAGAGAAGGCTTTAAACTAAATGGGGTGGGGTGGGGAGCAGGTCCTACATGAGGGGTGATTTGGAAAGTTAAAGAGAAAGGACAAAGCAATAGTACAGGCTAGTGACGCAGGTAATGATAACCAGAGCGTGACAGGAAGGGGCAGAGCATACAAACATAAGAGTACAGCAAATAAGGTCAGAGCAAGGAAAAATGATAAAAAGATACGTACAAAGAGTCCTTATCTAAATTAACACAGCATTCGTAAAAAGATGGATTAATTGCACAAATAGAAATAAATGAGTCTGATATGATAGCCTTTACAGAGACATGGTTGGAAAGTGACCATAGATGGGACCCGAATATTTAAGAGTATTTGACATTTCAGAAGGATGGGAAGAAAGAAAAAGGAGGTGGGATAGTTCTGTTAATGAAGGATGAGATCAGTACTGTAGTGAGAAATGATCTTGGTTCAGAGGATCAAAATGTCAAATCAGTTTGGGTGGGGATAAGACATAGCAAAGGAAAGAAGTCACTGGTTATAGGCACCCTGACAGTAGCTACACTGCAGGACAGGGTATAAATCAAGAAATAATGGGCGCTTGTCAGAAAAGTACTGCAATAGTCGAGGAGAATTTTAATTTTTATATAGATGAGATTAATCAAATTGGCAAAAGTTGTCTGGAGGATGAGTTCATAGAGTGTATTCGGGTTAGTTTCTTAGGACAATACTTTCTGGAACCCACCAGGGAACAGGCCAATTTAGACCTGGTAATGTGTAATGAGACAGGATTAATTAATGACCTCATAGTAAAGGATTCTCTAGGTAAGAGTGATCATAACACCATGATAGAATTGCATATTCATTTTGAGGGTGAAAAATTTGGGCCTGAAACTAGTGTATTAAACTTAAAGGCAATTACAAGGATCTGAAGACAGAGTCGGATAAAGTGAACTGAAAAAAAAGGTTAAAATAAGATGACAGAGAAGCAATGGCAGGCATTTAAGGAGATATTTCCGAACTTCTAACAAAGGTATATTCCATTTAGAAAGAAAGATGCTATGAGAAGGATACACCATCCGTGGTTAAATAAGGAAAATAAAGATAGTATCAAATTGAGAGAAAAGATGAACAATGCCGTAAAGATTAATGGTAGCCCAGAAGATTGAGAAAACTTTAGAAAGTAGCAAAGGGTGACTTAAAAAAAATGAGGGAGAAATTGGAGTATGAGAGGAAACTAACAGGAAATATGAAAACAGACAGTAAAAGCTTCTACAAGTATATAAAAAGAGAGTAGCTAAAGTAAGCATTGATACCTTAGTGGATGAGACTGGGCAATTAATAATAGGAAACAAGGAAATGGCAGAGACTTTGAACAAGTATTTTGTATCTGTCTTCACAGTAGAAGAAACAGAAAATAAGAGGCAAAAGTGAGGGAGGAACTTAAAACAATTATGATCACTAGAGAAAAGTACTAGGAAAACTAACAGGACTAAAGGTTGACAAGTCCTGGTTACCTGCATCCTAGGGCCTTAAAGGAAATGTCTGCAGAAATAGTGGATGAATTGGTTGTAACCTTCCAAAATTCCCTAGGGCTAAAAGCTGGTCGTGAACTGAGCAGTTTTGAATAAAGGCTGCCCCAAAGTGATATTACACTTGGGTCAACCTTAACAAGGTAATTGTGGGACTTCCACCCCTCAGGGACAGCAAGTCCAGCCCTCGAGAGCTGCAGGCCAATCTGATTGGCTGGAAGTTGAGTGGTCCTAGCAGTGTCCGAATTAAGTAGTGGCTGCTGCTGGGACCACTAGTAGTCCCAAGAAGAAAGACAACATGGATACTGGACTAAGGTGAGTCCAGGTTTCATGGTTGGGAGAGATTGGGGACCCTGGGGAGAGATGTGGGAGTTGGGTTTTGCAGGCTAGAGAGAGGCAGTCACACAGGGGAGATAACATCTTGGGAGGCAGGGGGTGCCCCTCCCACTTCGCCTTTTCTTCTGAAACGGTGAAGGAATGGACTGGTCTCCTTCGTCCTGTCTTCCCCAGCCACATGTATTGTTAATTGGCCAGTTAAGGGCTTCAATAGGCCTAATGGTGGGTGGGCTGTCTGTCTTACCCACCCACCTTATTATGGGGGACAGCTCAGGGGTGGGCGGGGAGGCAGTGGACTAGCTGCCTGCCCTATTTCATGCGTGCCCCCCACGTGCATATACGCGGCTAAAATTCTTTCCCGAGATTCTGGAAAGGTCCATGAGGATTGAAAAATTATAAATGTAACACCATTATTCGAGGAAGGAGGGAGCCAGAAAGCAGGAAACTATAGGCCAGTTAGTATAACATCTGTCCTTGTGAAAATGCAAGAATCCATTATTAAGGAGGTAGCAGCAGGACATTTAGAAAATCATAAATACAAATGGGCAGAGTCAAAATGGTTTTGTGAAAGAAAATTTGTGTTTGGCAAATTTATTAGAGTTCATTGAGGATGTAACGAACAAGGTGGATAAAAGCAGAACCAGTAGATATAGTGTATTTGGATTTCTGAAAGGCTACGCTAAGATGCCACATAAAAGGTTATGACACAAGCTAAGAGCTCATGGTGTTGGGGATGATATATTAGCATGGATAGAGGATTGGATAACTAACAGGAAACAGAGGGTCAGGGAAAATGGGTAATTTTTGGGCTGACGTACTGTAACTAGTGCATTGTCAAAGGGATCAGTGTTGGGACCTAAACTATTCACGATCTATATTAATGATTCGGATAAAGGGACAGACTGTATTGTAGCTGCATTTGCTAATGAAGCAAAGGCAGGTGGGAAAGCAAATTATGAGGAGGATACAAAGAGTCTGCAAAGGGATGTAGAATAGGTTAAGCGAGTGGGTGAAAAATTGGCAGATGAAGTATGATGTGGGAAAATGTGGGGTTGTCCACTTTGGCAGGAAGAACTGAAAGGCCGAATATTATTTAAATAGAGAGAAACTGTAAAATGGTGCAGTACAGAGGGATCTGGGTGTCCTTGTACACGCATTGCAGGTACAGCAAGTGATTAGGAAGGGAAATGGAATGTTGGCCTTTATTGCATGGGGAATGGGATATAAAAGTAGAGAAGTGTTACTACAACATTAGGACCTTTTCAGTAAGAGCTCCACCCCCTCCCCCATTTCACATTGCCAGCCTCTTCACCTCCTCGTTGCCTGCTGATTGTGGCTTCCCTCACAACTCCCCCTTCGCCGGACCTCCTCCAGTACCATGTTTGCCAACCATCCCTCCAACACAACGGCCAGGGACCTTGGGGTGCCTAGCCACGGCTTCCTGCCATTGATCTTCTTTCCCACTGGCCAAGCTGTTTAATTGACCTTCCGCCATGCGGGAAACTTAATAAGATATAGGGTGGGATCTTCCGGCCCCGCCTGCTGCCGGGATCATCCGGTCCAATGGACTTTTGGTTAGCCTGCCATATTCCCCACGGCAGGTCCCGCCACAGCAAGGCCAGAAAATCCCAGCCAGCCATTGTGAGCTTTTACCATTAAAGTTGGCAGGGCCAGTGTGTTCTTTGACTTGCCATGTTCTTCATTTTCAGCTTCCCCCCCCGATAACTCCCTAACTCCAGTAAATACCAGGGTCATACGTCTCTGAAGAATGAGGGTGCGATTTGTGGGAATTTTATTGGAATGTTAACATATGAACGTGATTGTGGTTTCTTTTAACAATGTTTTAATTTACGGTTTTCCAAAAAGGATCATTTTCACGTGTCCTTTTGCTTTATTCGCTTCCATCCCGATATATAGAGTTAAGACCCGAAGATGGTGTGACAAGTAGGAACAAGTTACCCAGTTGTATGTGACTATAGCTCCATTTCAGACAAGTACCATTTTGTGATGTAGGCTCGAACTCATTGGAAAGTGAACTGAGGCCATTCATAAGGTGTTTACCGGAAAGAAACTTTAACCCAATTTGTCCTGCCTGGCATTCAAAGCTGAGTTTGGTGAAAAAGCAGTATTTTTGAATACCAGACTTACCCAATTTTTCTGCGGTTACAGGTATTTGCGCATCAATGAAAGCTTTCAATAACACTATAGAGAATACGTTAACAAGTCTAACTTAGGCTGAACTGAAAACACTAAAGGTTACTTTGAACACCAAAATGTTCCAAATGTTCACAAAGATGAGTAATGTTTTAGTGCAGCTGTTAAAATTACTTATGTACAATTAACTAATTTAATCATAAAAACTTGATAATGACTGCAACATCTATGCTTGGTTCTTGCAGCCTAAACTGCTCTGTTGGTTTGTTTATTGATGACGCTGTGAAGTAATATTATTTGCCTTGGTATAACACGCTAGATATATGGGCCACTAACATAGGGGTCAGAGATAAAATCCTAGTGAACACAAGGTGCTCTGTTCATAGATTCTCAGTATCAGGTACTGATAGCGTTTCTCACTAAGTTGGCCGCAATGATAGATCTCGAGTTTAGCACTATAAAACCAGATGCTCATAAAGGTAGATAACAGAAGTATGCCGAAACCAGGTGGTACTGTAGGTAAAGCAATTGTACATTAAACTCTACTTGTATGAGTTGATGTACAATTGATGATGAGTTGGTGGATAGATTGCAGAATTCTGTGTTAGAGGCAAAATTAACAAACAGACCCACCCTGTAGTAAATTTTTTCTTTCATCTGTCAGTTGTAATCCAGCAAGTTAAAACAAGTTTGCCTAAATCCCCTTTTAGAAAATAACCAACACATCCCCTAGTTTATTTTTGCACTTTTTTTGTGTATATCTTCGTTAATCAGTAGAAACTCAATTGGAGAATATACCTAACCAATTATTGGGAGGGTGTTGAATATGAGTTTAACAATTTATTTGGGATTAGGGTTGTAAATTAAAATTCCTCAGAACCTGACCCGGGTCCCACGGAACCTCCTACAATCACTGCTCCCCACCATCCCTCTAGCAGAACCATAGCCATCAGAGGGCCACAGCTCTCTTGGGGAGCAGTTCCCCCCTTCTCAGGGGCAGCCTGGCAGCTGTGGCCACCGTTTATTTTAAACAAAATCCAAACCACTTCAGAAAGCACCTCGAGATGGACCTGCTGCCCCAGGAACCTGCAGGAAGAAGCCTCTCAATTGGCTGCCTCTGGGAAGATCTCCCAGGCGGGCACCCTGGCAGCTCAGAGTCAAGTCAGGACCCGGTGATGGTCCTGACTCATGATCATGTCAAGAGCGGAGGAACCTGCCTTCAGTGAGCAAGCCAGTTGTGTGCTGTTGCATTGTGCTAACTGGGACAAGATGGTTCCAATTTCGAACCATCATCCGTGGTGAGTTAATGGATTCCAGCTGGAGCAATAAGGAAAGCTTACAAAACGTTTCAGAAACCCTCTATTTCTGATTGCTGTTCATGACCAAATGCACACGCCATCGTGGATACCAGGTAATAATGGCTTGGTTGTGACACAAAGTCAAATAACGTGCCAAAACTTATTCAGCTTCATTTGTTTATCCCGATCTCTTGAGTGAGGCATGAGGAGGTTGCTCATAACTCTGTGTTAGTGCCCTTAGGAGGGTCAGAGAGGGGTAAAGAGGGAGAAAGCAGGAGGCTTAAACAAATAGAAGCTCAAAACAATTTTTAATTGTAGCTTCACTTGGGGCAGTACAGTGAATTAGAAATAAAAACAGAAAATGCTGGAAATACTCAACAGTGTGGCAGCATGTGTAGAGAGAAGACACTTTGTAAAAAGAAGAGTTAAAAAGGAGTAAAAAATGTTTTGATGGGGTGAAGAACTTAAAGAAAATCATCTTGTGAACTACAAAGACTTCAAATGAGTCTTCATGTGATTAGTTGATCTTTGCTCTACTCCAGTGCTTGTTGGAAGTTGGCTGTTGTAAGTGTTAGCAAGCTGGGAACTCTGACCTTTGATTCCCAAACTTCCACATAATTAAAACTTACCAAGCACAGTTTATAGTTCTCTTCCTTATCAGATGTGATAGCAGCCGAGTGATAAATACAAGGAGCCTTGCGGGTCCAGACAGCAGAAGAAGTGAAGAGAAGACGAGTGAGAAACTACCTAAACAGTGATAGGTGAGTGATGCTTCACTGATTTTCAGGTGTCTTTCTAATATTGTTGCTCCCCTAAATGCCAATAAGGTTAAAGCGAAATGCTTGAGAATAATATTATTTGCATTGCAGCATTATGTTCCAGGGTACAATTTTTGGTGAACCTTATAGATCTGTGTGGTAGGGTAATGGAATTTGAAAAAAATATTCACTCAAAGTTAAATTTCAGCTACAAGTGTTCATATGAGGAATTATTATGAATAGTATGAATTATACTAGTTTTTGAACTAGCTTTTGACTTATTTTAGCAAAACTAACTGCTTTGAAGAGCATTAAGCAATATTATTTTTCTTCGATACGGAATTTGCAGAAACCACATCCTCAGTAACAGAGACAGTGCTCCAATGCACATGTTTTACTGGTACACTCAGAAGTTAAACTTGCAATCTAAGTTTACATTACAGTGCAATACCGAGGGAGTGCTGCATTGTCTGCAGAGGTGCTTGTCTTCAATTGACCAATTCAACAAAAGACCCCATGGCAACACTACAAACATTCATAGGTTTGATAATTTGGGGATCTTGTTGCCAAATTTGTCCAGGTAACAAGCTTCAAAGTAAGTAATGTGCATGGGGCACATTGAGGCATTTTGCAAAGATTGGATCATGCTCTAAATGCAAGAAGTCAGTTTGGCTTTCCAAATGAGTTTCCATGTGTTTTTTTGGGGAGGTGGAGTGAAGGTGATGAAGTGGGGAAAATATGCCTAAACTCAATTTGAATGGTGAATCCTGTCCTGATCTAGAATGTGAGCCAATTCAGGATAGCATGCGTTTCAGAAGTACCAAGCCAAATATCAGATAAATTAAATAAATACAAAGAGAGCCTACTGCAGCAGTAATTGAAATTCAGTTTCACACAATTAACATTTGTGTTGCCTAAACAAAAAGTTCTAAAACTTTCCAAATTCTCCAGGTGAAGGCAGCGGAACTTTGCTTTTTGTGAAATGTGTTAAATGAAACCCTACTGATGAGCTGGTCTGTTAAAATCCTGTCCATGTTTACAGTTCTTTGTTAATGACACAGACTTGAGCTGCATATTGGCATCACTCAAAACAAATCTATTATTTCTTTTATCTTCCTCCAGTCCTCCTCCTTTCCTCAGGGTATTGATAGTTTTAAGGTTCCATGAATACACGCAGCTTCCAGTGGCTCATTCCAAGTAGTCATTCCTTATCTGCGAAACATAGCCAGTAATATCAAAACAGATTGTAAGAGCTTTTGTAAATATATAAAAAGGAAAACAGTAGATAAAATTGAGGCAGGAGAAATTATCATGGGGAATGTGGAAATGGGGGTGTTGAACAAATATTTTGTGTCTGTCTTCACAGTGGAAGAAACAAGTTTCTTTCCAGAAATAGAGAGTAAACAAGGGGCTAACAAGGGTGAGGACATTAGGGAAATGAATATCCACAGAGAAAAAGTATTGGCGAAACCTAAGGGACTAAAATGCAACAAATCCCTAATATCTGCTGGCTTGCACCCTAGAGTTCTTAAGGAGATAGCTGGAGAGATAGTGGGTGTGCTGGCTGTGATTTTCCAGAATTCATTGGATTTGGGAATGGTCCCGTCAGATTGCAAGTTGGCAAATGTTAGTCCACTTTTCAAGAGAGGACAGAAAGAGAAAACAGGGAACCAAAGCTAGATAGCCTAAAATTGGAAAAATGCTGGAAGCTACTGTTAAGGAAGTCTTAACAGTGCACTTAGAAAAGCATTGTATGATTAGAGCAAGTCAACATGGTTTTACTAAAGGCAAATTCTGTTTAACAAAGTTATTGACAGTTTTTTTGAGGATATAACTAGTAAGGTAGATAAAGGGGAACCATTAAATGTAGTATACCTGGACTTCCAAAAGGCTTTTGTTAAGGTGCCACACAAAAGGTTAATAGGCAAGGTAAGTGTGCATGGAGTTGGAGGTAATATATTAGCATGGATAGAAATTGGTTAATAGATAGGAAGCAGAGAATGGGCATAAATGGGACTTTTTCAAGTTGGCAGGTAGTGAATAGTGGAGGGCCGCAGGGGTCAGTGCTGGGCCCTCAGCTATTTACAATTTATATGAATGATTTAGATGAAGAGACAGAGAGTAATGTGATGCTCTACTATGATTCCAGCTCAGGTTAACCTATTCAGAGATGAAACCTGGAATCTTTTGGCCTATGGCGCAACAGGCAAGGCATTTACCAACTGAGCCTTTGTGGAGTTACAGATCTTTAGTTCTATTTCTTTGCCATTAATAATCCCAAAATACTGAATGTAATCATCTGACAGTGTAAATGAAAAAAATACATTCAATTCCAAAGTTCTGAAAGATAATATTTTATTCACAGCGTCGATCCTTCCAGCCATCATGAAGACAATTGTTATGACTTTGGCTTTCTTTTTGATCACAGGTATGTGCATACAATCTTTTACCCTCAATAGCTGAAGAAATAACACACCAGCTGTGTACAAATAATGGTTTTGATTTGAAGGGTAGCATCTGATGTCACCAAGTTTAACGGGTTCATTATTTTCTTTATTTTATTAAACTCGTAAATAATGATTTACATTCTTATGTATGCTACCTGTTAAACATTATAATAATAACATTCTAATAATAATGGTAACTGTAGAGCTGAAATATATCACAGTGTTCAGTCTGGCATTGTGTTTTGTTTAGGAACTCTGTAAAAAAAAGTACAAAATTAAAACTGGTCAAAGAATTGTGTGTACATCAGAGCTCATTAAATGTTTGAAACACCTAATGCACCATTTGTGTAGTTCCTACACTAACTGAACAAAATACCTCAGCATTATTGCTGAAACCTCACACCCTAACCTCAGAAGCTGCTTCAGCTGACAATTGATAGGTTAGTGCTGGAATACGATCTGGTTACTAACTTTACTGCGTAAATGACCTTTTTTATATATCTTTGTTATTATGGAATGTGGGCATCGCTGGCAAGGCCAGCATTTATTGTCCATCCTTAATTGCCCTTGAGAAGATGGTGGTGAGCCATCTGTTAATTGTACGAATCAAGATTAAGTGTTTACAGGTTGGGGCACTCATTGGATAATTACTGTGCACATATCCCACCTTTGTCATTGGTTTTTGTAATGTATAAAGAGACACTTATTGATGCTGGTGGTGGGTTGCAGGAGCTAAACATTTGTAATGTCTCACTTTGTGAGCAAATCTAAAGCTGAGTAAAGTTTGACTTCTTCAACTGGCTGTAAGAAGTTTAACATCGTCCCGTTGTCTTGAATCCTTGCAGTCTGCATGTGGTGTAGGTACTTCCACTGCCCTGTTAAGCAGGGAGTCCCTAACATTTTAACTGAGTGACAGTGAAGGAATGACATATATTTCCAAGTCAAGACGTTGCGTGACACAAGTAATTATCCAGTGTGTGACTTGGAGGGGAACTTGCAGGTGGTGGTGTTTCCATGCGTCTGCTGCCCTTGTCCTTCTAGGTGGTAGAGGTCCCTCACTTTGTTACAAAAATTCTGTGTAAATAGGATAGATAGTTTGATGTAAAAAAAAAATTAACTTAAGTCAGGTGACCTGTTTATGACTGTACTTTTGAGTTATTGGCCCTTATTATTCATGGATTATTTTTATTTTTGGAATCTATTATAACTGCTTTTTTTTTTAGAAAGAAACTTTGCTCCCCTTCTAATTTTCTTCTTTCTGATGGGATGAAGGTCCATGGGTGCTAATTGCCCACCGATGCCCCACCCATTTTGTATTATGAGTGCAAACAATGGCGGGTGCTCCATATGTGGGGAGGGGGAATCGGTGGGGGGGGTGGGGGGGGGGGCTTCATCACCAAACACTATCATGTTCTTATCTAGCAAATAATTTCTAGGAGGGGTCAATGGACAATGAACAGAAACTTTTTTTTTTCCCCTCTTGCTTAGAGGTACTGATGTCAGGTGTGATACCGGAATGGTAACCCACCAATGAGATAAATATCCAAACCACAGATAAAAGCTCAAACGTGATACATCTTTGCCTTAATCCTGACATCTCATGCATTCAGGCGGAAATTGTTGTGTTGCTTATGTTTGCAAAAACTCCATTACATTCTCAAATTTTCAGATAACCCTCAGTAGAGGAACTATTTATTACACAGTAACCTTAGAGAACGTATGTAAGTTAGTACCAATGAACCTGTGTTTTCCTAAATAAGGCAAAAAATATTGGCCTGTTGCTTTTTCTATAAGTACTATAGAGTATGAACGTGACTCAGGCCTGGTTTAACGATTGTCACAATTAAGCTCTTTCTTCTTAAAGGAACTCAGGGTGCAGTCCTGTGGCAAGATGAGCCTCAAACTCGTCTGAATGAGTTGAAAAGTACTCTTCAGGGCTACTTCACTCAAGTGAGCGACACAGCTCGAGACACTATTAATCATATCGATAACTCCGAGATTGGCAAGCAGCTCAAGTAAGTATTTAACCATTACCAGTGTTCAGGCAAACATTTGGCTATTCATAAAATAGAATAATAGTATGATCATAAAAGCAAAATACTGCAGATGCTGGAAGTCTGAAATAAAAACTGAAAATGCTGAAAAAACTCAGCGGGTCTGTGGAGAGAGAAAAGCAGAGTTAAGGTTTAGAGTCCAATATGACTCTTCTTCAGAGCTCTGAAGAAGAGTCATTCAGACGTGAAACATTAACTCTGTTTCTCTCTCCACAGATGCTGCCAGACCTGTTGAGTTTTTCCAGCATTTCTGTTTTTATAACAATATGGTCATTTCCGTTAAGGTCAATACCACCTGGTTTTGATAGAGACAATTAAAAATGATCATGAGGCCGAATGTTTTTGGCTAACTTACATTAGAATAGTTTCATTGGGCTGAATTTTAACCTAAAGAAAAGGGTGGGTTCCGATCAGGTCTGGGGCCAGAGGGAACAGTGAAAGTCTGAAACCTGTTTCATGACACAAACACGCTTCCAACCCACTCACCTCTGGATTTAACTGAAGCTGGAAGTTGGGCGGGTGACTACCTCGACCCAAGGAGGGAGTTTGGAACTTTAAATATTATCAAGCCTCATTGTCCTGCACCTTTTGAGGTTTAACTCCTGTCGACTGAGTTTCCTGAGTACTTGGAAAACCAGCAGCTTCCTCAAGGTGAGAACTTGATGGGTTCGGGAAGTAAGCACTGTCGCACCCACCTCCTGGAACCAGGTGCCTGCCTGAGACGCCTCCCACGATCAGGCACATCCGAAATTAGCCTCTGAGGCCTCAAACTCACAACCATCATGCCCCCCACACCCCAACCAGCCATCCCCATTATTAACTCCCTCCACAGGCCCCCATTATTGCCCTCCCAACCACCAAACTCTGATACCCAGTCTCCAACCACCACCTGACCCCGATTTTCTCTCCACCCAGCCCCTCGATCACTTCTACCCCCACCCCCCCACAGCCAGGGGGCTGATCAATGGCTTCACTGACACACTGGAGAGGCACGTCTGGTAATCCCAAATTTGCAGGTTCCCCATGACATTCTGATCAACTCACTTCTCGCAGCTCAGGTGAATAAAAATTCCCTATAGAGTCTTTTATAAAATTGCAAGTTCTGCTTAAGTGGTTCATAGTGTGCATATGTTGACTAAGAGTTGGATTAAAACTGACTGTAAAGCCATTAGCTTCCATCTCTATATGCAGCATATCAGCCCATGTGCTATTTTGCCTGCATCCTAGATGGATGTTACCAATTGAGATATATTTACCTTCTCCCAACACTACTCAGATATCTTAAATTTTAAAAAAGTATTTAGGTGGGAGGTGCAAAGTACTTCAATTTTTAAAAAAATACGAGTTTACTTAGGGTACAGCATATGACAAAGGTGGAGCCCTCATTGTAATTTTTGATTTTATTTGCAGCCTAAAAATTTCAGAGAGCCTGGAGAAACTCAACAATTATGTTACAGAGCTACAAAAGGTGGTAGCTCCTCTGTCAGGTGAAATTCAAGAGCGATTACAGAAAGACGGCTTGAAGCTTGAGAAGAAGATTCAAGAAGACTTGGAAGAACTCAAAGTCAAAATCCTTTTGTACACTGATGACCTCCGTAACAGGGTCAACCAGAGTGTTGAGGAATACCAGGTTATGCTAGCACCCCTGGCCAGCAGTCTTAAGAAGCACGTTATTCAGAACGCTAAAAGCCTCCACCCTTTGGCTCAGAAGGTCCAGGAGAAAATCCAGACCAATATTCAGGACTTTCAAGTGAATGTTGCACCCTTTACTGAAAATGCTCGTGAGATGCTCAATCAACGACTGGAGGAATTCCACCAGAAAGCTTCTCCTTTGACCGATAAACTGAGTGAAGAATTCTATCAAAACATGGAGGTGGTGAGAGAGTCATTCACTCCTTTGGCCCAGAACATCCAGGAGCACGTCACCCCATATGTTAAAGATCTTAAAAGCAAGTTGACCTCGCTGTGGGAAACATTCCACCAAAACCTTAATAAAGAACAGTAGGACAAGCCAAAGAACCCAAATTGTACTTTGGACAATGATTGACCATGGTCTGTCTTGTTTCATAATGTTACCACATTAATATTCCAATGTTTAATTTAATACACACAGTATTTATGTACTAGCCAGGATGCCAAAACGTTGCATTAACAAACACATACCACTATCTTTACAAGAAGAATGTAACACAGGTTGTTCCCATTCTTGGGAAAATTGCAGTCACCATCAGCTTCTACAGGCTACCTGGTGTTAGGTGTGTCATTTCTAAATGCACAGAATGACTTTACGATGGAGAAAGTCAGCATTAGTCGGTTACCAGGATATGCTGATCTCAGTGAGCATTACAAATTGCTCTTCTGCTACATTAATCTGATTTACTGCAGAAAATAAATTTGAGGATATGTTTTAATAATAACTTTTAAATGTGTACCATCTCAATTTCATAATGTTCTCAGGTGCATTATTATGTAATAAAATTGCTTGTTAAATGTAAGCGTTTTCTCCATGTCTGCCTTTGCTACCAAAGCGATACACACGCAGTTGCACTGTTTACTCCGTGACTTCATTTGGAGTGACGGAGTAGGCAGTGACCAGGACAGAAATAAAGGAAAATAAAGTGCAGTTATATCTTTGATGAGGAACCTAGGATTTAAACTTTCAGTTCTAGACAAGTTCAGTGCCTTGTCAACCAGTTAACCTGAGCTTCTACACAAATGCTGCAGGACCTGCTCATTCTGTCCAGCATTTTCCATTTGTGAGTTTATTCTTTCTGAATTTTACCCTTTCTCATTCGTTAGTTTTCTGTACATGTGCGCACGAGTGCGTTAGTGCAGATGGGCATCAGTGGCCATCTTGCATTGGCAGGTGTCACAGTGGGTGGAATTTTAAGGCCCCTCTCACTGGAGGGATTTTCCAGTCCCATCGAAGTCAATTGAGTTTTGAATGGCTCGTCATTAATTCTGACCCTGGCCCCGCCCCCTCCACAACGGGGCCGCAAAATTCTGCCAAGTGCTTCTCCATTGGTCTTGGATCAATGTGAGTGTGGAAAATTAAGCCAGCAGGCAATCTGCTGGAGGAGATGTATCTCTTTCAGCTCTTTTTATTTTATTTCCTTTTTTAAATTTGTTTTTAAACCTCATGAAGGAGAGAGTAATGAGGAAAAGGCGCATTTTCATCATTTTGCCCCAGTGTCAGCATTGAGCACCCCAGGATTGATTTACCATTGCTTGGTACAAAATAAAACTCTTCCTGTGCCCTAACAAGAGAGTTAACTGCCTTCCCTTGACATTCAAAGGTATTACTTTCGTCAAATGTTCGACCATGAACATCCTGGGGGGTCCTGACTGACCAGAAACATCACTGGACCAGCCACATAAATATTTTTGTTAAAAAAGCAGAACAGAAGCAGAGAACTCTGTGGTGACCACGCTCTGCTCCCACCTTCTCAGGTTGTTTCTTTTTTCCTAGATTTAGCATACAAACAATTATAGATCAGATATAATTAAAACAATGAATGAACAGGAGTGAGTCTTCTAACATTGCTTTTTCCCTGTTTTGATGCTTCTGAGTATCTAAGTTTAAATCTTAAACATCTGCAATGTTCCTTTCTGGATCTTCCTAAGTATATGATTGATCATAGGTTCCTGGTTAGAAGGAAAGAGTGATTCTTCAAATAGCGATCAAATCATTAATGAAATAAAATATATTTCTAACCAGGGAAGAGATGTTTACTGATTCCTTTTCAGTCTTAATTTAGCTTTCTGCTTTAGTGATGCTAATTTCTTGCAACTGGTCATATTACAGAATTAGTCTTTAGAAAGTCCTGCACAATGGGAAGGATTTACCTTCTCATGGTAGCAATAATCCAATCATTCTACAATGAAACTGTTATTGCTAAACTCCAAACATGTCATCCTATATGCTTAACCTCTTGCTTAGCACTACGGTGCATTAGTGTGGGAGTGCTGCACTGACACAGGTGCCGGCTTTTGATGAGACATTAAACCGGGGCTCCAGATGGACATTAAAGATCCCACGGCACTATTTGAAGAGCAGGGGGCCAGAATTTTCCGGCTGGCGTGTGGATAGCATAGCCCGCATGTTGGAACGTAAAATGACGCAAGCGTGCCGACATCAGCGCGCGCCATCGCGATATTTTGGTGGGCGGGTGCGATCAGTTTGCCCGCCATTAATTGAAGGTCTTGTTAAGCCCCTTAACTTGCCAATTGGGTACGATTTTGAGGGGCCCGTGCGAACTTTGGGTTGGCACACGGGCCCAACGGGAAGGCGGGTAGGAGGTTATTTAAGAAAACTTTTGCAATGTCAGGATATGTGGACTCAGGGGGGTTGTTCATGTTTTTCACAAAGTTATAATTGATGAAAGTGTTTAAAACATACCTGTGTGATTGTTCGTAGTTCTCATCGATGTCCAAGAGGTAAAGTGAAAGCATTCTGCAGACAACATTCTTTTTCGGCCTTGCAGCTTTCCGGAGGCCTCCATTTAGCCTGGGGCTATGGGTTCTGACCTCTCCAGTGGAGGCAGCTCCCCTGAGGAGGAAGGGAGGGATAGAATCAGGAGGAGGCCAGGACTGTACAACCAGGCTCCAGAGGAGCCACCTTTGGGAGGCCAGGCGCAGGCACAAGGGGCGCAGGGCCAAGAGGTTGTCCAAGGTGGAAGGGGCCGCAGAAGACGCCACTATCCTGCTGCCAGGGTTTACAGGCGGCGAAGCAGCTACCTCAATGTGACTGAGGTGCAGTGCCGAAGGAGGCTCCGCCTCTCAAGGGAGACAGTCAACTCTATCTGTCAGATGATTGGCCCTGAGATCTCCCCTAACTGTGTGGGTGGACACCCCATGCCAGTGGCTCTGAAGCTCACAGTTGCCCTCAACTTCTATGCCTCTGGCTCCTTCCAGGGCTCGGTGGGTGATCTTTGCGGAGTCTCCCAATCAGCTGTCCACACTTGTGTCAAGCAGGTTACAGACGCTCTGTTCAGACGGGTATCCACCATCATCCACTTCCGCTGCGACCAGGCAAGTCAGGCACAGCGAGCTAGAGGATTCGCGGCCATTGCTGGCTTCCCCCGTGTCCAGGGTGCTATAGACTGTACACATGTGGCCATCAAGGTGCCAGCGGGTGAACCCGGTGCCTTCGTCAACAGGAAGGGCTTCCACTCCATGAACGTGCAGATAGTGTGTGATCACAGGATGCTGATTCTACAAGTCTGTGCAAGGTACCCAGGCAACTCCCACGATGCCTACATCCTCAGACACTCCCAGGTGCCGGGGCTCTTCAGTGCTCCAGCCCGGCTGGATGGTTGGATGCTGGGTGACAAGGGCTATCCCCTCAGAAGGTGGCTCATGACGCCTCTCCACCATCCAAGAACAGAAGCTGAGGAGCGGTACAATAGGAGCCAGGACACCACAAGGGCTGTGGTGGAGAGAGCCATCGGTCTTTTCAAGATGCGCTTCCGTTGCCTGGACCGCTCAGGGGGCGCACTCCAGTACCCCCCAGATTGTGTCTCTCTGATCGTGGTAGTCTGCTGTGCTCTGCACAATCTTGCGCTGGAAAGGGGGGATGCAGTTGACGATGAAGACCTTGACGCCCTGGATGAGGCTGCACATGATGAATCCAGCAGTGCCTCAGAGGATGAGGAAGCACAGGGTGATGATGAGGGGCACAACGATGACCCGCAATTACACCAAGGAGGCAGGGACACCCGGGACAATTTAATCCAAAGAACCTTCAGCGAGCTCCACACACATGGATCAGCAGGAGCAGCATTGCCTGGCGCTTCCACACGTGGCACATCTTCCACCTGTTCAGCTGCAACTAAGGGCTTAGGACAGAAACATCAATGTCCACTCAAACACTCATGATAACTATGTGAAAAAGAAAAATGCACCACAAACAAAAGACCCTCAGCCATGGTTACAAAGGTGGACTTTATTTTGTCCAAAACAAAAACACACACCACTTATTAGTGATCACAGAAATATGGGTCCCTATTCTAAGGCCAATACAAAATCACCAGTGACATACCCGTGGAGTGCCTAACGTGCCTTATGCTTACGTTTTCGGGTGCTACGTCTAGGTGCCGCCCCATCGCTCGGAGTGGCTTGAGAGACAGCCTGCTGACTCTGCTGTCCTATTGGCCTCGATAACCTTGGCGGGCGTCCTCTGGCCCGTGGAGCCTGTGATGGCCCCGCCTGGGAGGGAGTGGCTAGTTCCAGAACTGGCACCTCCCCAGCCTCAACGGAAGAAACGTTGACTGGCAGAGGGGAGGAGGAGCTGCTGCCCTCATCCGGAGCACCCTGAGAGGAGCTCGCAGCGACGACAGGCAGCTGCTGCGCCAACGTGAGGTCCAAATCTACCTCCCTGCTCACCGCAGATGCATGGGCACCGAGTGCCAGCGCTTGGTGTCCACAACATCTCCCACAATGGAAAACACCACCTGTGGCCAGAATCGCTGTGAGGGTTTGCAGGTCCGAGTGTAACCCAATCATATTTTGATCCATTTGGTGGAAGCCCCTCTCTATGAGAGTCGCCAATCTCTCATTGAAGGAATCCTGATGCTCTGCCCTGAGGGCGGGTTCTTCGTGTGCTCTCTGCCTAGACTCCTCCGTCGCAGAGAGGAACTGAACCACTCCCTCAAGCAACCCTGCCAGATGCAAACGCACTTCCTGCCGCCTGTCCTGCAGCTGCTGCAATGGGGACAACTCCAGAGGCACGTCATCAGTGCCGGACTCAGCATGTGCCTCATCCCCTGCAGCTCTCCAGCTGCTGGTGCCATCGGCACTCTCTGCCCCTACCATCTCCTCCAGCGATCGTGATGTGCCCTCTCCACTGTGACCTGGGACACTAGCCGACGGTAATGTCCCCACCGAGGTGTATGTGTCTGCGCTGGTGCCTGGCTGGCTGAAATGATGTGCCGCAAGTTGCCCTCAGGTGTGGAGGGGGAGCTGCGGGGTCGAGGTGTGGGTCACTCTGGTGGTGATGCTGAAATTAACAACAAGGACAGTGCATCAGTTAGCGTACAGTCACTTCAACCTTTCATCCCTTTCCCCCCCAGCCTCATAAGTCGCTCACCTAAGGAGAAGAACATTGGTGAGTTGATAAAAGTGTCAAGATGAGCCCCAAACATTAAACACACATGCAGACAGGCTGGTCAGATGGCCTCAGGAATGCCACATGGCATGTTATGAACCAAAGGAGTGGGGAGAGTGCAGAGGTACCTGACCTGGATACATTGTGGTCTGGATAGTTGAGGGGCTGAGGAAACATCGCAAACAATAGCGACATTTGCTGTCGATCACAGGAGATTGAGAGGTCACGTTATTGGCCTTCATTCTATTAGAGGGGCATAGACTGGGTGGGCAGAAAGCAACATTTCCCCTTGGCACAGGGATGAGTAACGTGGTGGCATTTATTTAAGTTGAGTGCCATGATGTTCACAGCTGAGGTGCTGAGGACCTTTTGGACAGAGTAATGTGGGGTGCACTGGCTGAAAGGGTTCTGGAGGTCCCAAACCCCCTCAGATGGAATAACTCTTTGGCTGTGCAGCAGTGATCCAATGGCATGTTAGGCCATGGTGATAGTGGTCACAAATGGGATAAGGTGGAAGGTGGTGGAGACGCGATTCCTCAAGGGGACGAGGGTCCCTCCTGTATGGCCCACACGTCAGAGTGTCTCAGTCTGTGAATGAGCAGTGTTTCAGCATTAACGATTGCAGCAACCATCAGTGCTTTGGATGGTGGGCAGACAGAGTGGATGGGACTGTGGACCTCAAATACCTGCCCGTTGGACCCCAGCCTCGCCGCCCCCGGCCGCCCTGGCCACCTGCCTCCTGCCCAGCTCCATGGCCTGCTCTTCAAAAGGTGTGAGACGCTGGAGCAGGGCGCGCCCACCTCCAGTCCTCTGGCGCTCCCGGGCATTGTGGTGAGCTTTTGCCTGCAAAACAGAGAAGAGGATTTATTGGGGCTGCTTGCTCATGTACTCTGCACGCGCACGCCGCACCCCAATCACAGTGGCCCATCTGAGGCCTCCAGCGGCTCCTGTCCACATTACTGATGATTGGTCCCCAGAAGATAACACGGCTGCTCCCAACCCCCTCCCCCAACGGCCACCTTGGACACATTCGGCATCCATCACTTTCAATAACACATGGATCTTAGTGCCCATGGCAAGGAGGCGCAACTAGGTGCAGCGCCGAGGCCAGCAGATGGCTCTTGCCCAAAACACCTTGAGGCACTCCTTGCACCATCTCATCACCATCAATATGATATGTGTTGGAGTTCTGAGTATGTGTCGAGCTGCCTCCCCTGCAGGTTGCCCCCAGACTACTCAAATGCCACAAAGACCAACATATGCTGCAGGGAGAACCCATCTTCTCCTCAACCACTAAGGCTGATGTAAGCATTATCCATTTGCCCACCCAGCGTGCGCCAGATGCCCTATGCAGTAACGACAGCAAGATATGGTGGGGGGGTCAAAGGCTAAGTCTGCCTCCTGGGTCAAATGGGCAAGACAGACATGGTACTCACCCGTCCAGAGCGCAGCAAATCATTGAATCTTCTCCTGCACTGGGTGCCAGTGTGCTGCACATCATCATGGGCGCTTACAGCGTCACCCACCTCCTCCCACGCCTGGCTGCTGACATGGGGGGGTCCTCCTCCTCCCATCCTCCGGATACAGAAGGTGCCGATGGATGCCCACCTCTTGCAGGAGGACAGCAAGGCATGCATCCGAAAATCGGGGGGTACAGTGGCCCCCCGCTGGCCTCTCCTGCAGCCTGCCCCCCTCCTCCTGCTCATGCTGCTGTCCACTCGGACCTCCCTCCTTCTCTCCATGAGTGGCCATAGTGCACTGCCTCAAGCAGGCTGCCTGGCCACTCTTTATGCAGGCTGCTGGTTCCCCATTGGAACCGGCAGTCCGAGGCCACCCGCCCCCGCGACTATTTTCCTGTTCCCCAGGGGAGTTGCTTACCCGCGGGGTGGGCCTTAATTGGCCCGCCCACAGAAAATGGCGGCGCGGCCCGTTTCTCCAGCGGCAATCGGCCACCCGCCGGCAAACGGAAAATTCTGCCCAGGGAGTTCTACCCGGTGTCAGGACTAGCATTTATCCCTCAACCAACATCACAGATTATCTGGTCGTTATCATGCTGCTGTTTGTGGGAGCTTGCTGCATGTAAATTGGCTGCTGTGCTTCCTACATGACAACAGTGACTACGCTTTAAAATACTTTGACCCTAGCGTGTTTTGGATTGTCCTGAGGTTGTGAAAGGCGCTATATAAATGCAAGTCTTGTCTTAGATCATCCCAGTGTTAAAATCCATATTCATCAGACTGACTGCACTAACTCATCCCTTTCCCAGGATGTCAAAACTGTGAAACTATCTTGTCTCCCTCACTTGTCGCTTTCTGTTGTGGTCACGTTTGGGGTCATCTAACCACTTCTTACAATTTAGGCATGTTTTACGTTATGTTACATCCCCACCCTTGTCAAAAAAAAATTCTCAGTAATAAATTGAAAGACATTCTCTACGTCTTCAAGGTTTGTATATAAAGGTCATCCGCATCCATCGATTGTAATGCGATTTGAACATACTAGTGACATCCTAACTAGCAATTAACGTATCAAGAATTAGGTAAGTGATTTACAGAGTGTATTCAGTACCCTGTCTTTACATTTGTTAATTAACTTGAATTACAAATGCTGCCAGTAAAATGTTTTTCACTGCTAAGTCCTTCTATAACTCAAAGGCAGTGTTAGAAGGGCGAAGTCAATATTTCTTTTAGTCTGAGCTATATTTCTTTCACAATTTCAATTACAAGTGTTCGGAGCGGGAACATTCACTGTATTTTGCTTGATTTGTGCCATTTTAATATTAGCATGTCAGAAAGAATGAGCCTGCATTTATTTAGCCTCTTTCATGACCTTATGACATCTCAACCAAGGGAGTACTTAAGTGTAGTCGCTGTTGTAATGCAGGGAAACTTGGCAGCCAATTTGAGAACAGCATGCTCCCACAAATGGCAATTAAATAAATGTCCAGATCATCTATTTTAATGATGTTGGTTGAGGGGCAAAGTTCTGCCAATTAGCCAGGGTTAAAACTTTTCACAACCACTCTCAGCATCAGTCAGTACCATTCCCTCACTCGTTGCTGTCTTCAACATTTGGAAGGAACTCTTTTGGGTCCAAACCAAATAAACTAAATTAACAAATCAGGGGACAAATGAAAAGGCAGCCTCTTAAAGGGAAACTGCAAAAATAAAAGTCAAAATTTAAAGGAAACTTACCAACATTAAATCAAAATGTGATTAAGGGGATCAATGAAACACGCCAGTCCCCGCGGTGCCCACCGAGGACAGAAGGCTTCGATCTCCCTCTCCTTCTCCAGGGACACCCAGTCGCAAATGTAGCCACGGAAGAGGGGCATCAGTCGGGTCGGACGACCCCCTCGATCGCCTACTGCCTGGACCTGTTAATGACTAACTCGGCCAGGCCCAGGAGCAGGTTCAAAGAGGTCCTCCTCCCTCCCGGCCCCCGCTTTGGAGATAATCTTTCAGCACTCTTTTTGCAATCAGAGACAGATACAAGACAAGTGTTGTAATCTGACAGACAGTCCTTGTCTTGACTCTTATATCCAACTTTTCCGTCATAATCTTTCTTGTCTAACTTATCAATAGCTAGTGTTCTTCCTTTCTTCTTGCTAAGCAGCAGATATATTGAATACATAATCTTCCTCCTCCCCATGTTCCCACTGTTGAAATAAAAACTTAAATTACCACTATGTTCTTCTATTTTAAATATTTGGATGCATTTCACCCTTCTCCTACAATCAACAGGCTTCCAAAAATTAAGCCTAGCATGACCCAGTCACTACGGTATCTATCGTGCCTTTTCTCCTACTTTTCAACATTGTTGGTGTTCTGAACTTCTGGCCTTAGCTTTTCCCACAGGACCCTCCTTTAGAAAAATGCTTTTACCAGGTGCAAGCCAAAGACCTGTTTATTGTCCTTTATTTCTGTATCAGGTAAACATCTGTTTTGCACTCATTTGAATTCTTCCACATCTCCCTCAAGCCATCCTGATGTGAAGCAGTTGTGGAAAGATCCCCATAAGAACTCTTGGGCTGCCAAGCTCATGGAGGCTGTCAGGAGAGAGGAAGATCAAGTGGCTTCCTCTCAGGATGTTTGTATAATCCCCCATTCTATCTCAGCCCCTCAAATTGATGACATGACTAGACAGTATAGAATTACTGATAACTGTTACATTGTCAGATGTAAGCTTCCAGTACAAGTGACCCTCTCACTTAAAGTTCATGTAAACATGGTCAAAAACCATTTGAGCAGTCATTGAGTGGCACCCCTTCCTGTTGAGTTTTTCATTAGAATTAATATGTGGAGTCCTGATGGTCATATTGGTCTATTGATACCTGCCTTAATTCTCAGAAGGCTGACAGGCGACCAAAGCTCTGTGTCCTCGCCAGTTGCTGTTTCCTTATCAGATGGAAAGTGATAATGGTAGTTCTGGCAAACATGGTACTAGCCCCTTCCTTTGTGAATCGTGGATGGCGTTTCTGGCTGAGTGTCTTTGGTTTGTGCAGAAGGAATGGACTGCCTTAAGGCTTTAGAGTATTGCAGTCTTCACCTTTAAGGAAAGGGCCAACTCTGCCCTTGAAACGATCGGCAGGTTGGTGCACAGCAAGTGACATCACTCAGCTCCTGCCCCTTTAGTGAAGTAGAGGTGACAATTTTCAATTCCTTCGCAGGATGTGGGTGTCACTGGCAAGGCCAACATTTTGTTGCTCATCCCTAATTGCCCTTGAGGTCGTGGTGGTGGGCCACCTACTAGAGCTGCTGCAGTCCATCTGGTGTAGGTACGCCCACAGTGCTATTAGGAAGCGAGCTCCAAAATTTGGATCCAGCGTCAATGACGGATCAGCGACACATGGCAGGATTTTCAGGTCGCCGGACGGGCCTGGGAGTGGCTGGGAAACGGCCCTGGCCGCAACTTCACGCTGGCCAATTAACGGGCAGCGAGTGTGAAAGGTGCACTGAGAAGCTCAGAGCTGCCTGGGTTGGGGGGGGTGGGGGGGGGGCAAAGTCTGTGTGTGTGTCGGGGAGCGCGCACTGAAAGCTCCCTGAAGGCAGGGAGCTGCCTCCGGGAGCTGAAGTATTTTAAGCCAATGAATAAAGTTTTTTTAAAAATCCAGAAAAAATGTACACACTGCGGACACTCTTACCTTAACATGCATATTTGAAGAATTCTGCCCCCAAATCTTCTAAAAATTTAATGACGGAAAACTTATCCCGCCCGCCCCGAGTTATCCTAAAAAATCCACAGGCTGCCTGGTCCGTTCGCCCGCACGCCAACCATAACGTTGGACAGGCAGCGAAAGGTACAGGTTGATTAATTGGTTAATGGCCTTAACGGGCCTCTTAGTTGTTAGCAGGTGCGGTGCCGACTCTCGGGCACGCCCACCAACCAAAATGCCATGCGCTATTTCATGCTCGGGCGTGTCGGGCGCGTGCCTGCATGCCAAGTGGAAAATCCTGCCCATTAGTTCCAAGTCAAGATGGCGTGTTACTTGGAGGGGAACTCGCAGGTGGTGGAGCTCTGCTACCCTTGTCCTTCTAGGAGGTAGAGGTTGCGAGTTTGGAAGGTGCTGTTAAAAGAGCCTTGGTGAATTGCTACAGTGCATCTTGTAGATGGTACACGCTGCTGTCACTGTGTTGGTGCTGGAGGTGAATGTTTAAGGTGGTGAATGGGGTGCCAATCAAGCAGGCTGCTTTGTCCTGGATGGTGTCGAGCTTCTTGAGTGTTTTTGGAGCTGCACTCATCCAGGCAAGTGGAGAGCATTCCAGTATGCACCTGTCATGTGTCCTTTAGGTGGTGGTCAGGCTTTGGGGAGTCAGGAGGTGAGTTACTCACCCCAGAATTTCACGTCTCTGATCTGCTCTTGTAGTTATAGTATTTATATGGCTGGTCCAGTTCGGTTTCTTGTCAATGGTAACCCTCTGGTAGTTGATAGTGAGGGATTCAGTGATGGTAATGCCATTGGACATCAAGATTAGACTCCCTTTTATTGGAGATGGTCATTGCCTGGCACTTACATGGTACGAATGTTACTTACCACTTACCAGACCAAGCCCAGATATTGTTCAGGTCTTGCTGCATTTGGCCATGCACTGCATCAGTGTTTGAGGAGTTGTGAATGGTACTGAACACTGTGCAATCATTAATGAACATCCCCACTTCTGACCTTATGATGGAGGGAAGGTCATTGATGAAGCAGCTGAAGATGGTTGGGCCTAGGACACTAAAAAACTCCTGCAGAGATGCCTGACCTCCAACAACCACAACCATCTTCCTTTGCGCTCCAACCAGTGGAGAGTTTTCTCCATGAAATGCTTCCTCTGATATGCCCGGGTTGGAATGACTTGGTCTATCAATGCAGATCCTTGTGTATTGGGCCTGAGGTATCACTAAGATTTAATTCTCTTGTGAAATTGCCAAACTTACCAAACTCATACAGCCCAATGGTGACAGTAACAGAGGTTCCCATCCTCCCAAGTCTGTGGCTTTTAATTGTATTGTAGAGCAATTGCCAAGGCTGCATAAAGTTCGTACTTAGTAAACTAAAGAAAAGCCAGAAACGCACAGGGGAAAATATCATGCAAGATGTTTACTGCAATAGATAAATAGGTGACCTAGCAGGTCAGAGGCTAGGAATCCTGCAGCGAGTAACTCATCTCCTGACTCCCAAAGCCCACCTACCATCTACAAGGCACAAGTCAGGAGTGTGATGGAATACTCCCCACTTGCCTGAATGAGCGCAGCTCCAACAACACTCAAGAAGCTTGACACTATCCAGGACAAAGCAGCCCGCTTGATTGGCACCACATCCACAAACATTCACTCCCTCCACCACTGATGCACAGTAGCAGCAGTGTGTACCATCTACAAGATGCACTGCAGGAACTCACCAAGGCTCCTTAGGCAGCACCTTCCAAACCCACGAACACTACCAGTTAGATGGACAAGGGCAACAAACACATAGGAACACCACCACCTGCAAGTTCCCCTCCAAGCCACTCACCATTCTAATTTGGAGATATATCACTGTTCCTTCACTGCTGCTGGATCAAATCCTGGAACTCCCTTCCTAACAGCACTGTGGGTGTACACATACCACATGGACTGCAGCAGTTCAAGAAGGCAGCTCACCATCACCTTCTCAAGGGCAATTAGAGATGGGCAATAAATGCTGGCCTAGCCAGCGATGCCAACATCCCATGAACAAATAAAAAAAAGGATGTGACCTGATGTGATGTGATGATATCACATGACTCTAATTCACTTCACTTGTCCTGTTTATAGACCATATAATGTTCCTATGTTCCATAAGCAAGGGAGTCGAGGGTTATGGGTAGGGTCAGGGAGAGAAATTGTGGGGCCTGGTGCTTCTCCTGTTTCTGGGCCCCTAATTCCTACCCCATCCCTCCCACCTTCAACCCTCCCCCTTACATACTTTGGGTGCCCAGAATTGGAAACCATGGTCACAGTGGGGTCAAACCGTTTTATATAGGTTCAGCAAAACATCTTGGTTTTTGTACTCTATGCCTCCATTTAGAGAGCCCTTCAAAAGCTCAGGTTTCAGTATGATACACTTTACAACCACTGCTTTGGTCATTCATATTATACAACCAGCTCCGCTTCTTTGAACTTGGCTTTATGCAATATCCAGACAGCAACATCCAAAAGACTCACAAGCGCTGTAAACAACAATCCTATGTACAAATGAGAATATCTTGAACCAACAGTGACATACTCTATTGGCGTATCCTTCCTGTATGGAAGTTCAAAGTAGAAATGGGAAAGAACAGGCCAAGGAGCAGGGTAAGGCCTGTGGTTCTATAAGAGGCAAAGCACCTTGTGCCTCACTTCTCCAGCCCTTCCCGACCCCCCTCCCTCCTGGTGTGGGGGCGCTGGCCCCTGTGCCAGGCCCTTCCCAACCAGATCCAGCCACTGCCCTTGGTGTTAATATGGTGTTAAAAATGGCAAAGCCTTCCAGTAAATTAGCACCGACTAATGTTAGCAGAAAAGTTACATTTTGCATTGAGTGATAAATATATTCTCATTTAAAATTGAAACTAATCACGTTTATAAATGCCCAAAATGGAGCAACCATAAAGCCTCATGAACAGTGCATTAGGAAAGGGCAGGGGTGTGCCACACAGAGCCCTAGGCCAGGTCACAGTGAAAATAAACCGGGGATACGGAAACAGGGTGCACGATCTGTTACCCAGACTGTCGGGAAGCTCCCTCATGATATTGATGAGATGGAGCTGGAAGAATATTTCACAGGATACAGCAGTGTGGTGGAACTCCATATTAACACCAAGAGCAGTGGCTGGAGAGGGTTGGGAAGGGCCTGGCACAGGGGCCAGCGCCCCCACACCATGGGGGAGGGGGCGGGGGAGGTCGGGAAGGGCTGGAGAAATGAGGCACAAGGTGCTTTCCCTCTTACAGAATCACAGGCCTTACCCTGCTCCCTGGCCTGTTCTTTCCCATTTCTATTTTGAAAAACAGCCATCCAAGTAATTCCAGGAACTTTTTGATGGCAATCTTTTGTAACTGTTAATGGGTTTCAACAACTGCCCTTGTGCCCAGGCCTGCATATTTGCATAAGTACTCTTTTATCCAAAATCCTGCTCGACTGTTTTGTACAGTATTGAAATTCTACTCAGCTGCTCAGTAGCTACGTCTACAGCCTTGGGCTTCCAGGCCTTTCCTTTGCTTGCCAAATACCTGCAGTAGGTTCTGTGCCAAATTAAATTGCCATTCGACACCTGGTAGAGGACTTGCTGACACAGCCAGCACACAACAAGGATGATACGTTCAAGTCTGGAAATCTCTCAATGGTGATCAGACTTCCAGGTCTCAGTTTACCACCTTTTGCTCTACCCAACTGCAAGGACCTTGAAGGCAGCCTCAAGCCGCCCGGTCCGGCCGCCTTGTGCCACCGCCCCTTCTCTCACCCGGTGCCGCCCAACCCGACATCCGTTACCGTCAAAACTGGCAAGACGCGTGGAGCCGGGATGGAGAGGCAGAGGGAGAGTGGCTTCAAATCTCAAAATGGCCTGGGGCCCAGGAGCTGGTTCCAGTGAATTGAGGATTTGAAACAGATGATTTGAGCCCAGAGAGGAATTCACTTGCCCGCACTTTACAGGGGAAAGAAGTGGGGGAAGGTAGCGGGGGGGTGGGGTGGGGTACCTACTTGAAACAGCTGACACCAACCTGCTCAGGAGACTGCGCTCCAGGCGGATCTGAAGATTAAGGAAACACACTCCATGATGACTAGGCCCAAAAATAAATCCACGAGGTGAGAAATGAATCTGGCGGGCCCTGCTACTCGACCAATGATTGCAGTTTTTCAAAAAGACAGCAATCATTCGTCGATTAGCCTGTCAATCAGGATGGTCCATGTGCCGATTGGTGGCTTTGGACACTGACCATCCGGATTGACAGGTCACTTGGTCAATGA
Organism: Cetorhinus maximus; assembly: GCF_964194155.1. Lineage (NCBI taxonomy): Eukaryota > Metazoa > Chordata > Chondrichthyes > Lamniformes > Cetorhinidae > Cetorhinus > Cetorhinus maximus. The sequence continues at coordinate 217,872,721 of NC_135880.1, forward strand.
GCCCGGGCCCCCTGATGGCACGGCCCTTGGCGATAAGGACCCGTCTGCAGTTCCCTCTCCTGGGCCCTGGTTATTGGGCAAAGACGGGAAAGTGGAGCTGAGACCAAAACCAGATTAGCCATGATATTATTGAATGGCGGAGCAGGCTCAAAGGTCAAAATGGCCTACTCCTGTTCTTATGTTTTTATGTTCCTGCTTTTAGTTTTGAATACAGGAGTTTTCAGAAGCATTTATGCCAACTGTGGACTTACTTCAAGTACAGGCCTGTTTGTAGCAACTTTACAGTCAGATACACATAACAATTGAGCACAGAGGTAACTAGTTTATTGTTTAATTAGATTAGAAAAACGTCAACTGGTAGCTTCATTCTGTTAATGTTTCCTAGGTGCAAACACTGAGTGGTCAAAATTCATGATCCTTGATCCTAGGTTTCCACATAAAAGAAAAATGTAACTCAGATAAGTTAACTGTTCCTTCCCTTATCAGATATGTGAGATAGCATCAAGTTAATAAATCTCATAGATCTGAGGGTCAGAAAGCAGACATACAGTGTGAGCAGGAGGACCAATCTGAACTAGGTAAGAGATGCTTCTCATGATTCCTGAGGTTTAAGCTGCAGTGCATAAAAACTAGTAAAGTTATAAGGAAAGGTTTTCAGTGACGGTTCAGTGAAAAGCCCTTTTTAATATCCAATTTTGTTCAGGTCCCAAAATGGCTCTTCGACTAAATTCCCAGTGTGGCTCTGAGCCACCGAGATTGAGAAATTCCCTGGTCTAGTATCCAGCCTGGGTTGAGTTGGTTAGTCCGAGCCAGTGGCATTAAAATTGTCGTATGCATCCCTGAACAGGGGAGTAGAGAAACCATCCAGTCTTCCCACTCCCAAGTCTATCCCTTTAAAACCTTACTGTGATCCTGAGGCCAATTGAGGCTATTATGTGCTGCCGAGGGGGCTCCTCTGAAACCTGAGAGAAAACAACTGACTTTCTTTTCTATATACCATAGATAAAATAAATGTGACAAAGGAATTGGCATCCATGAAACAACATGGCGTCTGCAATGTATTCCATGCAGTTACAGATCTATAGATAGATGGAATCAACTTTTTAGAGGGCATGTTTTGAATAAAATGGTAATTATTTTTACTCAGTTGATTCCTTGTAGGATCAATTTGTAATAACTGACTATAACACTCTGGCTGGGTTTGTTCACCACAAATTTTCGCCAACAAGAAATGAGTTACTTTAAATTTCTGCATTTCAAACAATGCAAACAACCTAATTTCATGTGAAAGGTATATTAGATGTTACGGGTTTGTTCGTAAGGCGATGTTACTGTAAAGCAGCTCCCGCTCCACAGCAACGCTGACGTTATAATATTGAGATCGATTCAACTGCAGAGGGAAGCGGTGTGAGAGTCCCCTGGAGGAAGCATTCTTGTGCCAAATGAGTTTCAAGTCCTAAGATAAAAGAAAAATACTGCGGATGCTGGAAATCTGAAACAAAAACAAAAATAGCTGGAAAATCTCAGCAGGTCTGACAGCATCTGCGGAGAGGAACACAGTTAACGTTTTGAGTCCATATGATTCTTCGTCAAAGTTTCAAGTCCCTTTGGACTGTGATTCTCATGTGGTGCCGACCTTAATGTTAAACATCTCCAGGGGGCCTCAGGGCTTCCGAGTACTTTGAATTGACTCATTGTTAATTGATCATTTAGAGATTGCAGTTAAGCTGTGAGTAACTAACAACCGGGAGTTTTGCACCTGCCTCTAAACAAGAACAGACCTTCTCTATCTGGACATGATTGGCAGTCAGAACTGGTAAGCTATCAGTCCCAGGCTGGTACCAGCGCTATAAATGCACTTTAATACCTGTAACTGTCGTGTTTTGAATAATTTTACTAACAATTTAAGAAAATGAACTCAGGTTATGCATTGCCTGAAACAGTTGGAACATGAAATTATCTATGCCCAAGTTTCACGGTTCATCATTCCACTCAGGGGAACAACCCTGTCCCACTTCATTGTTAATATTTCAGTTTTTTGCAACCTTCATTATTGCAGCCTTTCTGATTGAAATAATCTAGTTAGTGCCAAGTTGTCCCAAGTTATATATGTGCCAACCAGTACTGGTTTTCACACAATACTTGACTCATCATTCTGTGCTGAATTGCAGGTAAAAGGACCCAGTGCCAATCCACTAAATCACACAGGGCTAATGCTGAGCACTTTCATAATCAGATACTGGAGCAATATATAAATCTGTTTGTATGTGTTTTTTTTTTGTTAGAGTTACCTACCACCAAGCATAAATATAAACGTATTGGTATTAGACTTGAAAGGAAGCAACCTGTAAACATCAATTAAAAAAATTAAGTTCTTTCAATATTTAATATTAGTAATCTTGGAAAATGAATATGTTCATTGCAGCTTATATTTTAAAGCCTGCTGCATGAATTCTTTTTACATAATTCTTGTGACATTATCTATGGCTGGTACAACAGTTTAATTAAAAATGGCTATTGTTCAGAGTATTCTAATGTGCAGTGAGTATCCAATAAATAACCTGAATGACGTCCTGGTAATTTGAGATGGTTTGAACTGTTTAAGCTAAAACTTCCAAAGTTCTGAAGAAGAGTCATATTGGACTTGAAATGTTAATTATGTTTCTTTCTCCCCAGATGCTGCCAGAGCTGCTGAATTTTTCCAGCATTTTCTGTTTGGTTTCAGACCTATAGCATCTCCAGTATTTTGTTTTTATTGTAGGAAGAAGTGAAGTTTTAGGGAAAGAGGAATTGAGAAGGAAATATCTGAAAAATTAAATGGGACTGTTTTCCTTAGAGAAAAGAAGGCTGAGAGGAGACCTGATAGACGCATTCAAGATCCCGAGGGGTACGGACAGGGTAAATAGTGGGAAACTGTTTCCACTCAAGAGAACATCAAGAACTAGAGGGCACAGATTCAAAATAATTGGCAAAAGGAGTAAATGTGATGTGAGGGAAAATCTTTTCACCCAGAGGATGGTTGGAGCCTGGAACAAGCTTCCTGAAAGGGTGTTGGAAGCAGGTTCGATCGAGGTATTCAAAAAGGAATTGGATTGCTACCTGAAAAGAGAGAGTGTGCAAAGCTACGGGGATAAGGCAGGGGAGTGGGACTAGGTGGACTGCTCTTTCACAGAGCCAGGGTGGACTCGATGGGCCGAATGACCTCCTTCTGCACTGTAAAGATACTGTTATATTGTGAAAATGGAACTGTAAAGGTTTATTATCGGAATAAGATGGCAGGGAAAAATGGCAGAAGGGTATGTCAACTGCCCAAGGCCTGCGAACTTCTTAACTTCTGTCAGCCTCCAATGAGTTGTGTCAGTAACTTGAAGGGACCTAACAATAAATTTCATTAATAATTTAATTCCATGTTTACCTTTGTTCATGAATTATATTGTTAATAACGAACCCTCTATTGCATAAATCATTCTAAATATAATGAGTATATCCATTCAATTCTCCAGCTATTAGAGGTTTGAGGGCCTGACACCATCATGAAGATACTTACGGTTACTTTGATGATCCTTGTGGTTAAAGGTAAAAAACAACAACTCTTCAAACTAACATGAAACATAATTAAAGCAAAACACTAATATAGAAAAGTGAATATCACATCAATACATTAGATTGACAAACTTCCAGTTTGTAGATTCCATTGTCTGTGTAGCGCAGGGAGTTTTTGGCACTAGAAATATGAATGTACGCAGTGGAGTTTAGAACAACACCTATGTTCGTGTAGAATGTACAATGTGTGGCAGAATGCAAGCTTAGTTCTTCCACACATGAGGGATGATTTTAGTGCTGGAATCAAACCTTTCTCCACATTTTGCACTATATGTCAGCATTCAGCAAACTCAGCACAGAATGATTCAGATGCAAAGTAAAGTTCCCCCCAATCTATACCTCAGTGGGTTCACCATGATGAAGGCCATTTGTCCTAGAGAATGGAGCACTTTTCCTTTCAGTTATCCATTGAGGTTACGACTTCAGTTGCATTGTTAAATGGGATGAGTTCAATGGAAGCCTCTCTCTGTAGGAGGAACAGAAGTTCAACAAAAGCCCCTCCTCAGGCACCTCTTGTACAGCCAGCTTAAAATAGTTTTGGAACGATGATGGCAACAAAGGTCACCTAACATGTGACCCAGTTAGACTGGAGGCGATTGGCCAGTTGATCTATTGCCATGCTAGTGATCCTCAGCTAGAGGGAGCAAGAATTTCTTTCCTCATTGCTATCCATCACCCTCGGTTGGAAGGTGTGTTCATGGACATCAGGCAAAAAAGAAGACAAAAGGCTTGTATTTAATAGTAATTTTTATGCTGACCAGATGCCCCAAAATGCTTTACACCCAATGAAGGAATTTTTCTGATGTGTAGTCACTAATTGGGAAACGCAGCCAATTTGCACTCAGCAAAGTCCAACAAACAGCAATGTGGTAGGGACAAGATAATCTGTTTTTGTGATGCTGAATAAGGGTAAGTATTGGCCAGGCCACAGGGGAGAACTCCCATTTACTGATCTTCAAAATGGTGCCCCAGGGAACATTTACATCTACCTGGGAGCGCACGTGGGGCTTCTATTTAAAATCTGATTTGAAAAGCAGCACCTCTGACAAGTCCGCACTCCCTCAGTATTGGACTGGAGTGTCAACCTTGATTTTAAGGTCAAATCTTGGAGTGTGTTTTGAACCTGTGATCTTTGGAGAGAGTGCTGCCCACTAAGTCACAGCTGACACCAGAACTTCGCCCCGGCTGTAGGCACCCATTAACGTGTTCTGCAGGGAAGATCAGGTCTTCAGGAGAGGAGACAGAGGAAAATACACATTTTAGTAATGGCATGTTGTTCACTTAATCTTTACAGTAATTATTCATAAAAAGCACTACTAAACATCCTTTTTTCCCCTTCTTTACTTGCTCAGGCACCAAGGGTGCTGTCATCCCCAAGAATGAATCTGAATCAGACAAGCCTGTATCTTGGCAGCAACTTTATTGGGACATATCTAACATAGGGAATGATTTAGCTAGTGTTGGTTTGGGAGCCTTGGCAGACACTGAGATTGGCAGATCAATCAGGTAAGTAGTCAGCTACCAATTATTAAAACTATCAAAGGAAACATCTTCAGGTAGCAGTTCTACCTCTCCCTCTACCTTTAAGATGTTCCTTAAAACCTATGTCTTTGACCAAGCTTTTGGTTGTAAGTCCTAACATCTCTTTCTGTGGCTTAGCATCAAATTTTGTTTGATTATGTTCCAGTGAAGCAGCTTGTGATGTTTTATTAATTTAAAGCCAGTGAGTCGATACAAGTTGCCCTTCTTGTTGTAATGGTAATTTAAGTCAACTGGGGGATGTACACAAGAGAGCTGATTACCCAATCACGAGGTTCGCTAGGTAGGCGATCATGCGGGTACATTAGGAAAGCAAATGGTACGTTGGCTATCATCACAAGTGGATTTGAGTACAGGGGTAAAGGTGTCTTGCTGCAATTGTATAGAGCTTAGTGAGACAGCA